>NW_006205068.1:1113344-1165284 GCF_000334495.1 Tupaia belangeri chinensis | reverse complement strand
GCGCCTCCCCCCCGCCCCCGCCTGCCCGCGCCCCGCCCACACTCCGCCCTAGTTCCGCCCGGGCCCGCCCACTTATGGCCTCGACACGCCCACCCCCAGCCTGGTCACGCCCTCTTGCTCAGGCGCGCTCCGCCCTCTGCCCGCCTCTGCCAAGCCGTCTAGCTCCTGGCCCGGCCTTACCCCGCCCACGGTGCGCCCGCCCCGCCCCGCCCCGGCCACGTGGCCAAGGAGCCCGAGGGTGGCTCGCGCTTCCCCAGTGGTGCGTCTGGGACCCCTTGCTGCCTGGTACCCTTCTTCTGCCGCAAGCTACTGCCCACCGCCCACTCCCTCACCTCCCTCACCTCCTACCTCCGCTCAGTCAGCCTCTCGTTCATTCATTCACCGCTCACTCCGTGGTTCGCTTACTCACTCGCTTACTTCCTCATCTATTCACCCACTCTGTCTCACCCGTCCTCTCGCTCACGCACTCACTCACCTCTCATCTATTTACTACCCCCCCCCACTCATTCGCTCATTCATTCATCCACCACCCACTCACTCTGTTCTGCATCTGCTGACTTGTTCATCCCCCATTCATTCACTCACCCATTCTCATTCATTCATTTACCCACTGTCCTGCATCTGCTTACTCATTCACCAATCATTCATTCACCCACCCACCTACCCCTTCATGGGCTCACTCACTCACTCACTCAGGTCTGCTGGCTGCCACCTGGATGGAGGTCAGGCTGCTCCCTGCCGGGGGCTGAGGATACAAAGATGCTTTAAGTGCTTTCCCTGATCTGGAGGAGGCACAAGTGGCCAGAGTAGAAAAGTGTCCTGACTATTCTGAAACTGGGTGTAGCAGCACCAAGGAAGAGCATCTCCGGCTCGACCTGGGTGAAAGGATCTGTGGAGGGGTAGTACCTGCCCTGGTGCTCCTAAGCAAGAGGAGAAGGGAGCGAGTGCCAGGAGGCATGAAGGTTCTGAGACATCGAACAACTATGGAGCAAACGCTATGGTCTTCTTGGAGCTAAAAGTGAGGGGGGAAATGGCTGGAAAAATGGTCTGGGCTCCATGAGGGAGGGCTTTGGTTCCAAAGTGAGTATCTTGGGCCATCTAGCAATGTTTGGGACTTGGTTACAGTAACCGAGAGCCCAGATACCCTGGTCAGGGTACTAGGAAGGGTCCCAGTTTCCCCAGTAGTTAGTTCCTCTTGCTGTAGATGCCACCCCCTGCCCCAGCAATAGATGGCCACAGTGAAGACACCCTGTTGTCCCAGGATACCAGCGCATCCACGCAAGCCGCCACAATCTACGATGCCCTCCCCATCATAACCTAGAAACTACTGTCCCCCTTCTGCAGGTGGACATAAAACAGCTTTCCCTGATTGGTCCTATGGCCTAATATTTAAGGGAACTGGATCCCACATGGTCAAATGTGGTTCAAATCCTGGCCTGGTGCCTTGAAAAATGCCAGGTGCATGTGCTTGGGTGCCCTAAATCCTAATAATTTGGACAAATGAAGCAAAAGGAATTGTGGCATGACCATACCCCACTGAGAGATGCCTTCTCCCTCTCCTCTCTCTCTGGCAAGGGCTTCTGCCCTTTGGCCAAAAAAATAAATAAATAAATTCTAGCTTCCTCAAGTCACAGTGAGACACTGTAGGATGACATAGATCCCCTACCCCCATCGAGGGATGGCTGCTTCCTTCCGCCATCCTGGGCTTCCTTTCAGCTGTTGTTGCCATCAAATAATGTACTCAGCACTTTTCTTGACTCCAGGCACTACCCCCACCCTCTCCACAACATATGCACACACATATTAAGATAACTTCCTGGTATTAGTCAGTACACACTTTTGTCTCCCACTAGATTAATAGTTTGTTGGCATTCTGAAAATTGCGAAGTATTATATAAGTGTAAAATTATGCATTATTTAAGATTAATAGCATATTAAATTAGTACATTTTAACACCCCTGACATATGGTCACACAGCCTTTAGGTAAGTGTTTCTGAGTTTTTTTGTTTTTTTTTTTTTTGAGAGGTTTTCGCTATAGGGCGTGTGCTGTCGCCAGACAGACAGAGAGAGACATAGAGACAGAAAGCGAGAAATCACCCCCCAGGGGGGATGGTCATGCCACAATCCCTTCTCTTCCATTCTCCTCTCGGAATCTTGGGCACACACACATACATGCGCCCGGTGTGAGTTTTAAGCCACCGGGTCCGGGACGCAGCGACATAGCCATTATGCTAACTGCTGGTTCCCTGGTGTTTCTGAGTCTTAGCTGCGCTTTGTAATCACCTAGGGAATGTTCAAATATACTCTGCCTGGAGCCTGCCCTGCCCCTTGAAGTTCTGATTTAATTGGATTGGGGTGTATCCAGAATTTGGTGTTTTTATTTTTTTAAAAAAAGCTCTCCAGATGATTCTAATGTGCAGCCCAGGTGGAAGACCACTGCTTTAAGTTGAAAATGTTGTTTTATTCCTACAGGCATTTCCTGATCATTTACGAGGTACATTGATTCTGTGTGACTTGTGGGAGTATGTTAGGTAGGCAATACAGGGATAACCGGACAAAGTACCTGCCCTTCTAAAGCTGAGGGAAGTGAATAAAGATTCAGAACACAACAGAATTCCCACGCCACACAGTATGAAGTGTTACAGGTGGAAATGTGCAGGTTATGGATGGAAAGGGGAAAGAAGTAATCAGTTCTAATTCTGAGTGCCTCTAGGAGAGGGAACTCAGTCCATTCAAATTGTGCATTCAATTGCCAGATATCGCTAACTGTTAGAAAGTACTTCTGAGGGACCAGCAGTTGGTGTAATGGGTATGTCTCTGAACTCCCATGTAATCGACCGCAGTTCAAATCCTGGATCCCGTGGCTTAAACTCACGCCAGGTACATGTGAGTGCGTGCCCAAGATCCCAAGAGGAGAATGGAGGAGAAGGGATGGCGGCGTGGCCATCCCCTCTGGGGGGTGATTTCTTGCTTTCTGTCTCTCTCTGTCTTTCTGGCAAGCACACACACCCAATAGCAAAAACCTCTCCAAAAAATAAATGAATTAATTAAATAATTAGAAAAGAAAAAAAAAAAAGTTCTTCTAAAAAGGGACCAGCAGGTGGTGTGGTGGTTAAGGCGCTGGACACTCCCACATGGCCAATCATGGTTTCAGTCCCAGACCTGGTGGCTTGCTCATTCTCGGGTACACTCTCTCTCGTCAAATTAAAATAAACGAATGGATACATAAATAATTCTTTTTTTTTTTTTTTGGAGAGGTTTTTCACTATAGGGAGCGTGCGCTCACCAGACAGAGAGAGACAGAGAGACAGAAAGCGAGAAATCACCCCCCCCCCCGGGGGGATGGCCACGCCGCAATCCCTTTTCCTCCATTCTCCTCTCGGGATCTTGGGCATGCACGCACACGCACCCAGCGTGAGTTTCAAGCCACCGGGTCCGGGACGCAAACCACAGTCAACCACGTGGGAGTCCAGCGACATAGCCATTACGCTAACTGCTGGTTCCCCCATAAATAATTCTTTAAAAAAGAAAGAAAGTTCTTCCCAGGAGCCAGCAGGTGGCATGATGGTTAAGGTTTTGGACTCCCCACATGGCCAACTACAGTTCAAATCCTGGACCTGGAGGCCTGAATATTACACTTGTGTGCGTGCCCAAAATCCCAGGAAGAAAATGGAGGAGATGGGATTACAGCCTGGACATACCCCCTGAGGGAGGGAGCAAATTCTCACTTTCCTTTCCACTGTTTCCTTCCTGCAAGTGCACATACCCTATGGCAAAAACTTTTAAGAAAGAAAGTTCTTCCCAAATGTTCATTGGCAAATGTAAGTGAAGAATGTCCGGGGCTGGCAGGTGACATGGTGATTAAGGGCTCTAGACTCGCACATGGCCAACCACGGCTCAAGTCTTAGACCTAGTGGCTTGCTTTCTCCCTTTCCATTTCTCTTCCTCTCTTTCACTTTGTCCCTCTCTGGTCAAATTTAAAAATTCTTTAAAATAAAAATTTTTAAAAAGAAAAAAATTGCCCTCATTAAAGAATACTATTTCTGTTTCATTTAGAGAATAATAAAAGCAAAATGAAATTTCTTTTTTATTTTTAATTTTGGCTATAGAGCATGTGCACTCAACAG
Source organism: Tupaia belangeri chinensis (assembly GCF_000334495.1). Taxonomy (NCBI): domain Eukaryota; kingdom Metazoa; phylum Chordata; class Mammalia; order Scandentia; family Tupaiidae; genus Tupaia; species Tupaia belangeri. The sequence continues at coordinate 1,161,156 of NW_006205068.1, read as the reverse complement.
AGACAGAGAGGGAAAACGAGACAGCACCCAGCAAGGGGCATTGCCATACCATACTTTCTTCTCCTCCATTCTCCTCTTGGAATTTTGAGCATGTCTGCACATGTGCTCAGAGTGTTTTTCAAGCTACTGGGTGTGAACCACACAGCTGGCTATGTAGGATCCAGCCATCTCAACCTTCATGCCATCTGCTGGTCCCTGGAATTTCCTAATTTTTAAATGTTTATTTATTTCTTCCATGAAACAGAGACAAAGTGGGGGAGAGAGAATTACCTCCCAATGGGGTCCTCATACCACGATCCACTCCCAGTCCCAGGCAGACCTGGATCAGGGGCACACAAGTACATACACCTGGCATGTTCACAGAGGTCCCAGAACCAGAACTCAGGACCTTCCCTGTGTAGGTCTAGTTGCATTACCACTGCACCACAACCCAGCCCTAGTTACTTTCTTAATTAGACTTCAGAAAAGCTATTTAAATTCATTATTCAGTTAAAATGAATATATCAGTATTACTTACTCAAAAGGGTTGTTTTTCTTCTTTTTTTTTCTTTTGGAGAGGTTTTTTTTTTTTTTGGTTTGTTTTGTTTTTTGCTTTAGGGTGCATGTGCTCGCCAGAAAGACAGAGAGAGACAGAGAGATAGAAAGTGGGAAATCACCCCCCCGGGGGAATGGCCACACCACAATCCCTTCTCCTCCATTCTCCTCTCGGGATTTTGGGCACGCACACACATGTGCCCAGAGTGAGTTTAAGCCACTGGGTCCGGAACTCGAACCACAGTCGGCTATCCAGAGGATTGTTTTTCAAAAGCTAAGGTTCAAGTAGATTTCTTGGGCCAGCTGCTGTCACAGATGGATAGTCAGAACACAACATAACACTTCGCTGGACCCACATGGGAAAGTCCCAGGTTTGCATCCTGAGGCCTCCCTATAGCATGCCAGTTGTCCATTCTCTTCCTTTTTCGATGAGAATGCTTAAATTGTTATCCAATGGTCACCACCTCATTGCACTGGGGAGAGGATAACTTGTTTACTAGATACACAGGTTCAGAGATGGCTTCAGGATGAACCATATCCAGGTTTTTATTCACACCTGATTTAGATCATTTAGAACATGAGATTTTTGGCTTTTTGTTCTTTCAGTTTGCCAAAGGGCACAAGCATTCACTAGATAAAGACAGAGAGACACAGAGAGAGGGCGAAAGCACCCCTCAATAGGGCACGGTCACTCCACAATTCCTTTCTCCTCTACTTCTCCATCTTTTCAGGATTTGGGGCATACACATGCACATGCACGCACACACACGCGCACACACATACAGACACACACACCTGGCATGTTTTTCAAACCATTGGGTCCAGGATTCAAACCATATGGTCGTCCATGTGGAATATGGCTTCCTTAAGGATATGGGGCCAGCCCTAGGACTTTTGAACTAATGAAATTTAGGTGATGTTTTGGACTTGGAGCTGATGCTGTAATGCTGAGGTGGGTGAATGTATTTTGCATATCAGATGGATGTAAATCTTTGGGGACCAAAAAGTGGACTGAGGTGAACAGAATAATATCCTCTCCAAAGATGTTCATGTCCTAATCCCAAAACCTGTGAAAATGGGCGCTGCATGGAAAATGGGACTTTGCAGATGTATAAAGTTAAGGGTCTTTTTTTTTTTTTTTTTTTTTTTGGAGAGATTTTCACTGTAGGGCACGTGCGCTCGCCAGACAGAGAGAGACATAGAGACAGAAAGCGAGAAATCACCCCCCAGGGGGGATGGTCACGCCGCAATCCCTTCTCCTCCATTCTCCTCTCAGGATCTTGGGCACGCACGCACACGTGCCCGGCGTGAGTTTTTTAAGCCACCGGGTCCGGGACACGAACCGCGGTCGACTACGTGGGAGTCCAGCGACATAGCCATTACGCTAACTGCTGGTTCCCCATTAAGGGTCTTGAGATGGGAAGAATACCCTGAGTCATCTGAGTGGGCCCTATGTAATTACAAAGGCACAAACAAAAAGGAGGTAACAATATCAAAACTGGGGAGACAGTCACATGATGATAGAGGCAGAGATTGGAGTAATGCAGTCATACGCTAAGGAATGCCAGATACTTCTAAAAGCTGGAAAAGGCAAGGAATGGATTCTCCACTATAGCCTAAAAAAAAAAAAACAAAAACAAATAAACAAACAAACAAAAAACAGCCCTACGGGAACCAGCAGTTAGCGTAATGGCTATGTCACTGGATTCCCACGTAGTCGACCGTGGTTCGCGTCCCGGACCCGGTGGCTTAAAACTTACACTGGGTGCGTGTGCGTGCGTGCCCAAGATCCCGAGAGGAGAATGGAGGAGAAGGAATTGCGGCGTGACCATCTCCCCAGGGGGGTGATTTCTCGCTTTCTGTCTCTATGTCTGTCTCTGTCTGTCTGGCGAGCTCATGTGCCCTATAGCGAAAACCTCTCCAAAAAAAAAAAAAAAATCCAGCCCTACCAACAACTAAATTTTAATTGTGTAAGACTCATTTCTGACTTCTGAGCTCCAGAACTGTAAGGCAGTACTTTTTTTTTTTTTTTTTAAGTTTTTTTTCCATAGGGCATGTGTTTTCACCAGACAGACAAAAACAGTGAGAGGGAAAATGAAAAATCACACCCCAGGGAGGATGGCCACACCACAGTCCCGTCTCCATTCTCCTCCAGGGACCTTGAGCAGGTACACATATGTGCCCAGCATGGGCTTCAAGCTGCCACATCCAGGACTAGAACTGCAGTAAGTCACGTGGGAGTCCAGCACCTTAACCACTATGCCACCTGCTGGCCCCAAGATGGTACATTTTTATTATTCTAAATCACTAAATTGCTGGTACTTAATGTCATTGAACCATGTATACACTTAAAAAAATGGTTAATGGGGGACCAGCAGATGGCATAATGATTATGTCGCTGGACTCCCATGTAATCGACCATGGTTCAAGTCCCGGACCCTGTGGCTTAAACTCACACCGGGCACGTGTGCGTGCACGCCCAAGATCCCAAGAGGAGAATGGAGGAGAAGGGATTGCGCCATGGCCATCCCCCGGGGGGGGGGGATGATTTCTCTCTTTCTGGCGAGTGCACATGCCCTATAGCAAAAACCTCTCAAAAAAAAAAAAAAATTGCCTGATGACACATTTCTCAGAATGTAATTCCATCATACCCTGCTTCTTTTTTGTATTATTTATTCCTGTATTTTGTAAGCAATGTATGACTACATAGCAAATCCAATCTAGCTATATATATCAAATGGATAAAACACTATGAACATATGGAATGCAAATTTAGTTAACAGTTTAAATCAATCAAGGCAACTCATGGCGTATCCTGCAATAGTGTCCTAGGGGTGCCACAAACTGGATAGTTTTAACCAACAGAAGTTTATTATCTTGCAGTTCTAGACCCTCCAAGTTGTTGGTAAGGCCAGGCGCTCTGTAAAACTTGTAGGAGGGGGTGGGGATCCTTCTTTGCCATTTCCAGCTTCTCGGGCTTGCCAGCAATAGTAGTGTTCCTCAGTTTTTAAACACATCACTCCAATCTTTGCCTCTGTCATTACATATCTGTCTTCACGAGGCATTTTCCTTTTCTTATTAGAGACAATAGTCACTGGATTAGGACTCACCCTAATGACCTCATCCTAACTTGGTTACATCTGCAGACTCTATTTCCAAAGAAGATTACATTGCTAGGTACTGGGGGTTAGAACTTTAACATCTCTTTTGAGGGGAGATAATTCAATTCATACTATTGTATTAATAGAATAAAGGAGAAAATCCATCTAACCATTCAATAAATGCATAAAGGATTACAGTATGATCATTCCCCACGGTGATGGGAGGGAGGGGTTCGCCTAACCCTTTCTGTCTTTTTATGTCTGTCTGGTAAACACACACACCTGTTGGCAAAAAAAGAAAAAAAAAGAATAAAGTAGAGAAAGTCATAGTAGATACTAAAAGTTGTCTGAGGGGGCCAGCAGGTGGCATGGTGATTAAGAAGCTGAACTCCCATACGGCTGACTGTGGTTCAAGTCCTAGACCTGACCACTTGCCTTCTCATTTCACCTCTCTCTCTCTCTCTCTCTGTTTCTCTCTGATCAAATTTAATCATAATAATAAATAAATAAAATTAAACAAAAATAATTATTTAAAAATAAGTTGTCTGAGTTTGGTGGAAGAAATTGGTAGGAATTAGTTAAAAGATACAAGAGTGCATATAAACAAGTAGAATAATGTACCATAGTAGGGTAAAGAACATTGGGAACCAGCAGTTAGCGTAATGGCTATGTCGCTGGATTCCCACGTAGTCGACTGCAGTTCGAGTCCCGGATCCAGTGACTTAAAACTCATGCAGGGCGCATGTGCGTGCGTGCCCAAGATCCCGAGAGGCGAATGGAGGAGAAGGGATTGCAGGGTGACCATCCCCCCTGGGGGGTAATTTCTCGCTTTCTGTCTCTCTGTCTCTCTCTGTCTGGCGAGCGCATGTGCCCTATAGCAAAAACCTCTCCCAAAAAAAAGAACATTGATAACAATTTAATGTACACTTCCACAAAAACCAGTAGAGAAAATTTTGAATGGGCATAACATAATGTTCAGTCATCAGAAAAGTCGTGATTCATTTTTTAAATAGAAAAACACAGAAAAGGAACCAGCAGTTGGCATAACGACAGTGTCGCTGGACTCCAATGTAGTCGACCATGGTTTGAGTCCTGGACCTGGTGGCTTAAACTTATGCTGGGCGCATGTGCATGTGTGCCCAAGATCCCAAGAGGAGAATGGAAGAGAAGGGATTGCAGTACAGCCATCCACCCTGGGGGATGATTTCTCGCTTTCTGTCTCTCTTTCTCTCTCTGTCTTTCTGGTGAGCGCATGTGCCCTATGGCAAAAACCTCTCTGCCAAAAAAAAAAAAACAGAAAAATATGTCACGACTTTTCCAACACCCCAATATAATATTAAATGTTCTAGATGGTGAATATGTTCATATCCTTAATTTAATTATTACACACTGTTGTCTGCTTTAAAAACTATACCCCACGAAGATGTAAAATGGTTATATGTAAATCAGAAATTACAATAAAAATGATAAATTGATTTGTAATAAATAAATACAAATAAATGCATAAAAAGCATTTGATAAACATGATTTTTAAAAAGAAAAAACTAGCAATGGAAGAGAACTTCCTCAACCTCACAAAGGTACCTTCCAAAATCCAAGAGCCAGCCATCTGGGCCAGGATGATAAAATACTCAATGCTCAATATTTTAACTGAAACACCCAAAGCTTGGAAACAAGGCAAGCAGGCAGACGCTTATCACTAATATTCAACATTGTACTCGAGGTCTAGTCAGCACACAGTGAAGCGAGAAAAAGAAAAAAAATGCACAGATAGAAAAAAATCTATTCATAAACAATATGATAATATACATAGAAAATGTTATAGAATCCAGAAAGGCTACTAGAACTAATAACTAAACTTAGCAAGGCTGCAAGATACAAACCAATATGAAATCCATCATATTTCTACATACCAGCAATGTCCAATTAAAAAGTAATTTTTTAAAATACCAATAGCATTAAAAAATAGGAAATATTTATGCATAAATTTTAAAGATACAAGCAAATTTTCTACAATGAAAATTATACTATGTTGCTGAGATAAACTAAAGAAGATCTAAATATGCATATTGACATACTGTTAGGATGTCAATTCTTCCCAAATTGATCTATGGCCTTAATGCAGTTCCAGTTCCTAATCCTAACCCAATTTCCTCATGAAATTCATATGCTATTTATAAAATTGATATGAAAAAGCAAGCATCTGGGATATCCAACACATCCTTGAAAAAGAAAAGGACTAGCAGGTGGCAGGGTAGTTAAGATGGCTGATTTCGAGACTTGCATAAAGCTACAGTAATCAGGTCGACTCAGTGTCACAGTTTTTTCTGGTCAGAAGCCAGATCCCACGTGCCAACCATGATTCAATCCCTGGGCCAGGTAGCCTGAAACATACCAGGCACGTGCTCAAGGGCTGGAGGAAGGGAATTGTGGTGTATCCAGACCCTGTGAAAATGTTCTTCCTTCTCTCTCACTCTTACTCTCACATGTGTTTTATCATGAATAAAGGGGAAAAAAATTAAGATTTAATAAATCTGGGGACAGCAGGTAGTGTTGTGGTTAGGGCACTGGACTCCCACATGGCCGACATGGTTTGCATCCCAGATCTGGTGGATTCTTTCTCTCTCTCTCTCTCACTCATGTGAGTTTGCCCTATAGCAAATTTAAAAAGAAAAAAAAAAGGGACCAGCAAGTGGCATGGTGGTTGGGGCACTGAACTCCCACATGGCTGACTGTAGTTCACGATCCAGACCTGGCAGCTTGTTTCTCACTTTCTCTCTCTCTCTGGTCAAATTAAATAATAATAATAATAAATTAGAAGAATAAATTATTATAAAATATATAAAATTAAGTATTTCTTTTATTTTTGGAGAAATTTTCGCTATAGAGTGCATGCGCTTGCCAGAGACAGAAAGAGAGAAAGTGAGAAATCACCTCCCACCAGCCCCTAGGGAGGATGGCCATAACACAATCCTATTTTCCTCTTGGGACCTTGCGCCAGCAGGTGGCGCAATGGCTATGTCGCTGGACTCCCATGTAGTCCAGGACCTGGTGGCTTAAAACTCACATCAGGCGCTGGGACCAGCAGTCAGCGTAATGGCTATGTCGCTGGACTCCCACGTAGTCGACAGAGGTTCAAGTCCCGGACCTGGTGGCTTAAACTCATGCCAGCCGCGTGTGTGTGCGTGCCCAAGATCCTGAGAGGAGAGTGGAGGAGTAGGGATTGTGGGGTGGCCATCCTCCCTGATTTCTCGCTTTCTCTCTCTCTGTCTGTCTGGCAAGCGCACACAGCAAAAACCTCTCAAAAGAAAAAAAAAAAGATTTAATAAATTGAAGTCCTGGTCCCATTATTGACCTGAAACTCACACCAGGCATGTGTACATACATGCCTAAGATCCCAGGAAGAATGGAGGAGAAGGGACTGTGGTACATAGTCTTCTCACTTTGCCTCTCACTGTCTCTTTCTTTCTCTCTCTCCCTATGCCAAAAACCTCTACAAAAATAAATAAATAAATATTTGTTTCTAAGCTACAGTAATCAACATAATGTGCTATTGTCATACGGAAATACAAATAAATAGAATAGAATAGAAAACCTAGAAATTAACCCACTCATGTATGGCCAATTGACTTTCTTTTCTTCTTTTTATTTTTTGAAAAATTATTTATTGGGAACCAGCAGTTAGCATAATGGCTATGTCGCTGGACTCCCACATAGTCGACTGCGGTTCGCGTCTACGACTCACGTTGGGCGTGTGTGCATGCGTGCCGAGAGGAGAAGGGATTGCGGCGTGACCATCACCCCCTGGGGAGTGATTTCTCTCTTTCTGTCTCTATGTCTCTCTCTGTCTGTCTGGCGAGTGCACGTGCCCTATAGCAAAAACCTCTCAAAAATTATTTATTTAATTCCATCTGTTATTATTATTGTCTTTTAATTTGATCAGAGAGAGTTAGGGAGAGGGAAAGTGAGAAAGCAAGCCACCAGGTTCGGGTCTTGAACCACGGTCAGCCATGTTGGAGTGAGAGATGGTGAAGGGACTGCAGTGTGACAATTCCTTATGAAGGGTGCTTTTTCACTTTCTCTCTCTCTCTCTTCCTGACAAGCGTATGCATCCTCTGGCAAAAGTCAACAACCAAAAAAATCAGATCTAAACATGAAAGCTGAAATCAACTTGTAGTAGAAAACATAGGAGAAAATCTTTGCAATTTGGGATAACCACAGATTTTGCACAGGTTACCAAAAGCAGGAGCCAAGAGTAGGAGAGATGTTGGTCCAAGATTACAGGAGGAATACGTTTTTGAAATCTGTAGCACAGCATGGTGACTACAGTTTAATAATGTGTATTTCAAATTGCGAATAGACTAGATTTTAAATGTGCCATACACACACACACACACAAAGGTATGTGAGGTGATGGCTATTTTAATTAGTTTAATCCAATTATTCCATAATGAATACACACATCAAAACATCACTTTGTACTCCATAAATATATACAATTATTTTTTGTCAGTTAAAAATAAAATTAGAGATGGGGCCAGCAGGTGGCACAGTGGTTGAGAGTGCTGGACTCTCACAAGGCTGACTGCGGTTCAAGTCCCAGACCTGGCAGCTCACTTTCTCACTTTCCCTCATCCTCTCTCTGTCCCACTCTGGTTAAATTAAAATAAATAAATATATTCAATAAATTAAGTTTAAAAAATAATTCTTTAAAAAATAAAATAAAATCAAGGACCAGCTGATGATGTGGTGGTTGGGGCAGCTGGATCCCACATGGCCAACTGCATGGTTCAAGTTCCAGACCCAGCAGCTTGAGAAACAAACCAGCTGAGTGTGTGTGCCTAAAATCCCAAAAGGACACATGGAAGGTAAGGGATTGTGGCATGACCATCCCTCCTGTGAGATGATTTCTCACTTTCTCCCGCTGCCCCCATCTCTCTCTAGTGAGCACATGCACCCTCTAGCAAATGAAAAATATAGGAATAAAAATAAAATTGGAAGCCAGGTGCTGGTGTGACTCTAAAACATGATGTTCTTTGAGGCAAACACTCATAAGAAGGTTGTGGATTTGCATCTGGATACTTCCCTGACTATGCGGGGTACACATGTGCCCATAATCTGAAGCTGGAAAAGGATCCTGGTATCAGGACCATGGTGGAAGTACCATCCCTCTGTCTCTTCTGTTTCTTTCTGTCTCTCTTGCTCATGGAAGAAATGACTAAATAAACTTTAAACTTTTTTGAAAGAGCAAAATGAATAACCAAATTGTTATGTATTCATACATCGTCCATGCTGGACGCCACTCAGCACTGAAAAGGAACCAATAACTGACGAATGCAACTACAGGATTAATCACAGAAAAGCTACTCTGAGTGAAAGAAGCCAGATGTAAAATTAATATATGCTTTCATTTATACCGAATTATATTGTATAATAGGCAAAACTGTATGATGTTCCAGAAAAAAAAATAGCTATTAATAATTCGTGGTGAAAAAAATCTCATTGTGGTTGCCTATTGTGGAAGAGAACATGTGGGCATGTCATGGGGTAATGAAATGTTCTCTCTTGCTAAAGAGAGAGTATTAGTTACACTGTGCATGCACTTGTTGAAATTCTTTGTTCTCTCTGGGGCAACCCATTTTCTGGGACCCCTCTTTTCTTGGGAGCTCTGTTTTTCCTTCCCTCTCCTTTAGTAAACTCCCCACTTTGTTAATAAATTCCCCGCTTTGCTAATAAACTCCCTGGTTTGCTATACAAAAAAAAAAAAAATCTTTGCTCTCTATCACATAAGACCTGTGCATCTCCTGTGTGTAAATTACATCTCAATAAAAATCAGTAATAAACCACTAGCCAAGAATTCCTATATGTGTGGAAATGTAAAATAATCCATACTGAAATTACAGACTATTTTAAATTGATGATGAAAGTACTACTTAAAAAAAAATCTAAGTGGGGCAACTGGTGGTGTGGTGATCAAAGTGGCTGGATTCTACATGGCCAACTATACAGTTTGAGTTTCAGACCTGGCAGCTTGAAAAACACCCTGAGAGCCTGTGCATGCATGCTAAAAATCCTGAAAGGAGAATGGAGGAGGAGGATTATGGGCTAGCCATCCCTCCGGGGGGCGGTACTTTCTCTCTCTTTTTCTTTCTTTCTCTCTCTCTGGTGAGTGCACATGCCCGATAGCAAATTTAAAAATAATTTTTAAAATATCTGAAGGGAAGCAGACAAAGTATGCATAAAGAGAATGTATAATCTTAAATGCACATAAAAGAAAACTTGAAAGATTGAAAATTAATTTGCTAGAGGTCACTTCTAGATGTCAGAAAAAGAATAGAGCAAGTCCCTTTATTAAAAAAGGGGAAAAAACAAACATGCAAGAAAACCTCTCTTAGCTAGTTAGGAATATAAGGAACCCTCAACTAAATGAAGTATATCTGATTTAAAAAAAGAATAAAAAACTGGAGCAAACATTATATTAAATGCTTGAACTTACAATTATTCTCTTTGAAATCCAGAAGAAGAGAAGGATGCCTGACAGGACAAGTACTACTAAGCTGTAGTTAAGGCTCTAGCTAGTGTAAGAAGACAAGTATAGAATAGAATTATTGCTCACCTTAGATGACAGGATTGACCCCACAAAATATATTGAGTCTTTGGAAAAAGTCATGACGCATTTTTGCATAGAAAAATTAATGATGACTTTTCTGATGTCCCAATATAAGCTGTTAGAACTAAATGCATGTTTTTTGCTTTTTAAATAAAGAAATTCTAGTTTTTAAAATTATTTATTTAATTCTATTTATTCATTTATTTATTTTTAGTTTGACCAGAGGGAGACACAGAGCGAGAAAGAGGGAAAGTGAGAAAGCAAGCTGCTAGGTCCGAGACTTGAACCATGGTCAGCAGGAGTGTCCAGCACCTTAACCACCGTGCCACCTGCTGGTCCTGATGTTTTTGTTTTAATTGCCAAAGGGAATTTGTGCTCACCAGAGTGACACAGAGAGAGGAAAATAACCCCATCCTTCAACAGGGTATGCTCATGCCTCAATCCCCTTCTCCTCCACTACTCCACCCTGTCAAGATTGGGGATCTAGGGGACCAGCAGTTAGCGTAATGGGTATTTTGCTGGACTCCCACGTAGTTGACCGCGGTTCGCGTCCCAGACCTGGTGGCTTAAAACTCACGCCGGGTGCGTGTGCATGCGTGCCCAAGATCCCGAGAGGAGACTGGAGTTTTGTCAGTTAAAAATAAAATTAGAGATGGGGCCAGCAGGTGGCACAGTGGTTGAGAGTGCTGGACTCTCACAAGGCTGACTGCGGTTCAAGTCCCAGACCTGGCAGCTCACTTTCTCACTTTCCCTCATCCTCTCTCTGTCCCACTCTGGTTAAATTAAAATAAATAAATATATTCAATAAATTAAGTTTAAAAAATAATTCTTTAAAAAATAAAATAAAATCAAGGACCAGCTGATGATGTGGTGGTTGGGGCAGCTGGATCCCACATGGCCAACTGCATGGTTCAAGTTCCAGACCCAGCAGCTTGAGAAACAAACCAGCTGAGTGTGTGTGCCTAAAATCCCAAAAGGACACATGGAAGGTAAGGGATTGTGGCATGACCATCCCTCCTGTGAGATGATTTCTCACTTTCTCCCGCTGCCCCCATCTCTCTCTAGTGAGCACATGCACCCTCTAGCAAATGAAAAATATAGGAATAAAAATAAAATTGGAAGCCAGGTGCTGGTGTGACTCTAAAACATGATGTTCTTTGAGGCAAACACTCATAAGAAGGTTGTGGATTTGCATCTGGATACTTCCCTGACTATGCGGGGTACACATGTGCCCATAATCTGAAGCTGGAAAAGGATCCTGGTATCAGGACCATGGTGGAAGTACCATCCCTCTGTCTCTTCTGTTTCTTTCTGTCTCTCTTGCTCATGGAAGAAATGACTAAATAAACTTTAAACTTTTTTGAAAGAGCAAAATGAATAACCAAATTGTTATGTATTCATACATCGTCCATGCTGGACGCCACTCAGCACTGAAAAGGAACCAATAACTGACGAATGCAACTACAGGATTAATCACAGAAAAGCTACTCTGAGTGAAAGAAGCCAGATGTAAAATTAATATATGCTTTCATTTATACCGAATTATATTGTATAATAGGCAAAACTGTATGATGTTCCAGAAAAAAAAATAGCTATTAATAATTCGTGGTGAAAAAAATCTCATTGTGGTTGCCTATTGTGGAAGAGAACATGTGGGCATGTCATGGGGTAATGAAATGTTCTCTCTTGCTAAAGAGAGAGTATTAGTTACACTGTGCATGCACTTGTTGAAATTCTTTGTTCTCTCTGGGGCAACCCATTTTCTGGGACCCCTCTTTTCTTGGGAGCTCTGTTTTTCCTTCCCTCTCCTTTAGTAAACTCCCCACTTTGTTAATAAATTCCCCGCTTTGCTAATAAACTCCCTGGTTTGCTATACAAAAAAAAAAAAAATCTTTGCTCTCTATCACATAAGACCTGTGCATCTCCTGTGTGTAAATTACATCTCAATAAAAATCAGTAATAAACCACTAGCCAAGAATTCCTATATGTGTGGAAATGTAAAATAATCCATACTGAAATTACAGACTATTTTAAATTGATGATGAAAGTACTACTTAAAAAAAAATCTAAGTGGGGCAACTGGTGGTGTGGTGATCAAAGTGGCTGGATTCTACATGGCCAACTATACAGTTTGAGTTTCAGACCTGGCAGCTTGAAAAACACCCTGAGAGCCTGTGCATGCATGCTAAAAATCCTGAAAGGAGAATGGAGGAGGAGGATTATGGGCTAGCCATCCCTCCGGGGGGCGGTACTTTCTCTCTCTTTTTCTTTCTTTCTCTCTCTCTGGTGAGTGCACATGCCCGATAGCAAATTTAAAAATAATTTTTAAAATATCTGAAGGGAAGCAGACAAAGTATGCATAAAGAGAATGTATAATCTTAAATGCACATAAAAGAAAACTTGAAAGATTGAAAATTAATTTGCTAGAGGTCACTTCTAGATGTCAGAAAAAGAATAGAGCAAGTCCCTTTATTAAAAAAGGGGAAAAAACAAACATGCAAGAAAACCTCTCTTAGCTAGTTAGGAATATAAGGAACCCTCAACTAAATGAAGTATATCTGATTTAAAAAAAGAATAAAAAACTGGAGCAAACATTATATTAAATGCTTGAACTTACAATTATTCTCTTTGAAATCCAGAAGAAGAGAAGGATGCCTGACAGGACAAGTACTACTAAGCTGTAGTTAAGGCTCTAGCTAGTGTAAGAAGACAAGTATAGAATAGAATTATTGCTCACCTTAGATGACAGGATTGACCCCACAAAATATATTGAGTCTTTGGAAAAAGTCATGACGCATTTTTGCATAGAAAAATTAATGATGACTTTTCTGATGTCCCAATATAAGCTGTTAGAACTAAATGCATGTTTTTTGCTTTTTAAATAAAGAAATTCTAGTTTTTAAAATTATTTATTTAATTCTATTTATTCATTTATTTATTTTTAGTTTGACCAGAGGGAGACACAGAGCGAGAAAGAGGGAAAGTGAGAAAGCAAGCTGCTAGGTCCGAGACTTGAACCATGGTCAGCAGGAGTGTCCAGCACCTTAACCACCGTGCCACCTGCTGGTCCTGATGTTTTTGTTTTAATTGCCAAAGGGAATTTGTGCTCACCAGAGTGACACAGAGAGAGGAAAATAACCCCATCCTTCAACAGGGTATGCTCATGCCTCAATCCCCTTCTCCTCCACTACTCCACCCTGTCAAGATTGGGGATCTAGGGGACCAGCAGTTAGCGTAATGGGTATTTTGCTGGACTCCCACGTAGTTGACCGCGGTTCGCGTCCCAGACCTGGTGGCTTAAAACTCACGCCGGGTGCGTGTGCATGCGTGCCCAAGATCCCGAGAGGAGACTGGAGGAGAAGGGATTGCGGTGTGGCCATCCCCCCTGCGGGGGGATTTCTCACTTTCTGTCTCTCTGTCTCTCTCTGTTGGGCGAAATGCCCCCCATAGAAAAAACCCCCCCAAAAAAAAAAAAAAAAAAAAGATTAGGGATATACACACACACGCACCCAGGATGTCTTTCAAGTCACCAGGGCTAGAATTTGAACCACGGTCAGTCATGTGGGGTTCAGCTCTGTTAGAACTGGTAAGAGAATTCAGCAGAATTTCTGTATTCAAGAGCAAAATACAAAAATCAATAGTGTTTGGGCCAGTAGGAGATGTGGTGATGAAAGCAGTGGATTCCATATGGCTAACTGTGCAGTTTGAGTCTTGTATCCAACATCTTGAAAAAACATGCCAGGTGCCAGGCACATGTGCATGTGTGCCCTCTCCTGAAAGGAGAATAGAGAAGAGATTGCAGTGTGGCCACCCTCCCTAGGGGATGATTTTTTACTTTCCCTCTCTTTCTATTTCTCTCTGGTGAGCCCACACACTCTATAGCAAAATATCTAAAAAGAAAAACTAGTGTTCATGTACACCGGCAGTAATTGGTTAGTAAAGATAATCTCACTTGGGGCCAGTAAGTGGTGTGGTTGTTAAGGTGTTCGACCCACAACTACGGTTCAAGACCCCTGACCTGGCTAGCACCTAGAAAATCATCCTGAATGCATACGCTTGTGTGCCCAAAATCCCAAAAGGAAAATGGAGAAGGGATTGTGTGTGGCCATCACTTCTCTATCTCTGTCTCCAGTGAGCACGTGAGCCCTATGGCAAAAATCTAAAAAACAAACAAACAAAAAACCCCCACCATTCACAATAATAATGAATTATCAAATATATGGAAATAAATCTAAAACAAGATTATATTTTTTAAGAATTATTTTTTACTTCATTTCACTCTTATTATTATTTTTTTCTTTCTTTCTCTTTCTTTCCTTTTTTTGGAGAGGTTTTTGCTATAGGGTGCATGCGCTCACCAGACAGACAGAGAGATAGAGAGACAGAAAGTGAGAAATCACCCCCCAGGGGGGACGGCCACGCTGCAATCCCTTCTCCTCCATTCTCCTCTCAGGATCTTGGGCACACACGCACACGCGCCCGGCGTGAGTTTTAAGCCACTGGGTCCGGGACTGAAACCGCGGTCGACTACATGGGAGTCCAGCGACATAGCCATTACACCAACTGCTGGTCCCCGCTCTTATTATTATTATTTTTTAATTTGACCAGAGAAAGGAAATTGACAAAGCAAGCCACCAAATCCAGGACTGGAACCATGTTGGCCATGTGGGAGTCTTGCACCTTAACCAATATGTCACCTGCCAGTCTCTAGATAATATATTTTTATGGAAAAAATTATAAAACGTTATTGATATATAATAGAAAACTTAAAAATGAAGACCTAGAGGGACCAGCAGATGGCATAATGGTTACGTCTCTGGACTCCTACATAGTTGATCGTAGTTCAAGTCCTGGACCTAGTATCTTACAATTCATGCTGAGTGTGTGTGTGTGTGTGTGCCTAAAATCTCAAGAGGAGAATGGAGAAAAAGGGGTTGTGGCATGGCCAACCACCTCCTCCAGCAGGATGATTTCTTGCTTTCTGTCACTCTCTCTCTCCAGCAAGCACATGTGCCCTACAGCAAAAATCTCTCTAAAAAAAAACCCCTCAGGCTGGACATGTATGTGGGCATGCCCACAATCTCTAGAGGAGAATGGAGAAGAGATTGCATTGTGGCCATCTCCCAGGGGGTGATTTCTCACTTCCTGTCTCTTTGTCTCTCCATTGAGCATATGTGCCCAATAGCAAAAATCTTTCTAAAAAAAAAAGGAAAGACCTAGAACTTGTTCATAGATAGGAAGAGTCAATATATTAAAAATGTCAGCTCTTTCTAAATTGATGTTCAAAATTAATGTAATTTCAGTCAGAAAAATCTCACCAAGTTAATACTAAATTCATATGGAAGAGTAAAGAATCAAGATTAGCCAAAGCAATTTTTTTTTTTAATTTTTATTTTTATTATCATTATAATCTTCTTTATATTACATTGGATTACATATAACTTTACAGTGTATTACATTGTTTTTTCAAAAGGGAATGCCATGCATGTCAGTCAGTACAGAGACATTAATCTCCCCACTTCAACATTCCATATCTTTTCTGTTTTCCCCAATCATTATTTTTATTATTCTAATTATTTTTATAAAACAGTCAATTGTTATTTCTCGTTTTGCTTGTAAAAATACTTTGCCCATCATGAAATACTTCTCAGACCAATCCAGTTGAGAATACTATACATGTCATCATCAACAGTTAATAACCCCTATCTGTTTCTCACTAACGTCCTGTCTCACTATTATTCACTTGCTATCTTTCTCTATCCTCTTCTCTTCACTTACCCCATTCCACACTGTCCTATTCTCATTAAGTACCTTCACTGTGTTTATGTCCTCCGAATTTTTGCTCTCTATTATAGAGTGCGGATAGTCGGTATATATTGAGTGGATACATACAATATCTTTCTTTCATAGCCTGGCTTACTTCACTCAGCAATAGATCCTCCGTATCTGACCATTTTCTATCAAATTCCAGGGTCTTGTTATTTTTTATGGCTGAGTAGTATTCCATAGAGTATATATACCACACTTTTCCAATCCATTCATCAGTTTGTGGACATTTAGGTTGGTTCCATGTCTTGGCAATTGTGAATAATGCTGCAATAAACATGGATGTGCAAGCACTTTTCTGACTGAGCGTTCTCCTGTCTTTTGGGTAAATACCCAGAAGTGGGATTGCTGGATCAAATGGTAGTTCTATTTGTAGATCTTTGAGGAACCTCCATATTGTTCTCCACAGTGGTTGAACTAGTTTACATTCCCACCAACAGTGTAGGAGGGTTCCCTTTTCACCACATCCCCGCCAACACTTATCACTTTTTATATTCTTAATCTTTGCCATTCTGACAGGGGTTAGGTGGTATCTCATTGTGGTTTTTATCTGCATTTCCCTTATGATGAGGGATGTCGAGCATTTCCTCATATGCTTTTTGGCTGTTCGTATGTCTTCCTTAGAGAGACTTTTGTTCAGCTCACTTTCCCATCTTTTAATCGGGTTAATCATTTTTTTTCGCATAAGGCACTTGAGTTCCCTATGTATTCTCGTTATCAGTCCCTTGTCTGAGGCATATTTAACAAAAATATTTTCCCATTCTGAGGGTTGTCGGTTCACACTTGTTACTGTGTCCTTTGCTGTGCAGAAACTTCTTAGTCTAATATAGTCCCACTTGTCTATTTTAGGGATTATTGCCTGTGCTTTGGGAGTCTTATTTAAGAAGTCTTTGCCTACTCCAATGTCTCCCAGAGTTTCCCCAGCATTTTCCACAAGTAGTTTTATTGTCTGAGGTCTTAGGTTCAGATCTTTGATCCATTTTGAGTTGACTGTTGTTAATGGTGAAAGATGGGGGTTCAGTTTCATCTTTCTGCAGGTGGATACCCAGTTTTTCCAGCACCATTTACTAAAGAGGTTTTCCTTTTCCCAATGGATTGACTGATATCCTTTGTCAAAGATCAGTTGGCTATAAGCTTTGGGAGTTATTTCTGGGGTCTCTATTCTCTTCCATTGGTCCACATGTCTGTTTTTATGCCAATACCATGCTGTTTTGATGACCACAGCTTTATAGTATATCTTGGGATCAGGGAGTGATATGCCTCCTACTCCATTCTTCTTACGCAGGATTGCTTTTGCAATACGAGGTCTTTTATGGTTCCAGACAAATTCTATAATTGTCTTTTCTAGATCTCTGAAGAATATCTCTGGTATTTTGATTGGAATTGCATTAAACATGTAGATTAATTTGGGTAGAATTGCCATTTTGATTATGTTAATTCTACCAATCCAGGAGCATGGGATGTCCTTCCACTTTTTTATGTCACTTTCAATGTCTTTTTTAAGATTCTCGTAGTTTTCTTTATAAAGGTCTTTGACTTTCTTAGTTAGGTTTATCCCTAGATATCTTATACATCTTGTGGCTACGGTGAAAGGGATTCCTTTCTTCAGCTCTGCTTCATTCAACTTGTTGTTCATAAATAGAAATGCTATAGATTTTTGGATATTGATTTTGTATCCTGCCACCTTACTGTATTCACTTATTACTTCAAGCAGTTTTTTCATGGATACCTTTGGGTCTTCTAAGTATACCATCATGTCATCTGCAAATAAAGATATTTTCAACTCTTCTTTGCCTATTCGAATGCCTTTAATACTGTTCTCTTCTCTGATTGCAATAGCTAAGACTTCCAGTACTATATTAAAGAGCAGTGGAGAAAGTGGGCAGCCTTGCCTAGTACCTGTTTTCAGAGGAAAAGCTTTCAGCTTTTCCCCATTCAGTATAATATTAGCTGTAGGTTTTTCATAGATTGCTTTTATTGTGTTCAGAAATGACCCTTCTATACCAATCTTACTGAGAGTCTTAATCATAAAAGGATGTTGTATTTTATCAAACGCTTTCTCCGCATCAATTGAGATGATCATATGGTTTTTATCTTTCTTTCTGTTAATGTGGTGTATTACATTTATGGTCTTGCGTATATTGAACCACCCTTGCATCCCTGGTATAAAGCCTACCTGGTCGTGATGAATGATCTTTGTTATATGTTGTTGGATACGATTTGCGAGTATCTTGTTGAGAATTTTCGCATCTATATTCATCAATGATATTGGTCTGTAGTTTTCCTTTTTTGTCATATCCTTATCTGTTTTGGGGATGAGGATGATGGAGGCTTCATAAAATGAATTTGGAAGGTTTCCTTCCTTTTGAATCTTTAGAAATAATTTTAGTAAGATAGGGGTTAATTCTTCCTTGAAAGTTTTGTAGAATTCACAAGTGAAGCCATCTGGGCCTGGGCTTTTCTTTGTTGGGAGATTATTAATTACTGATTCAATCTCCTGGCTTGTTATAGGTCTATTCAGATTCTCTATGTCTTCCTGATCCAATCTTGGTAGTTTATATGCATCCAGGAATTTGTCCATCTCCTCCAGGTTATCTTGTTTGTTGGCGTAAAGTCGCTCATAGTATCCTCTAATGATATTATGTATTTCTGCTATGTCCGTGGTAATATTGCCTGTTTCATCACATATTTGATTAATCTGGTTTCTTTCTTTCTTCTTCTTGATCAGTCTAGCCAATGGAGTATCAATCTTGTTGATCTTTTCAAAGAACCAGCTTTTGCTTTCATTTATTTTCTGTATGGTTCGTTTATTTTCTATTTCATTTATTTCTGCTCGAACCTTTATTATTTCTTTTCGCCTGGCATTTTGGGGGTTCGTTTGTTGTTGTTTTTCCAGTTCTCTGAGGCATGATGATAAGTTATCTACTTGCCATCTTTCCATCCTTTTCTTATGTGCACTAATTGCTATGAATTTCCCTCTTATGACTGCTTTTGCTGTGTCCCATAGGTTCTGGACACTTGTGTCCTCATTATCATTTGTTTCCATAAATTTGTTTATTTCAGCCTTAATTTCTTCAGTAGTGAAGAAGTCATTCAGAAGTAGGTTGTTCAGTTTCCATGTGTTCGTGTGTTTTCGGGGTTGTTTCTTGAAATTAATCTTGAGTTTAATTCCATCATGGTCAGAGAAGATGCTGGGTACAGTTTCTATGCCTTTGAATCTGTAAAGGCTTGATTTGTGTCCTAATATATGATCTATCTTTGAAAAGGTTCCATGTCGGGGTGAGAAAAATGTATATGTTGTGGATGTAGGGTGGAAAGTTCTATAGATATCTGTCAAGCCCATTCCATTTATAGTATCATTTAAGTCCTGTATCTCTCTATTTATTTTCTGTCTAGAAGATCTGTCTATAGGAGATAACGGGGTGTTGAGATCTCCAACAATTATAGTATTTTTCCCTATGTCTCCTTTTAGCTCCAGCAGTCTTTCCTTCACATATTTAGGCGCACCTGAGTTGGGTGCGTAGATATTTATAAGGGTTATATCTTCTTGCTGGATTACCCCATCTACTATTATATAATGCCCTTCTTTGTCTCTTCTTACAGTCTTTGTTTTAAAATCTATTTTGTCTGAGATCAATATCGCTACTCCAGCCTTTTTCTGATTTCCATTTGCATGGAATATCTTTTTCCAGCCCTTGACTTTTAGTCTATGTATATCTTTATCCATAAAGTGAGTTTCTTGTAGGCAACAGATAGAGGGTTTCTGTTTTCTTATCCATTCAGCTAGTCTATGTCTCTTAACTGGGGAATTTAATCCATTGACATTCAATGTAATTATCGATATTTCCATACCTGATCCTATCATTAAGTGAGCCATTTTCTTAGTTGTTTTTTGTTCTCGTATAACTGTCTCTGATTTTTTAGTTTTCCTGGTATAGTACTCCCTTCAAAACCTCTTGAAGAGCTGGTCTGGTGTTGGTAAATTCCTTCAAATTTTGTTTATTTGAGAATGTTTTTATCTTTTTTTCCCATATAAAAGATAATTTTGCCGGGTATAGTATTCTTGGTTGAAATTGTTTTTCACTCAACACTTTGACTATGCTTCCCCATTCTTTCCTTTCCTGCATTGTTTCTGCTGAGAGATCCGATGTTAGCCTGATGGGGTGACCTTTGTAAGTAACCTGGCGTTTCCCTCTTGCCAACTTTAGTATCTTGTCTTTATCTGTTGTTTTTGCCAGTCTGGCTATGATGTGCCTTGGAGATGATCTTCTTGGGTTGATTCTACTTGGGGTCCTCTGTATTTCTTGGGTCTGGATATTTGAATGCCTTTCTAGATTTGGAAAGTTTTCTTCCAGGATCTCATGGAATAAATTTTCCAGGCCCTTATTATTTTCTTCCTCCTCCGGAATACCAATTATCCGAATGTTGGGGCGCTTGATGGTGTCCAGTATTCCTCGTATATTATCCTCATTTTTCATGGTTGTTTTCTCAATCTTCTTGATACTTTTATCTAGGTCAGATGTTTTGTCTTCTACGTTAGAGATTCGGTCTTCTGCCTGGTCTAACCTACATTTAATGCTTTCAAGGGAGGTTTTGATTTCCTCTATCACATTCTTCAAACCTAGAAGTTCCATCTGGTTCTTGTTTAGGGTATCCATTTCTTCTTTCAAGTCATTAAAGGACTTCCTCATCTCCTGGAGCTCCTTGTCTCTTTTCTCTTCCATCTCAGTTAGTTTGGTCACTACAAATATTCTGAATTCCTTATCAGACATGTCCACGACGTCCATTGTATTGACTGTGGGTGATGTAGGATTGATGATTTCCCTTGACGGAGAGGCCTTTTGTTGGTTGCTCATATTTCTTGAGCCTTTGCGATTGTTTTTAGTCATCAGGTAATCTATATGTTTCTTGCCAACTTATTTCAGGTATCTCTGATTCATAAAAGTTGTACAGGCTTAGAAGATTGATGATTTCTCTTATGGTTGGCCTACCTATTACTCACAATTACCATTAACTGTTGCCACTAGCCCTGGAAGGCCCAAAGTGCTCGCTGTTTCTAAGGAGTAGTGAGCCTTCAACTGACCAAACAAGCAACACCCCAAGAGCAAAGAAAAACAAAATGGAAAAAGAAAATCGCGCACCGCGCGCTACTCAACTCACCAAAATTCAAACACTCCAAAGGCTAGTGGAAATGGATCAGACAATGAATGACAGTACCAGGTTGGTCGGGCCTGCAGCCTCAGTCCGCCTGGTGTCCGGAACTGCTGGCCGGCTCGATCCGGGTTTCGGGTGGGGAGGGGTGTGGGTTCGCCTTAAAGTCCCAGGCAACCAACCTGGAGTCCAAGGAGGAAGGATGGTGGGGATGCGTGGAGTTGCGGTAGGGTCGGGCCTGCAGCCTCAGTCCGCCTCAGCCAAAGCAATTTTGAAGAAGAAAGATAAGGGGATTTTTCTCTTCCTGATATCAGAAATTACTGAGCTATAATATTTAAAACAGGAAAAATTCAATATATAAGAACAGATAAATAAGAACACATAAATTTATTTTTAAAAAAGAACAGAATAGAAAGGCCAGAAACAGACCCATACATTTTTCATAATTTGGTACATAACAGAGATAGCATTTCAATTTCATCGAGAAACACCATTTATTGTATAAAGGCACTTATTGAGTAGTGTTCTATCGTGGGTTATCCTCATGAAAAAAAATTCATGTCACTGGGCCAGCCCCATAGCCTAGTGGTTAAGGGAAGCCAGATCCCAAATGGCCAACCACGGTTCAAATCCTGGCCCTGGTGACTTGAACCACACAACTGATGTGTGTACATGCATGCCCCAAGTCCCAACAGGATGGAGAGATGGAGAAGGGATTGCAGAGTGGCCACACCATTATGTGTGTTTATGTGTGTGTGGGTGCTTTCTCCCTTTCTCTCTGTCTTTCACTTTCTCTCTGGCAATCACATGCACCCTCTGGCAATTAAAAAAAAAGAAAGAAAGAAAGAAATCCAGGTCATCGTTTTTATAGTTTAGCTTATCCAAGCACCTGTCAATAGAGGTGGTGGGTGGCTGTACTGTGGACTAGCAATTAAGGGAGCCAGATCCTACATTAGTGGCTGAGCCATTTGAATCCTGCTCTGGGTAACTTGGAAAATATGTTGGGCACATATGCATGTGTGCCCAAAGTCCCGACAGGATGGAGAAATGATGGAGAGGGGACTGTCACATGACCTTGTCCCATGGAAGGGTGCTTTCTCCCCTCCCTTTGTTTATCTCTCTCTGCTAAGTATACACACCCTCTGACAAATTGAAAAAAAAAATAGATGTAGATATTTCCTCATTTGCCACCAGTAAATGTAATCCCCTTTTACACATATTATGTTGTCAGGGAAGTCATGACATATTTTTCTATGTTTTATTGTTGGTGGTGGTGTTTTTCAAGAGAGATTTTTGCTATAGGGTATGTACACTCGCCAGAGAGACAGAAAGCAAGAAATCATCCCCCAGGGAAGATGGCCATACCACAATCCCTTCTCTTCTGTTTCCTCTCGGGGTTTTGGGCACACAAGCACATACGCCTGTTGTGGGTTTTAAGGCACCAGGTCTGGGACTTGAACCACTGTTGACTACATGGGATTCCAGTGACATAACCATTATGCCATCTGCTTCTCCCTTTCTATGTTTTTTGTTGTTGTTGTTGTTGTTTTGAGAGATTTTTGCTATAGGGCACATGCGCTTGCCAGAAAGACAGAGAGGGACAGAGAGACAGAAAGTGAGAAATCACACTCCAGCAAGGATAGCGATATTGCAATCCCTTCTCCTCCATTCTCCTCTCGGGATCTTGGGCACACACACACACGTGCCCGGCATGAGTTTAAGTCACCGAGTCCGGGACTCAAACTGCGTTCGACTACATGGGAGTTCAGTGACATAGCCATTATGCTAACTGCTGGTCCCTCTATGTTTTTTTTTAATGCAAATATGTGTTATGACTTTCCTGATGGCCCAATAAAATGTAGACACATATTGTATAACAAACACAAAAAACTCATTTTTTGAGTTACATATCTAAATATGAAAGCTAAACCATGAAACTTTAAAGAAAAAATAGCTTTATGACAATTGAGTAGGAATGGATGTTTTCTTCTCCGTCTTGCCTTCATTTGGACTGATTTTATTCTATGTCTCCCAGTTTCTATTATTTTAATTATTACCCTAGAAAGAGTTTTGTTCTTTTACTGATTTCTTTAGGAACTACTGCACACATACTTTACTTGTGAAAATCTAAAATTTTTCAATACTCTAGCTTTTCTTCTAAACCAAAAGGTCAGCAGTATTTCTGTAAAGGGCCAATTAGTAAGTATTTTTGACTTTGCAGGCAATATAGCCTCTGTCGCAACCACTCACCTCTATCCTTGTAGTGGGAAAACAATCATAAACAATATGTAAGTTAATGGGTGTAGTTCTAGTCTAATAAAATTTACCTATGAAAACAAGGGGAGAACCATAAAAAACAGGCACATGTGCACGTGCCTGTTGTGAGTTTTAAGGCACTGTCCTAAACCATAAAAAAAAAAAAAATCTTCTCTCATCTTACTTATATGATACACTTTTCATGTATTTGAATTTTACCTTTTAAAAACCCACAAGAAAAAAATAAAAACCCACAGGAGATTGTTATCCTTCTATTCAGTCAGTGATTTTCAGATTTATCTACATATTTACTCTTTCCTGTGTTCAAAATTCCTTTTTTCAGGCCAGACAACGGTGCCGCAGTAAAATTCTGAGAGCTGACTGCCATGGAAGGACCTGGGTCCACACGCAGAAATCTCCCTCAATACTCCAGGCATGTATGTGCTCATGATCAGGGCTGGGAGAAGCTTGGCTTGAAAAGACTCCATTGGGGGGTGCCTTTTCTCTCTCTCTTTCTCTCTGAAGAGATAGGTTTTCTTCATTTTTCAGTTTGCTATAAGGTACCTGTACTGGCCAGAGAGTGACACAGAGAGGAAGCGAGAAATCACCCTCTAGGGAGGGATGCCACACTGCAACCCCTTTTCCATTTTCTTCTTGGGACTTCAGGGCATGCACATCCACATACCAGGTGTGTTTTGTTTTTGTTTCAATTAACTTTTTAAATGCCATAGGGCATGTACACTCACCAGAGACAGAGAGACAGAGAGAAGAAAAGTGAGAAATCACCCATGGGGTTGGGGGAGATGGTCACACCACAATCCCTTTTCCCCCGTTTTCCTCTTGGGATTTTGGGCGCATGCACGTGCCCAGCATGATTTTCAAGCTGTCAGGTCTGGAACTCAAACCGCAGTGGGCCATGTGGGAGTCTAGCACCTTAACTGTCAAGCCACCTGCTGCCCCATCCACATTATCTTGTTTATCAGTATACCAAAGTTTAGCTTATCCAATCTCCTGTCAGTGGACATGTGGGTATGTTCTAGTATTCTGCTATTACAAATAATGCTGTTGTGAGCATTATTGATCATATCTCCTGATGCGAATGTCCAAGCTTCAGTAGCAGTCTTCAAACTGGTGGGAGACTAATAGGTGAAGATTTTTCTAAAAATGATCTTCCACATTGGTGAAACATAGTCTCCTTTTCCATTTTCCCTTTCACAATCACCTTCTTCTTTGTGAAAGAGAGGAATACTTTTTATTCTGCTTAAACTTTGCTGTGGTGACTGCCATTATACTAGGTAGAAATAACTTCAAATCATTTCTAAATGTAAAGACAATGAAAAATAGTGGCATAACTATTAAGAAAGTAAATGACTTTAATATTTGTACAATAAATACTTTTAAAGAATTATTTTTATTTAACTTTATTATTATATCATTATTATTTTTCAGTTTGATCAGAGAGAGAGAGAGAGGAAGTGAGAAAGCAAGCCACCAGGTCCGAGACTTGAACCGTGGTCAGCCATGTGGGAGTCCAGCACCGTTAACCACCACGCCACTTGCCGGCCCCCATTTTTTTTTTTTTAAAGAATGTACAATAAATACTTTTATACATCAGATGATTTCCAGTTCTTTCAAACTTAAGGAAAACCTAGTTGTGTCAGATGGTAGGTCACTAAAAAGACCTCTTAATGAGAGACCACTATGCAATTTGGGGCTTATAACTTGTAAATTATTTAAAATAATTATTTGACATTGCTCTAACAAAACTCCTTCAGTTTCTATCTAGATACTTATTTATGTGAACAGTCTTTCTTTTTTTCTTTTTTAGAGAGATTTTTGCTATAGGGTGCATGCACTCACCAGAGAGACAGAAAATGACCATCCCCCGGTAGGGATGGTCATGCCACCCCCAATTCCTTCTCCTCCATTTTCCCCTCAGGATTTTGGGCATGCATGCACATGTGCCCAGTGTGAGTTTCAAGCCACCACATCTAAGACTTGAACCATGGTCGGCCATGTGGAAGTCCAGCAACATAACCATTATGCCATGAACAGTATTTCTTTTTCTTTTTTTTTTTTAAATTATTCCATTTAACTTTATTTATTGATTGATTTTAATTTGACAAGAGAGAGACCGAGCAGGCGAGAGAAAGTAAAAGAGAGAGGAGAAAGCAAGTCGCCCAGTCCGAGACTCAAACCGCGACTGGCCGTGGGGAGGTCAGCGCCCTTAACCACTATGCCACCTGCCAGCCCCTTCGTGAACATTTCTAAAAATGATCTTCCACATTGGTGAAACATAGTCTCCTTTTCCATTTTCCCTTTCACAATCACCTTCTTCTTTGTGAAAGAGAGGAATACTTTTTATTCTGCTTAAACTTTGCTGTGGTGACTGCCATTATACTAGGTAGAAATAACTTCAAATCATTTCTAAATGTAAAGACAATGAAAAATATTGGCATAACTATTAAGAAAGTAAATGACTCTAATATTTGTACAATAAATACTTTTAAAGAATTATTTTTATTTAACTTTATTATTATATCATTATTATTTTTCAGTTTGATCAGAGAGAGAGAGAGAGGAAGTGAGAAAGCAAGCCACCAGGTCCGAGACTTGAACCGTGGTCAGCCATGTGGGAGTCCAGCACCGTTAACCACCACGCCACTTGCCGGCCCCCATTTTTTTTTTTTTAAAGAATGTACAATAAATACTTTTATACATCAGATGATTTCCAGTTCTTTCAAACTTAAGGAAAACCTAGTTGTGTCAGATGGTAGGTCACTAAAAAGACCTCTTAATGAGAGACCACTATGCAATTTGGGGCTTATAACTTGTAAATTATTTAAAATAATTATTTGACATTGCTCTAACAAAACTCCTTCAGTTTCTATCTAGATACTTATTTATGTGAACAGTCTTTCTTTTTTTCTTTTTTAGAGAGATTTTTGCTATAGGGTGCATGCACTCACCAGAGAGACAGAAAATGACCATCCCCCGGTAGGGATGGTCATGCCACCCCCAATTCCTTCTCCTCCATTTTCCCCTCAGGATTTTGGGCATGCATGCACATGTGCCCAGTGTGAGTTTCAAGCCACCACATCTAAGACTTGAACCATGGTCGGCCATGTGGAAGTCCAGCAACATAACCATTATGCCATGAACAGTATTTCTTTTTCTTTTTTTTTTTTAAATTATTCCATTTAACTTTATTTATTGATTGATTTTAATTTGACAAGAGAGAGACCGAGCAGGCGAGAGAAAGTAAAAGAGAGAGGAGAAAGCAAGTCGCCCAGTCCGAGACTCAAACCGCGACTGGCCGTGGGGAGGTCAGCGCCCTTAACCACTATGCCACCTGCCAGCCCCTTCGTGAACAGAATTTCTTAATGCTTACATTTATAAAAATGGAATGTGAGAATAGAATTGATGCTGAACTTTGTTTCATTCTATAGGCGAGCAATATACATCCATGAAAACAAGAACAGCTTTTTCGAAGTTTTAAGTGGTGCACTTTCAATAAAAGGTTACCTTTCACATTTAAAAATAATTCTAAAGATTATTTTATTGTATTACATCTTTATCAATCTGTGCTACATTCTGGATAATTTCATCTGACCTATTTTCCAGTTGACTAATCTTATGTTCACTTCTGTAATCCACTGAGTTTTAAATTTCCAATAATTGCAGTTTTTACTTCTAGAAGTTTTATTTAGCTATTTTCAAATCTGCAAGGTAATTTTTTATAGTTTGTTGGCAGATATTTGTTATATTCTCTTTTATTTCTTTGTCTTTAGTTGATTTATAATGTGTCGAATAATTCCAATAGTTGAAATATTTATGGTTTTGTTTAACTGACTGCACTTTTCTGATTATCATTTATGGTATGTTTTCCTGTGTGTGCTTATTACTTTCTAACTGTGAACTGCTCACTTCTATTAGGAAATTTTCATAGTTTTCTTTTTTAAGAATTACTTTTACTTAGCTTTCTTCCTTCCTTCCTTTTTTCTTTCTTTCTTTCTTTCTTTCTTTCTTTCTTTCTTTCTTTCTTTCTTTCTTTCTTTCAACTTAATCGGAGAGGGACAGAGTGAGAGAGACAGAGAGAGAGAAGGAAGTGAGAAAGCAAGCCACCAGGTCCAGGACTCAAACCGTGGTCAGCCACGTGGGAATCCAGCGCCCTTGACCACCACACCACCTGCTGGCCCCATAGTTTTTTGTTTTGTTTTGCTTTGAGGCCTGGTTGGTAAAGATGCACTTCTCTAGTGAGAACTGACATTTGCTTCTACTAGGCACCTAGGAAAACTCCCAGTCTGAGATCATTTTGCTTTTGAAGCTTAACGGTTTCCAGATTCCCAGTCTGAGCAACAGACCCCAGTGAGGGCAGGTTTATTGGTACACCTTCTCAGAGATAATCCTCCACTCCCCTGCCTATTCTATAGTTAGTCAACTTTTCTTATAATTCCTCATTTTGGTAGGAAAGAGTAACTTTAATTTTGCCTCCCACATACCCTGAGGGTACATATGTGGCCTTTGAGTTCCCAGTTTTAAGAGACAGTGGCTTTCAGTTAGACTCCCTGTATTGTACACTGTGGTCTCTAACTTCCTGTGTGTACTATAAGGCCATTAGCTGGAGCTCAAGGTCACCAACAAATCCCCCCAGTGCTCCTCTTACTTCCCTTAGATTTTAGACATTATTTTCTTGTCAGTTTTTCATTGACTTTCTTAAAAAGGTTATTATTATTTTTTTTGAGAGGTTTTTGCTATAGGGTGCGTGCACTTGCCATGAAGACAGAGAGAGATAGAGAGACAGAAAGCAAGAAGTCACCCCCCAAGGGAGGATGGCCACGCCGCAATCCCATCTCCTCCATTCTCCTCTACAGGATCTTGGACACACACGCACATGCACACACATGCACCCAGCGTGAGTTTAAGCCACCGGGTCCAGGACTCGAACTGTGGTCGACTACATGGGAGTCCAGCAACATAACCATTACATTAACTGCTGGTCCCAAAGGCTATTTTTTGAAAAAGAGAGATTTTTGTTATAGGGCTCATGCTCTTGCCAGAGAGACAGAAAGCGAGAAACCATTCCCCAAGGGGGATGGCCATGCTGCAGTCCCTTCTACAGTCTCCTCTAGGGTTTTTGGGCACGCACGCACACATGCCCAGTGT
This sequence comes from Tupaia belangeri chinensis, assembly GCF_000334495.1. Lineage (NCBI taxonomy): Eukaryota > Metazoa > Chordata > Mammalia > Scandentia > Tupaiidae > Tupaia > Tupaia belangeri. Next base: position 1,132,512 of record NW_006205068.1, on the reverse strand, counting down.
GAGTTTGAAGCCACCAGATCTAGGACTCACACTGCTGTCAGCCATGTGAGAGTCCAGTGATGTAACCATTATGCCATCTGCTGGTCCCAAAAAGGTTTTTGTTTTCAGCAAAAGAGTTGGTCCAGTTAATCCACCTAGCCATATTCTCAAAACAGAGAAGCACATAAAACACAATAAAGAAAAATAAGGGGCCAAGCTACAGTAGAGGACACTGGACACTGCTGCTTGGCAGGCTGAAGTCACATTGGACCCCTAGGTTCAATTCCTGGCCCAGGAATTGCTGGGCATGGTGGCAAATAATCTGAAATTCTAACTACTCAGGAGGCAGAGGCAGGAGGTTGTGATATGTGAGTCCCTGTCTTAAAACACCCCCAATAGGGGCCAGCAGGTGGCATGATGGTTAAGGCACTGGACACCCACATGGCCAACTGTGGTTCAAGTCCCAGACCTGGTGACTTGCTTTCTCACTCCCTCTCTCTCTGGTGAGTGAACATGCCCTATAACAAATAAAAAGAAAAGTAAAGGAAACTATAGTACTAGATAAAACTAAATACATAATTCTTTAAAAAAAAAAAAAGTCTGGGGTCTGCAGTTGGTATGGTGGTTAAGGTGCTGAATCCCACATGTCCAAACATGGTTTGAGTCTTGGGCCAGGTGGCTTGCTTTCTCACTTTCCCTCTCTCTGTCTCTTTCTGTTCAAATTGAAAAATAATAATAAATAAAATAAAATGAATGATTTAAAAACAGAAAACAACCACACACACACACACAGAAAAATGATAATTTCAAACATTGGGGATTTGATAATATGATACAACAAAACTTTATGAGGAAAGATGCCATGAACGCTCTTTTTCTTCAATAAGGTGGCAGAGCAGCCAGAGATGCAGATCTCTGTGACGATCAGCACCCCGGAAGTTGGGTCCAGTGACACCACTGAGAATGCTGAAGCCAAAAATCCAAGACAAGGAGGTTATCATCGCACCTGACCAGCACTGTCTGACATCTGTGGGCAGACAACTGGAGAGTGACCACGCTCTCTCAGACCACAACATCCAGAGGGAGTCGACCCCGCACTTGGTGCCTCATCTGTGAGGCAGAATCGTCCCGCCTATCCTCCGCCAGCTCACCCCAAACTACAGCCTGGATGAGGTGATCTGTGGCCTGCAGGCCTCCTCCCAACCCCCCTGTCACCCACATTATCAACTGCCTGGAGAAGTGTGGCCACACCAACAACCTGCAACACAAGGTCAAAAAAGGCTCCTCTCCCCAAAAGGTGGTTTCCTGGCCAAGCCCCATGGCCCTGAGACCTTAATAAAGTTTCCCTTTCATTAACTGAACAGTAGGAAAGGAATAAAAAAAAAAGAAAAAAAAAAGACAACCAGAATGAAGTGAAAAGCCATATTTTTCATATATATAATAAGTGTGAAGATTAGAAGTTAGAATTCATAAAGAACTCAGACATTTCGACATGAAAATGATGAGTCACTCAAAGGAAGCAACAGGGATATGTGAATAATTCCCTGGATAAGAAATCTGAGTGGCCAGTACACATAAGAAAAGATGTTCAGTCTCCCTGTCACTTAGGCGGAGTGGCCATTTGTCATGACTTTTTAGCTACTCAGTGGCTGTATCTTGCCACCTTTGAGGAATTTCCCTCCTTTGAGGATGTCTCTTGCCAGGTACCCCCTCCCCAGCTGCACCTACTTGGCTTACATGGGATGCTGGGGTAGTGGAGCACAGTGGCCTCCAGGACAGTGTCCCGGGCCCCCAGCCACACTCACACCCATGTCTAAGAAAGCAGAGGCTGTGGGCATCCCCCACTCTGGGCTCTGCCTCCAGGGGCGTCGGGGAGTGGATGGAGACATCTGGTGCTCAGTAGTGGGACAGTGTCCTCCCCACCGGCCAGCTCTATGGCATGATTTGCACATTTCAGTCTGCAAAGCTTTGGGTCTGGTTTTCCAGCTTTCCTGGGTATTTTAGATGTTTTTAATAATTCCATTTCCTGGGGCCAGCAGGTGACGTGCAAGTTAAGGCAGCTGGATCCCACATGGCCAAGTCCATGCGGTTGAGTCCCAGATCCAGTGGCTTGGGAAACGAGTCAGGCACAGGTTTGTGTTTGCCCAAAATCCTGAGAGGAGACTGGAGAAGGAATTGCATCATGGTCATTCCCCTGGGTGGTGATTTCCCGCTCCTTCTCTCTGTCTCTCTCCTGAACCTTAGATTAAAAAAGCAAACAAAAAATAGTAATTTCATTTTCTGTTTGAATCTGACATTTACCTACATCTATGCAAAGAAATGCAAATTCAAATAACGAGATACCTTTTCATGCACACATGATAAAGAGAAATGAGAATTTTCCTGCGCTGATGGGGCGAGTGTAAATTGGATACTTTGGAAAACAATTTGTTAATGTCTAATAAATTGGAATGGAGATATCTTATGACCTGGAAATTCAATTTCTAGTCATATTCTCTAAACTATAGCTCATGGAGACAAATACAAGACTCCTAACCATAGTACTATTTATAACACTGAGAAAAATAAAGCAACCTACTTTTATGTCAATGTGGAATGAATTATAAATTGCGGTATACTCACATAATGTTTGATCTGGAGCAGCATGTACAAGATGGAGAGATATTGAAAAAATCATTTTGGGTGAAAAGGAAAATTGCAGAAGGATGTGAATATTTCAAGATATAACACACAACACAAATGAAGACAAGTAAAACAGGAAATCTGAGTAAGAATGGCAGGTTGTATCAATGTCAACATTCTGGCTGTGATATTATAGTTTTGCATCACTGGGGGAATTGGGCAAAATAACATTCTTTCTTTTTTATTTAGGTTTTTGCCATAGGGTACGTGTGCTTGCCAGAGAGAAACAGTGAAAGGGAAAGTAAGAAATCACCCCTCAGGGGAGATGGCCATGTCACAATCCCTTCTCCATTATGCTCTTGGAATTTGGGGCATGCATACATACGTGCCCAACATGATTTTCAAGCTACTGGGTCCAGGATTTGAACCTCAGTAGGCCATGTGGGAATCTAGCACCTTAACTACCACACCACCTGCTGGCCCCAAGTGCATTATTTCTTACAACTGCCAATGAATCTCTATAAATTGATAAAAATTTCAATAAAAAATACCAAATAATGGAGCCAGCTGGTGGCATGGTGGTTAAGGCAGTGGATCCCACATGGATGACTGAGTGGTTCAAATCTTGGATCCAGAGATGTTTTGTGTGTGTGTCTGTGCCCAAAAATACTGAGAGGAGAATGGAAGAAAAAGAATTGCAGTATGGCCATCCTTCTGGGAAGTGATTTCTTATGTCTTTCTCTCTGATGAACACACAGTCCTTATAGAAAAAAACAAAGACAAAACAAAACAAATAATGAATACATTATTTACAGATACATGATGGCTTCCTTTGAGGAGCGCACGACGAGGAAATGGGTTTTAGTAGAGATAGAAAAGGAACTTCATGGGGTCAGGAGGTGAAGCAGTGGTTAAGGCACTAGACTCCCACCTGGCTGACTATGGTCTGAGTCCCAGACATGGCAGCTTGAAAATCATGCTGGATGCATGTGTGGGCCTGCCGAAAATTCCAGGAGGAGAATAGAATAGATTGCAGTATGGCTATCACCCTGGGGGTCAATTTCCCACTTTCCCTCTCACTATTTCTCTCTGGGGAGCACACATGCTCTATGGCAAAAACTTTAAAAATAAATAAATAAATAAAAAGGAAAAAGATAAGGGACTGCACATCTTTTTTTTCTTTAGAAAGAAAATCTGAAGCAAATAATGATTTTTTTTTTATGTGAGAGGGAATATGCACACATGAGAAAGAGAGAGTGTGTAGACATACATCTGCCTTCCCCATCATGGAACCGAGTCCACACTGCAATTTCTTTTCCTACAAGTCGCCATCCCATCAGGGTCCTGGGCACATGCATGTGCATCTGACAGGCTTTTCTTTCTTTCTTTCTTTCTTAGAATTATTTATTATTCTATAAAATTTGCTAAGGCCATGTGCTCTCACCAGAGAGAGACAGAGAGAGAGAGAGGAAAGGTGAGAGAGCAAGCCATCAGGTCCGGGACTCAAAACACAGTTGGTCATGTGGGAGTCCAGCACCTCAACCACTGCATCTCCTGCTGATCCCCACCTGGCAGGTTTTTCAAGATACTGAGGCCAGGACTCAAAACCTTCATCAGCCATGTAGCTTCCTCTGTATAATGCTTAACTGCTGTACTAGATGGGTGGCCCTGACATTTTAAAATCTGAATGTAGGTGAATGGGTGTTGGTATACAGGTTGAATATTCCTAATCTGATATTTTGAATTCCAAAATATGATACTTTTTGAGCACAGACATGACAGCACAAGTAGAGATTTCTACACCTGCCTTCATATAATGGGTCTTGGTCAAAATGCTGCAATACAAAAATATTGTACAAAATTACCTTCAGGCTATGTGTATAAGATGTATATGAAACATAAATGCATTTCCTGTTTAGTCTTGGGTCCCATCCCCAAGACATCTCATCCTGTGTATGTGGAATATTCTAAAATCTGAAATCATGACCATTTCTGGTTGCAAGCTTTCAGATATGGGATACTCAGCCTGCATTACTCTGTACTTTTCTTTGTGCTAAAAGACGCTAAAAAGATTAAATGAGGTCCAGCTGTGATAGCACCTGCTGGACACTCCTACTCAGCTAGCTAAGACCTCAGGACAGGTCCAGGTTTGTTTCCCAATCCACCTTGAAAGACCGGGCACAAGGTGAATGCCTGTGGTCTCAGCTACTCAGAAGGCTGAAGCAGATGGAACAGGACATAGTGAGGCCTCCTTCCAACTGATGGATGTATCTCGCCAAATCCCACTTTGCATTTTTTTAAAAAATTTTTTTGGCATAGGGAATGTGTGCTTACCAGAGAGAGAAAGGGGACCATGGTAGGGGAATGGCCACACCACAATCCCTTCTCCACCATTCTCCTCTCAGGATTTTGGAAACAATTGTACACACAGCTGGCATGATCTTCAAGTAGCTGGGTCCACGACTCCAACCGCAGAGTCAGCTATTTGGGATCCAGCCACCTTAACCAACATGTCACCTGCTGCCCAAACCACACCCCTCACTTTTCAGTTCTCATCATCTGTTCATGAAGGAACTAGCCTCTAAGAAGAGAGGCCACAGAGTGTGGTGAAGTCAGTGTGAGGCCAAGGGCTGATCTGAATGTCCCCATCGGACAGTGGGTAATAAGTGTCCCCTTCCTCCTGGAGAGGGCTGCAACACGTCAGGCATTCAGAATGGTTCCTGGCAGAAAAGGTTCCCCATTATGGACACCACAATCTGGCTTTAACCTATAATTAACCTATTTTATAGCTGAGAAGCCTGAGGCTTAAAGATGACAAATAACCCATCCAAGATCCATGGATGTTGCGGGTGTAGCAGGAATCCTGACCATGCCTCACTTGTACTGTGTGGAAAGAAAAGAACATGCGGTGGAGGGGAATTACGCAGCCTTTAGCTAAAGGCAGAAGGTGGGAGGGATACAAGGAGGAAGGCAGTTCAGTCCAAGGGAAAGGTGGGGGGGGACCAGCAGGTGGCGTGGTGGTTAAGGTGCTGGACATTCCCAAATGGTTGACCACAGTTCAAGTCTTGGACCTGGTAGCTTGCTTTCTCAATTTCCCTCTCTCTCATTCTAGTCAAATTTAAATAAATGCATAAATAAATAAAATGAAATGAAATAAATCTTTACAAAAAAGAAAAGGGGGAAGTTGAAATAATTTGGGGCTGGATTTGATCCTTTGAATCCATCAGTCCCTCATCACTTCTTTACCTTCTTTGAGATCTTAGCGCCATTTATGTAAAATATACTGAAGAGTCACCAGTGGGTAGAACTGTGGCTAAGATGCTGGACTCCCACATGGTTGACCATGGTTCAAATCCACAACATGGCAGCTTGAAAATCACACCAGGTGTGTGTGTGTGTGTGTGTGTGTGTGTGTGTGTGTGTATGCCCAAACTCTCAGGAAGAGAGTGGAGGAGAAGTGATTGTAACGTAGCCATTTCCACCACTGGCAGGGAGATGATTTCTCATGTTCTCTCTCTGTCTCTGTTTCTCTGGTGAGCACAGGTGTCCTATATCAAAAACCTAAAATACACACACACACACGTACACACACACACACACACACACACACACACACACACACGTACACTGGAGAAATGACAGGGAAATTCATCTGAGAGAAAACCCTTTCTTTAGTGAGTTTTTGCTAAGGTACAAATTGAGAAAGAAAAAGAGTAAAAAGCAGCCCTAGTTGGCTAGCTGAAAAGGTGGGCCAAGGTCGCCATCTGTCGGTGAGCTCTTTCTCTTGCCTACTCTAATTCCACAGTTCCTGACACCCAAAGGGGACCAGTTACAAGTCACTTTAGCCTGTTTACCTTACCCAATTGTACAGACTGAAGCGCTGTCATTTCAGTATCTTTCTCAAGGTGACTTAGCAATACAACTACCGCCAGAAACAATGGCTTTCAATAGTCCTTTTCTTGGGAACCAGCAGTTAGCGTAATGGCTATGTTGCTGGACTCCCATGTAGTCGACTAAGGTTCGTGTCCCGGACCCAGTGGCTTAAAACTCACGCCGGGTGCGTGTGCATGTGTGCCCAAGATCCCGAGAGGAGAATGGAGGAGAAGGGATTGTGGCGTGACCATCCCCCCTGGTGGGTGATTTCTCGCTTTCTGTCTCTATGTCTCTGTCTGTCTGGCGAGCGCACGTGCCCTATAGCGAAAACCTCTCCAAAAAATAAATAAATAAATAAATAAGAAGGAAAAAATAGTCCTTTTCTTTTTTAAAAAACAATATGGTAAAGTATATGCAACATAAAATTGATCATCTTTTCTTTTTTTAATTTGCAAGAGGGTGCATGCATTAGCCAGAGAGAGGTGGGGAGTGAGAAGGCTCCCCACCCCCTCCACGTGGGATGGTCATCCCGTAATCCCTTCTCCTCCATCTGTCTCTCTTTTGGGGATTTGATAGCTTTGAGCTTGAAAAATCAGAAGCAGGGGCTGGATGGTGACATGGTAGCAAAATGTGACATTCTGCAAGGAGGCAAACTACAAGGGAAGGTCACCCATCGACCAAGCATGCCCATGACCTGGGGCTGGCTGAGGCTGGGGGTGGATTGGGGTGTTGGGACCTTGTCAGGGTCATTCTCTCTCCCTTTCTGTGTCTCTCTTACTTGTAGAAAAAATAAACTTTAAAATAAAAAAGAAGCAAAACAGCAATGCAGGGAGAGTCTCTTTCAACTCCCTTATTAAAGACAGATCCTCCAAAATGAACTGGACTGCCCTAAACCCCCTCCCAGGAGTTTCAACAATTCATATCACAGGAGCTAGAAGTCCAGAAGCTGACACGACACCCACACAAACTTTGTCACAAATTGTCACCTATTCTTCTAAGGACCCCTGTCACCCTTTCCAAAAATCATTTATTCCCCTTTACTTACCTAACTCTCCTCCCTTTCCTCTGAGAAGAGAGTTTATCAGCTTCTAGATCCCACTGAGGTTTTGGGAATTTACTTTTTTCTGGATATCCCTTCAAATTTTTAATTCATAGACTCAGTTATCAAACCGTCCAAGGACAGAGGGAAAGCCTTGGCTCCTTTACATCAGCCACACAGCTCGTCACTCTGAATTTTTTTTGAATGAATAAACTTTTACATGTATTTGTCAGTACTTTTCCTCTATATGACTATTATTTATTTAATATTAAAAAATAAAAATGGGACCAAGAGGTGGCTTAGTGGTTCAGCTCCCACGTGGCTGATTGTGGTTCAAGTCCTGGACTGGGTGGCTTGAAACTCATGCTGGGCACATGTGTATGCATGCCCAAGATCCCAAGAGGACAATAAGGGAGAAGGGACTGTGGCATAGCCACCCCCCAGGGGGTGATTTCTTGCTTTCTGTCTCTCCAGCAAGTGCATGCACCCTACAGCAAAAATCTCTATTAAATAAATAAATAAACAAATATGGGCTAATAGTGCATATGTGATTTTGCTATTTCTTGTTTTCATTTAAAAATACCCTGCCTGGGGGAAGCAGGTAGTATAGTGGTTAAGGCACTGGATTCCTACATAGTTGACTGTGGTTTGGGTCCCAGATCTGGTGACTTGAAAATCATGCAGGGAGTGGGGGGACAGCAAGTAGTATGGTAGGTAGGGGTGCTGACCACAGTTCATGTCCCAGACCTGGTAAGCTCACTTTCTCACTTTCCCTTTCCCTCTCTCTTCCTCTGACCCTCTCTGATCAAATTTAAAACAATAAACAAATAAAGTTAAATAAAATAATTCTTTGGGAAAAAAGAAAGAAAGAAAGAAAATCATGCAAGGTATGTGTGCATGCCCCAAATCCCAAGAGGTAAATGGAGGAAAAGAGACTGTGGCATGGCCATCCCCCAGGGGTGATTTTTACTTTCTTTCTTTATCTCTCTCTCTCAATGAACACACATGCCCTATGAAAAAAAAACTAAAAATAATAATAATAATAATTCTGCCCATGTCCTTGAACAATACAAGAGCAGTCTATTGAACTGGCCTACCTCTTGTCACTCATTCATTTACTCATCCACTCAGTAACATTCACTAAGCATCTCCTGGGCTGTCCAATACTGTATAGTAAACATCAGCCACATGGGCCTATTGAACACTTGAAATATAGATAGTGTGACTGAGGAATCGAGTTTCTAATTTTATGTAATTTTCAGTAATTTCAATTTAAAAACTGATGTTCAATTCAATTATTGGAAAACTTTCAAGTATGTTTGGAACATACTATGCATATGAATCTACTTTTTCAACTGTAAATTTTATAAAATCTAAATGTAGATCAAGTATTTGATGAAAATTAGTTGAGAAATGTTCTAAATAAAATACACTTTGAATTCCCTACAAAATATAAAATATCTCATTAATAATGTTAATTTTTTTTTTTTTGAGAGGTTTTTGCTATAGGGTGCGTGCGCTCGCCAGACAGACAGAGAGAGACAGAGAGACAGAAAGCGAGAAATCACCCCCCAGGGGGGATGGCCACACTGCAATCCCTGAGTTTAAGCCACCGGGTCTGGGACTTGAATTTCAGTTGACTCTATGGTGACTCTATGACTCCAGTGACGTAGTCATTACTCCATCTACTGGTGCCAATAATGTTAATATTAATTACTTGTTAAAATGACCATATTTAGATATGTTGAGTTAAATGTAAAAAAAAAAATTAACTTTTGCTACAGGGCACATGCATTCGCTGGAGACAGAGAGAGAGAGAAGAAATGAGAAGCACCTCCCCTGGGGGGGTGGTCATGTCATAATCCCTTCTCCATTCTCTTATTCTCTTGGGATTTGGGGCATGCACAAAATCCTGTGACTGGAGTGTTTTTCAAGCCATGTCTGAGACTTAAACCCCACCATTGGCCATCTGGAATCCAGTTTCCTTAACCACTGCATCATCAGCTGGTCCAAATTTTAAAAATTACTAAAATTGAGTTTACTTGTATATATATATATTTTTTTTTTTCTTAATTTGCCAGGGAGTGCATGTGCTCACTGAAGACAGACAGACAGACAGTAAAAGGAGAGGGTGAACGCATCCTCCTGTGGGTTGTGGCCATACCACAGTTCCTTTTCCCTTCCTCTGACGTGTCAGGATTTTGGACATGCACACACATGTGCCCGGTGTATTTTTCAAGCCACAGGGACTGGGATTCCACCAGGCAAGTGGTAATATGGGATCTTATTCCCTTAACTACCACGCCACTTGCTGGTTCCTAAACTTTATTTATTTATTTTTTTACAAGCAGTGATTTTTATTCATTAATAAACTAAAAGTCTATTTCCAGAAAATTCTTTCTCATGTATCCTTCATTTGTTTTATTTAACAAGCAAAGCCCGATAAGGTGAGGCTTCAACTCCTCCTCAGACTCTATCCTTCTTCATCTTGACTGATCTGGAAGTAACAAATTCCTAAGTCTCCTTGTCAGATGCAACCACAGGAAGCCCATCACAAAGGTTGTTCTTAAGGTAGTTCATGGTGAGGTATTTCAAATACCCTTTAGAGAACTGTTTCTCAGACATAACTGTGATTTTATGGGACCAGCAGTTGATGTAATGGCTATGTCGCTGAACTCCCATGTAGTTGACCGCATTTCGAGTCCCAGGTGGACTTCTTAGGTTTCTTGTCTTTCGGCACCATCTTGGGAGCCAGTCATGCGATCAGAAAGCAACTTTATTATTATTTTTTTTTAAAGTAATTGGAAGTGGGCCAAGCAAGTAGTATGGTAGTTAAGGTGCTGGAACTCACAAGGCCAACACCACAATTTGAGTCCTAGATTCGGGGACTTGAAAAACACCAGGCATGTGTGCATGTGTGCCCCAAATCCCATGAGGATAATGGGGGAGAAGGGATTGCAGTGTGGAAATCCTTTCTGAGGGGTAATTTCTCACTTTCTCTCTCTCTCTGTCTCTCTCCAGTCAAACATACATGCCCTAAAGTAAAAATCTAAAAAAGGCAATAAATAAGTCAGTAATTTGAAGTAACCTGATGTTAACTATTCACATATTTTTTCTATTTTAACAATAGAAGGTCTGTCTCCCTTTTCTGACCTTACAAGGAAAGTAACTTTGAAATGAACAAACCACCTTTTGCTCTTTGTTATGCTTTCTTTATTCCTTTTCTGTCCAAAAATCCAACTTCTTTTAACTCCTTGATTATTCTACTTTATGGAATAAGTGTAGCCTGATTCTAGAATCATATATATAGCCAATTAAGATCTTTAAATTAAATCAATGTAGTTTTGTTTATTGACTATACAAATAAGGCTGACAGATATGCAATATATTGTTTGCTGTCATATAAATGTATAATTATAAATCTATAAAAGATCAGTACATGATAAATACAAAAATTTGTTGTAATTTCTAAACAGTTTGAAACATTTTAGAGTCTCATGTGTAGAGACTCCTAAATCTAGCCACCTGTGAAATTCTAGCATCCCAAGGAACACAATTTGAGAATCTTCGGACTGCAGCTGTCTAAGACCTTGCTCACTGATGTCCTGTTTCTTCTAACCTGATAGAAAAGTCACAAATAGGGCCAGCCTGTAGTGTAGCAGTTAAGAGAGCCAGATTCCACATGGTTGATCATGGTTTGAATCTTGGTCCCAGTAGCTTGAAAGACATGCCAGGCATGCATCCATGCATGCCCTGAATCCTATAGGAAGGAGGAATGGAAGGACTGTGGTGTAAGTATGCCCCACTGGGGGTGATTTCTTTCTTGGTCTCTCTCTGGTGAATGCAAGCACTCTCTGGCAATGAAAACAAACAGGGACCAGCAGATGGCATAATGGTTACATTGCTGGACTCCCACATAGTTGACTGTGGTTTGAGTCCTGGGCCTGGCAGCTTAAAATTCACGTTGGGGGGGGGGGCACCAGCAGTTAGCATAATGGCTATGTTGCTGGATTCCCACGTAGTCGACCGTGGTTCACGTCCTGGACCTGGTGGCTTAGAACTCACGCCGGGCGCATGTGTGTGTGTGCCCAAGATCCCGAGAGGAGAATGGAGGAGAAGGGATTGCGGCGTGGCCATCCTCCCTGGGGGGTGATTTCTCGCTTTCTGTCTCTCTGTCTCTCTCTATCTCTCTGGTGAGTGCATGTGCTCTATAGCGAAAATCTCTCTCTCTAAAAATATTCACACTGGGGCTGTGTGTGTGTGCAAGGCCAAAATCCCATGAGAATAAGGAAGGGATTGCAGCATGGCCATCTTCCCTGAGGGATGATTTCCCCCTTCCTGTCTTTCTGTCTCTCTGGCTAGTGCACACACCCTATAGCAAAATCTCTCTTAAAAAAAAAAAAAAAGAAAGAAAGAAAGAAAAAAGAAAACAAACTCATCAAATTGGGGTCAGCAGGTGGCATGGTGGTTAAGGTGTTGAACTCCCACATGGCTGACCACAGTTTGAGTCCTGGACCTGGCAGCTTACTTCCTCACTTTCCCTCTCACTCTCTCTCTCTCTCTGAAGAGTGCATGTGCCCTATAGCAAATTTAAAATGATAATAATGATAAATAAAATTAAATAATCTTTTTTTAAAAATTATAAAATTGTGCACCCAAAGTTAAATTGGAAAAAATCTTGAGTCCTGTGCCTGGCATTTTGTATGTCTTCAGTAAATCCCAACTTTATAGCACTTTGAACAAAAAACAATGGAACAACTCATACACAAAGGGAAAATCATGATATAGGGACTAGGATCTCTTCTCTGTTTCAGCTTTTGTTTTTTAGTCCATCTGGCATAAATTAATTCCTTTCCACTTTGTATTAGAGGAGTAAGGCATCATTTCCCATGTTGGCATTTCAACCAGAATAAGCCATGATAAATACCATTATGCATTTTCTTTTGAGAGGTGTTTTTTTTTTTTTTTTTGGAGAAGTTTTCGCTATAGGGCACGTGCGCTCACCAGACAGACAGAGACACAGAGACAGAAAGCAAGAAATCACCCCCCCAGGGGGGATGGTCACGCCACAATCCCTTCTCCATTCTCCTCTTGGGATCTTGGGCATGCACGCACTCACGCCCGGCATGAGTTTTAAGCCACCAGGTCCGGGACTCGAACCGCGGCCGACTACGTGGGAGTCCAGTGACATAGCCATTACACTAACTGCTGGTTCCCGAGAGGTGTTTTTTTTGTTGTTTTGTTTGTTTGTTTGTTTGTTTTGTTTTGCTATAGGGCGCATGTGCTCGCCCAAAAGACAAAGAGACAGAAAGTGAGAAATCACCCCCCAGGGAGGATGGCCATGCCGCAATACCTTCTCCTCCATTCTCCTCTCAGGATCTTGGGCACGCACGCACACAAACCTGGTGTGAGTTTAAGCCACCAGGTCTGGGACTCGAACCATTTTTGGCTACATGGGAGTTCAGTGATATAGTCATTGTGCTAACTGTTGGTCCCTGCACTTTCCAATATCTCATTGTCTGTGTTCCCCAGACACTCTCAGGTCAGCTTTTAGAGCCGTGGTGGGATGTAGAGGTGTCTATTACAACACCACAACCTGATCTGAGGCCACATGGAGATTGGCATGTACATTCAGAAGTACTAGCTCACAGTTAATGACCACTTACCATGTGCCAGGCACTGTACTTTACATATGGAAGAGCATGAGTCTGATGTGAAAGGTCTTATTTTTCATGTTTCTAAATACCAATAATAGCAAGAATCTACTCATGACTAAGAAATTCAATCCTTGGGGCCAGCTAGTGGTGTGGTGGTGAAGGCAGCTGGATCCCACATGGCCAACTGTGTGGTTTGAGTCTCAGAGCCAGTGGCTTGAAAAACATGCCAGGTGTGTGTGTATGCATTGCCAAAATCCTGAAAGGAGAAATGGAGGAGGAGGGAGTGACATGACCACCTTCCATGGGTTGTTTTCTCGCTTTCCTTCTCGTTCTCTTTTGGGAGCACTCTTAGCAAATTAAAAAAAAAAGTCAGTTAATACATTTTTTGAGTTGAGATGAGGTACTGTATTTTGAAGACTTATATATGGAAGATTTAGGGGAGACCCTACAGAGCATCACGTTTGGCTCTGACGTTGATAAGTTAGCCCAGGTAGGCCCATTTCTGGGAGGTGAGGGGAAGATCAGGATTTCAGTCTCCTCTGACTCAGTGTGGTCCTAGAGACTTAGCCGAGGCTCCAAGGCTATATCACAAACCACCTTACTGGAGATCCTGCCAGTCTGGGACCCCTCAAAAGCCACGCTGGATTTTTCACCACCTTGTCCATTGTTCCCAGTGACAGGGACTAGGCACTTCCCAGCTTTGAGCCTCCTCAGAGGCAATGAGCCACTCCCACTCTTCAGAACGTAGTTGACCTCTTTACGGATTTGTCCCTTTTTTTTTTTTTTTTTTTTTGAGAGAGAGGTTTTTGCTATAGGGCGCATGCACCCTTCAGAAAGACAGAGACAGACAGAGAGACAGAAAGCGAGAAGTCACCGCCCCCCAGGGGGATGGCCACGCCACAATCCCTTCTCCTCCATTCTCCTCTCGGGATCTTGGGCACGCACGCACACGTGCCTGGCATGAGTTTAAGCCACTGGGTCCGGGACTTAAACCACGGTCGAGTTAAGCAACATAGCCATTACGCTAACTGCTGGTCCCCCCCTAGTTGACCTCTTAAAAATACTTCTCATTCTTTTTAAGATAAGCCTATAGGAAAATAAAGGCAAATCATTTCCACATTATCTTATTACCTCCCCAAGGCCACGAGATAGTGTTATTATTACTCCCACTTCTTTTTTCTTTTTTTTTGTGAGAGGTTTTTCGCTATAGGGTGCGTGCACTCGCCAGATAGACAGAGAGAGACAGAGAGACAGAAAGCGAAAAATCACCCCCCCAGGGGGGATGGTCACGCTGCAATCCCTTCTCCTCCATTCTCCTCTCGGGATCTTGGGCATGCACGCACACGTGCCCGGCGTGAGTTCTAAGCCACCGGGACGCGAACCGCGGTCAACTACGTGGGAGTCCAGCGACATAGCCATTACGCTAACTGCTGGTTCCCCTATTACTCCCACTTCTGAGATAAGGAAATCAAAGCTTATGAGGAAATGGGGCCTGGTTAAGGTGGCTGGACTCCCACATGGCTGACCAGGATTTGAGTCCCAGACCTGGCAGCTTGCTTTCTCACTTTCCTTTTCTCTCTGTCTCTCTGTGGGCAACTTCAAAAAAATAAATAAATAAACATTTTTTAAAAAGACAATGAATAAAATTAAATAATTCTTTTTAAAAAAAGTTTATAAGGCAGGAGAAAGCTAGAAAATGAAAGCTAGTAAGGGGGCTGGAGCATCTGTCCATGTAGCTAAATAGAAAAATCTAATCAGGGGACCGGCAGGTGGCATGGTGGTTAAGGGCACTGGACTCCCACATGCCTAACTGTGTTTTTGAGTCCTAGACCTGGTAGCTTGCTTTCTCACTTTCAGTCTCTCTCTCACTCTGTTCCTCTTTGATCAAATTAAAATTAATTAATTAATTAATTAAATGTTAAAATAGGGAACCAGCAGTTAGTGTAATGGCTATGTCGCTGGACTCCCACGTAGTCGACCGCAGTTCGCGTCCCGGACCCGGTAGCTTAAAACTCTCACCGGGCACGTGTGCATGCGTGCCCAAGATCCTGAGAGGAGAATGGAGGAGAAGGGATTGCGGCGTGACCATCCCCCCTGGGGGGTTCTCTCTCTGTCTGGCTGGCGAGGTCACACGCCCTAGAGCGAAAAAACCTCTCCAAAAAAAAAAAAAAAGTTAAAATAATTCTTTTTTAAAAATAATTTTCTAAAGTAATTAATTAATTAATTAATTAGTATTCGTTTTTTAAGACAGAGACAGAAAGCGAGAAATCACCCCCTGGGGAAATGGTCATGCCGCAATCCCTTCTCCTCCATTCTCCTCTTGGGATCTTGAGCATGCATGCACACGCACCCAGTGTGAGTTTAAGCCACCAGGTCCAGGACTTGAACCACGGTTGACTATATGGGAGTCCAGTGACAGCCATCACACCATCTGCTGGTCCCTCATTCATTTATTTTAATTTGACCAGGGGGAGAGCAAGAGAGAGAGAAAGTGGGAAAGCAAGCCACCAGGTCGAACCATGGCCAGCCATGTGGGAGTGTTCAGCGCCTTAACCACCATGCCACCTGCTGGTCCCCATAAACGAAATAATTCTTTAAAAAAGAAAAATCTCATTAGGGCAGAAAAAAAAATCCCTCCCCAGCCAAGGTAGTATAGGCAGGAGATTAGTAGGGGATGTCTAGTTGATTAAGCCACATTTGATATAGCCAATGAGATGAATCAGTGGGCCCAACCACATCTGACATAGCCAATGAGATGAGAACAATAAGGGCGCCCAACCTTTTCCTTTTGTTATTGGAATGTTTCATTCAATTCTTTATCCAAAATACGAACCTGGATATCAGCACAGAAGACATCCCAGGACAATTGCGGAGTTAAATAACTTGCCCAAGGTTATTCAACCAGCAAGAGAGGAAATAGCCTCAGCCCAGTCTCTCAGGCTCAGCAGACCTCTCTCTTGCCTAGAGAATCAGGCTTCCCAAAGGTGTTATGTGGCACAACTTTTTTTTTTTTTCATTTTAATAGTTATGTATATATGTTAATGCGAGTGAAATACAACAAGCCACACCACTCATGATTTCATGGAAATTATACATTTGACCTTAAAATTAATTCAGGTTGGGTCAGCCAGTGGCGTGGAGACAGAAAGCAAGAAATCACCCCCTAGGGGGGATGGCCACGCCATAATCCCTTCTCTTCCATTCTCCTCTTGGGATCTTGGGCACACACGCACACGCACCCAACATGAGTTTAAGCCACTGGGTCTGGGACTCAAACCATGGTCGACTACATGGGAGTCCAGTGATGTAGCCATCACGCTATCTGCTGGTCCCTAATTCTTTTTTTTTTTTTTTTTTTTTTGAGAGGTTTTTGCCATAGGACACGGGCACGTGTGCTCACCAGACAGAGAGAGACAGAAAGCGAGAAATCACCCCCCGGGGGGATGGCCACACCACAATCCCTTCTCCTCCATTCTCCTCTTGGGATCTTGGGCATGCATGCACATGCGCCCAGCGTGAGTTTGAAGCCACTGGGTCCGGTCAACTACTTGGGAGTCCAGCGACATAGCCATTACGCTAACTGCTGGTCCCCCTAATTCATTTATTTTAATGTAAATGACAGCTAGATTCCACATGGCCAACTATACCATTTGAATTCCAGACATGGTGTCTTGAAAAATGCATAGGGCATGTGTACATGCATACCCAAAGTCCTGAAAGGAAAAATGGAGGCAAAATGACTGTGGTGTGACCATCCCCCATGGGAGGTGCTTTCTCACTTTTCTTCTATCTCTCTCTGGTGAGTGCACAGTTTCTCTGGCAAAATGTTTAAAAATTAATTCAAGTTTTTAGAGAAAAACTTTTTGAAAGTATTTTTCCTGGGACCAGCATTTGGCGTAACGGCTATGTCACTGAACTCCCATGTATTTGACTGCAGTTCAAGTCCTTGACCCGGTGGCTTAAAACTCACACTGGGTGCATGTGCATGCATGCCCAAGATCCAGAGAGGAGAATGGAGAAGAAGGGATTGTGGTGTGGCCATCCCCCCGGGGGGTGATTTCTCGCTTTCTGTCTCTCTGTCTCTGTTTCTGTCTGTCTGGCGAGCGCACATGCCCTATAGCCCCCCCCCAAAAAAAAAATAAGACCTCTTCAGAAACATTAATTCAAGTTTTTAGAGAAAAACTTTTTGAAAGTATTTTTCCTGGGACCAGCATTTGGCGTAACGGCTATGTCACTGAACTCCCATGTATTTGACTGCAGTTCAAGTCCTTGACCCGGTGGCTTAAACTCACGCCAGGCACGTGTGCGTGCATGCCCAAGATCCAGAGAGGAGAATGGAGAAGAAGGGATTGTGGTGTGGCCATCCCCCCTGGGGGATGATTTCTAGCTTTCTGTCTGAAACCTCTCAAAAAAAAAAAAAGTATTTTTCCTTTCGGGGCTTGAGGGTGGCATGGTGGTTAAGGATGCTAGACTACATGGGAGTCCAGTGACATAGCCATTACACCAACTGCTGGTGTCTCTCTCTCTCTCTCACTCTGTCCCTCTCTGGTCAAGTTAAAATAAATAAATAAAGTTAAGTAAAATAACCATTAAAAAAAAAGTTTGAGTGCCTATATAGGTTGGGTCCTGTTTTCTAAATGCTTGGGAGCAGAACTGATTTGGATTTCAGAATTTTTACATAGACATAATCAGGTACCTTGGGGATAGGACCCAAATTTAAAAATGAAGTTCATTTATGTTTCACATACATCTTGCATGCATGACCTGAAAGTAATTTCATACAGTATTATTAGTCATTTGTGCATGAAACAAGGTCTATATACACTGAACCATCAGACAGCAAAGGTATTACTAGCTCAGCCGCCCATGTGGGTAATCTATGGTTGTTTGACATCACCATCAGTTCTGATTCTGAATTTTTATGTTATCCACAAATAATCATTTCTTACACATTTCCTCATACATATGTACTTCCTGGTGTGTGGGTGTGTGTGTATACACACATACATATATATATATTTAAAACATTAATACAGTGAAAAAAAAGAGTAAGTTCACAACCAGCAGATGGTGTAATGGTTACGTCACTGGATGCCCACATGGCTGACCATGGTTTGAGTTCTAGACCCAGCAGCTTGAAACTCACACTGGGCATGTGTGCGTGTATGCCCAAAATCCCGAGAGAAGAGGAGAGGAGAGGGGACTGTCCCTCCTGGGGGCTGATTTCTTGCTTTCTGTCTCTCTCACAAGTGCACACGCTCTACAGCAAAAATCTCTCATACACACACAAAAAAGAATACACTCAGAGTAACTAAGCAGGTATCATCCCCTGAGTACCTCTATTACTGTTAAACAAAACCATCAACAAACAATAGATGGTTTTCAGTTTCCACCTAGGATGCTGTGTTTTGATGAAAGATTACTTACACTATATTCTATTCTTTTAGGTGAGAAGAAACATTGGAAGGAGTTGAGGAACTAGGTCCTCTAGGGATGAGAGGGCATTCTAATGGATGGCTTCATTGGTTTTTGTTTTAGGAAACTGTGACTATATAAACTGATTTGATTTCTCATTCTGTTACGAATGCACACTGCTCTAATCCTCAATAAGCCCATCACTCCATTTTTTTTAGAATTAATTTATGTTGGGGACCAGCAATTAGCATAATGGCTATGTCACTGAACTCCCATGTAGTCGATTGCAGTTTGAGTCCCGGACCCGGTGGCTTAAACTCATGCCGGGTGCATGTGCGTGCGTGCCCAAGATCCCGAGAATGGAAGAGAAGGGATTGTGGCGTGGCCTTCCCCCCTGGGGGATGATTTCTCACTTTCTGGAGCGCACACACGTCCTATAGCAAAAAAATCTCAAAAAAAAAAGAATTAATTTTTTTTTAAGAAAAAATATTATTTATTTAATTTGACCAGAGAGGGACAGAAAGAGAGAGCAAGAGAAAGTAAGAAAGCAAGCCACCAGGTCTGGGACTCAAACTGCGGTTGG
>NW_006205068.1:1104249-1113313 GCF_000334495.1 Tupaia belangeri chinensis | reverse complement strand
GGGGTCGACCACCCTGACCCCCCGCGCCTCCTGCCAGCCCCTAGTATTATTCATTTTTTAATTTGACCAGAGAGAGATAGATAAAGAGAGAAAGTGAGAAAGCAAGCCACCACATCTGGAACCTGAACTGCCGTCAACCACGTGGGAATCAGCGCCTTTACCACCACACCACCTGCCAGCTCCAGCCCATCTCACGTTTTTACCATGTCCTCTATAGGTACTTTTTCTGTATTAACATCATCATCCTCAGTGTTGCTATTTTTAAAAAAGAATTATTTTATTTAACTTTATTTATTCATTTATTTATTTATCTTAATTTGACCAGAGAGGGACAGAGTGAGAGCGAGAGTGGGAAAGTGAGAAAGCAAGCCACCAAGTCCGGGATGCAAACCGCAATCAGCCATGTTGGAGTCCAGCGCCTTTAAACCACCATGCCACCTGCCGGCCCCCAGTGTCACAATCACTTTGACGCAGAACCATTTTGGCTCTTTGCCCCTCAATCAATGACTGAACAACTGGAGCTTCATTATCAATGTTAAAACTTTCATACCTACTTCTTCCAGGTTACTGTGGGACTCTGAGTTTTATTTTTTGCACGTGTAAGGAGATCAGACATTTTTTCTCTCACTTGACATACAGAATCCCTGAAGGCCACCGCCTCATTCCTTGACCGTGGCAAACTCATCAATGAATTTCTCTGCTGCTTTGTGATCACATGTCTTTTTACCTGTTGTGATTTTCAAGCTGCCCAGTCCAGGACTCAAACTGTGATTGGCTGTGTGGGAATCCAGCTCCTTAACTACCACATCACCTGCTGGCCCCATGATCATAAATTTTTAAAATATTAATGCCATGGAGGCGAGCAAGTGGCTTGGTGGTTAGGGGCACTGGACTCCCACATGGCTGACTGTGGTTCAAGTCCTGGACCTGATAGCTTATTTTCTCACTTTCCCTCTCGCTTTCTCTATCTCTGGTCAAATTTAAATAAATAAAGTTAAATAATTCTTTAAAAAAATTAATGCCATGTATTTAACATCTTGTATTAGGTTTCTGCAACTGGCATGTTGAATATTCAGTTTCCTTCAATTTTCAGTTCATTGTGATCAATCTTTGCTTGTTTCATAATCAGCATACCATTAAGTGGCAGGTGTTCACTGTGACACTGACACCCCTTCAATACATGATCAAAATCTTCAAGTTTATACAGTGTTTCCTATTTTTCATTAACTTCTGTCCATGACATTCTGCATAGACCTTTATGTTTATTGCTCTTTCCCACTATACAAGATGGCAGGTGAAAAAGCTGCGAAGCAGGATACCAAGGAGAAGAAACCTAAAGCCAAAAAGGCTGATGCCAGTAGAAAGGTTAAAAAGGATGACCCCAGTGCTAAAAAGTCCAAGAAGGGGAAGCCCCACTGCAGCCAAAACCCCGTCCTAGTCTGAGGCATCGGCAGATACTCCTAATCTGCCATGTATTCCAGGAAGGCCATGTACAAGAGGAAATACTGGCCACTAAATCCAGGATTGAACAGAAAAAGAAGTTTCTTGCCACTGTTACAAAACCAGTTGGTGGAGACAAGAATGGTGGTACCTGGCTGGTTAAACTTCACAAAATGCCTAGGTATTATCCTACTGAAGATTTGCCTCAAAATCTGTTAAGCCACGACAAAAAACCCTTCAGTCAGCATGTGAGAAAGCTGCGAGCTAGCGTCACTCCTGGGACCATTCTGATCATCCTCACTGGGCACCACAGAGGCAAGACAGTGGCCTTCCTGAAGCAGCTGAGCAGCAGCCTGCTACTTGTAACTGGACCACTGGTTCTCAATCGAGTCCACTGTGTAGAACACACCAGAAATTTGTCATTGCCACCTCCATGAAAACTGATATTAGCAAAGTAAAAACCCAAAACACCTTACCCATGCTTACTTCAAGTAAAAAGCTGTGGGGAAACAGCAGTTAGCATAATGGCTATGTTGCTGGACTCCCACATAGTCGACCGCTGTTCGTGTCCTGGACCAGGTGGCTTAAACTCATGCCAGGCACGTGTGCGTGCATGCCCAAGATCCCGAGAGGAGAATGGAGGAGAAGGGATTGTGGCGTGACCATCCCCCCTGGGGTGTGATTTCTCACTTTCTGTCTCTATGTCTCTGTCTGTCTGGCAAGCACATGCGCCCTATAGTGAAAATCTCTCCAAAAAAGAAAAAAAGAGAAAAAAGCTGTGGAAGTCCAGACACCAGAAAGGTGAAGTCTTCGACACAAAGAAGGAGAAATAGGAGATTTGAGAGCAGCTCAAGGTTGATCAGAAAGCTGTGGACTTGCAAATTTTACCAAAAATCAAAGCTGGTCCTCAGCTTCAGGGATACCTGCAATCTGTGTTTGCCCTTACAAATGGAGTTTATCCTCCCAAATAGGTGTTCTGAATTTTTTGCCAAGAACCTAATTAAATAACTGATCATTAAAAAAAAAAAAAAAAAAGAACTTTATCTTTCTGCTGCCTCTTGTCATATACAGTGGTCATTTCAACATCATAGTCTTCTATAAGATGTTTCACATTTCCATCATGGTCCAGTTCAAGAATTTGATTTTCTGTGCTATACGTAAACATAAATGCTTCTTTCAAAAGAAAAAAAATTTTTTTTAACCAGAGAGTGAGTATACTCACCAGAGAGACAGAGAGAACGCGGGAGAAAGCACCCTCCCCCAGCCTCCAACGAGGCATGATCACATTGCAATCCCTTCATTTCTCTGCCTTGTTTACATTTTGGGAATGCATGTATATATAACCAGCATGTTTTTTCAGATCACTGGAACCGGGATTTAGACTGCACAGTTGTCCATGTGGGATTCAGTTCTTTAACCACTAGGACACTGGGCTGGTTCTTCTCATTCTTCACCTGACCTTAGTCAAAAGGTCAAATGATGGGCCCTTTTCTTTCTTTTCTCTCTCTCTCTCTCTCTCTTTTTTTTTTTTTTTTTTTTTTTGCTATGGGGCACATGCACTTGCCAGACAGAAACAGAGACTTAGAGGGAGAGAAAGTGAGAAATCACCCCCCAGAGGGGATGTTCACACCACAATCCCTTCTCCTCTACTCTCCTCTTGGGATTTTGGGTACACACACCTAGTGTGACTTTCAAGCCACCAGGTCTGGAACTCGAACCGCACAGCCAGTCATGTGTGATGCAGTGCCTAACCTCCATGACACCTGCTGGCCTGGCCCTTCTCATTCTTAATAGTATCTTTTACACAGCAAAATTTTAAAATTTTATTGAATAGCAAGTTATTAATTTTTCCCCCACAGGTTAAGCATTCGATGTACTTAATAACTCATTGTAAACACAAGATCACCTATATTTTCTCCTATGTTATCATCTAGAGACTTTATAATTTTGCATTTTACACTTAGTACTATGATCTGAGTCAACTTTTATAAAAATTATAAGGTCAATGTCTAGGTTTTCAAAATATTCATTTTTTTCCTAATTAACTGAGTTTTATCTGTTGCATAAGCCACCTTACTTGTTAGAAAATGCTAAATTCAAATAGATATTACAAAATGAATTACAGCCCGATTAAAACTTGCTTCAGGAGGGAGAGCAAGTGGCAAGGCACTGGATCTCACATAGCTGACTCCATGGTTTCAGTCCTGGACCCAGCCTAAAAAACACACCAGGGTTCACATGCATGTGTGTCCAAAATCCTAAGAGAATGAAGAAGGGATTATATGGTATCCTCTCTGGGGCACACACTCTATGACAAATAATAATAATTTTCTTTGGAGGAGGGGACACCTCTTTCAATGAAGAAAACCACTTCTGGGGCTAGCAGGTGGTGTGGCGGTTGAGGTGCTGGACTCCCACATGGCTAACCATGGTTCAAGTCCCAGACCTAGCGTCTGTCTTTCTTTCTTTCTTTCTTTCTTTTTTTTTTTTTTTTTTTGAGAGGTTTTTGCTATAGGGCACATGCACTCGCCAGACAAGAGAGTGACAGAGAGATAGAAAACGAGAAATCACCCCCCCAGGGGGGATGGCCACACCACAATCCCTTCTCCTCCATTCTCCTCTCAGGATCTTGGGCACACACACACAAGCGCCCGGAGTGAGTTTTAAGCCACCAGGTCCGGGACTCGAACTGCAGTCGACTATGTGGGAGTCCAGCGACATAGCCATTACGCTAGCTGCTGGTCCTGCGACTTGCTTTCTCACTTACCTCTTTTTCTTTGTGTATCTATCTGGTAAAATTAAAATAAATGAATAAACAAGAAGAATCATAATTATAAAAAGAGGGAAGAAAAACATTTCTAGGGACCAGCAAAACATTTCTAGGGACCAGCAGATGGCATGGAGGTTACATCACAGGACTTCCACAAGGCCAACTGTGGTTCAAGTCCCTGACCCAGAGCCTTGAAACTCAAGCCGGGCACGTGTGTGCACGTGCCCAAAGTCCTGGCAGGAGAATGGAAGAGAGGGGATAGTGGCATGGCCATGTCCCCTGGGGGGGTAATTTCTCACTCTCTCCAGCAAGCTCATGCACCATATAGCAAAACTCTTATTAAAAAAAGAAAAAAGGTAATACATTTCTACAGTCCAGAGTTCTTTTTATTTATCTTAGATACCTATTATGCCATGAACTCCTAAGGAATGGGTTCCAAAAGCTCAGGTTCCTTTCCATCTCTTCTCACAAAGTGTGCTTCTCTGGGTGAAACAAGTTGGCTCTTCTGTTGAGCCCAGGTACCTTTTTCTTTGGTTTCCTCCTTTTTCTGATCATTTTTCTACACTCATTGTAGGAAGCTATCTCTGCTCTTGGAGTGCTTAATATGCTCAATGTGCACATTAATGCTCTTGGCAAGAATATTGCCCTTGTTTGTTTAAACAGTGCCAACAGCAAGCTGGATAACATTGTACACTCTTCCAGTTTGCCATGGTAACATTTGTGGGGCATTCATTTTTGCACAGTACCTATTCCCTTGATGACTACAACATCACCTCTCTTGTAGATTCCCATGTATGTTGCCAAAGGAACCACTCCATGTTTTCTAAAAGGCCTAGAGAACATCTATGGGTGCCTCTCCACGTTCCCATGTGCTCACCATTTTGGTGAATTACTGGAAGATGGCAGCTGTAGCCAAAAGGCAGGAGTGAAATGCTCATTTACAAAAATAAATTAATTTTTATATTTTGCTATAGGGCATGTACACTCACCAGAGACATAGAGAAAAAGAAAGTGAGAAAGCAAGCTGTCATGTCTGGGTCTGGGTCTGGAACCTTGGTTGACACTGTAGGAGTCCAGTGACAGCCACATGCTGGCCCTCAAATACTCATTTTTATTGCACAAGGATGTCCAATTGCCCTAACGTCCACTGTTGAAAAGACGAATTTCTCCACTGGCCTTGGTCAAGTATCAGTTTACTGGATTTGTGTGCTTTATTTATGAATTCTCTAATCTGTTCCTTCATCTGTCTACTCTTTCACTAATATCACGTTGTCTCAATTTATAGGCAGTCGCAGTATGTCTTAAAGTTGGGTAGTGGCAGTTCTCTTCATTATTTTCCAGTAGTGTGTTGGCTACTCTGCATCTTTTAGTCTGTCCATTTAAGCTTTTTAAGTTTCTTGATATTTATAACATAATTTTCTGGAATTTTGACTGAGATTGCTTTGACTCTCAAGATCACGTTGGAAAAACTGACATCTTAACAACATCCAGTCATGGGACCAGCAGTTGGCGTAATGGCTATGTTGCCAGACTCTCATGCAGTCGACCACAGTTCAAATCTTGGACCTGGTGGCTTAAACTCACGCCAGGAGTGTGTGCATGCATGCCCAAGATCCCGAGAGGAGAATGGAGAAGGGATTGTGGCATGGCCATCCCCTACCAGGGGGTGATTTCTAACTTTCTGTCCTCTGTCTCACTCCCTCTTTCTGGTGAGTGCATGCACCCTACAGCAAAACCCTCTCCAAAAACAAACAAACCAAAAAAACCCACAAAACCACTCAGTCTTCCTATCCATGGACATGAAATATATCTACATTTCTAAATCTTCTTTAATGTCCTTCATCAGTTTTGCAGTTTTCCTCATAGAGATCTTGTACATATTTTGCTAGGTATACATCTATTTTCCTTTCTCTACTAATAAAACGGTACTTAAAATGTTGAATTCCAGGGGCTGGCAGATGGTGTGGTGGTTAAGGTGCTGGACTCCCACATGACTAATTGTGGTTTGAGTCCCAGACCTGGCGGCTTGCTTTCTTACTTTCCCTTTCTCTCTCTTTCTTTCTGGTAAAATTAAAATAATAACAATAATTCTTTAAAAAAATTTAAATTCCAGTGTTCATTGCCTGTAAATAAGACTACAATTGACTTTCACAAATAAACCCTGGACCTTACAATCTTATGGTAATAACTTATTAGTTTCAGTTTTTACTTTTCTTTTGTTTCTTTGATTCTTTTGGGGATTTCCTATATAGACAATCAGGTCACTTGTGAAGATATTTTCATTTTTTTTTCTCAATTTATATCTATGTATTTTCAAATCAATTGTCCTTTATTACTATCCTTAAAATATATAATACCCTTATAAATCATACAGCTTGTTACTGTAGCTGGAGAACTCTTAGCTCTTCCTCAGCACCTGTTGAACTGTTCCCTTTTCAGAGATATAGATACCCTACAAGAATTTGCTTATATCATTATATTTTTTAGAATTATTTCATTTATTCATTCATTTATTTTAATTTGACCAGAGAAAGACAGACACGCAGAGAGAAAAAAAGTGAGAAAGCAAAATACTTGGTCTGGGACTTGAACCGTGATCAGCCTGTGGGAGTATCCAGTGCCTTAACCACACCACCTGCTAGCCCAATATATCTTTTTTTTTTATAGTTTTTTTGCTATAGGGCACATGTGCACACCAGAAAAGACAGAGAGACAGAAGGTGAGAAATCAACCCCTGGGGAGGATGGCCAAGCTGCAATCCCTTCTCCTCCGTTCTCCTCTGGGGATCTTGGGCATGCACGCACACACTACCGGCGTGAGTTTAAGCCACCAGGTCCAGGACTCAAACGCGGGTCAACTACGTGGGAGTCCAGTGACATAGCCATTATGCCAACTGCTGGCCCCCACAATATATCCTTATTTTTAACTGTCATGGCTTGCTGTATCAAAGTAGCTGAATTTGAAACAAGTTCAAAGATGAACTCATCTCTCTGGGCTTGAGATACTGAACAAGTGTTATACCTTAGATAGAACTACATTGTTAGCTTAGCATAAGTAAAGCCATTTTGTAAAGCACCACCATTTTGTGACTTATGACATGTAACAGCACCACCCTACCAAATCGCAAAATGCACAGGCAGCACACCGCAAAATCACGATAAGGAAGCTAGACACGCCTGGATGGCCTATAAAACCAGGGCCTCCACAGATACTACTTGCAACTGTCACTCGAGTGACAATGGTGTGCTGCCTGCACATCTTACAATTTGGTAGGTTGGTACTGTTACATTTCATAAGTCACAAAATGATGGTGCTTTACGAAATGGCTTTACTTATGCTAACAATGTAGTTCTATCTCAAGTATAACAACAAGCAACACCTGGAGGCATTGGAATCTTCTGGATGTACTCTTCATCCAGGAAATTTCAGATTTCAACAAGAGACCCATTCTCTATGGGTTTTACTGTGAGATTTACCATTTTACGCGTACAGTTCAGTGGCATTAACCACATTTACATAGATCTGCAACCATCACCCACTGAGAACTTTCTGATCATCACAAACTGAGCTGGCTCTCATTAAACACTAACTTCCCACGCCCCTTCCCCCCAGGCTTTTCTTCTTTTGGAGAGACTTTTATGATAGGGCGCATGTGCTCTCAAGAGAGAGACAGATAGCAAGCAAGAAGTCACCACCCAGCGGAGATGGCCACACCACAATCCCATCTCTTCCAGTTTCCTCTCGGGATACTGGGGACACACGCACAAACCCCGGCGTGGTTCAAGTCGCTAGGTCCAGGACTTCTACACGGCGGACTACGTGGGAGTCCAGCCACCTAACCATTACCCCATCTGCTGATCCCTAACCTGGTTCTTTTTTAGGGCTATTAACACATTCCATGATGAGTGGTTGCCCTGGAGTCCCGCAAAATAAACACAACAACAACAAAAAAAAAAACACCAAAAGACGACGTACGTAAGACATAAATAACAAATACGCTTTCCATATGCCCAAACCACACTACGACCTGCTGGAGCCCACTTACTCCCCAGGTCGCCCAGCACGCCCCGAGCTCCGCCCACTACCCCGTGCCGCCCCCTTGACGCGCTCTCTTGCGTCAGAGGGCGGCGGTCTCAGGCGGACTGAACCATGTGAGCATCAGAATGGGGACAGGCAGGGTTACTACTACTGCGAAGCCGGTACTGTGAGGCTTGGGGCGTGAATAATTAAGACAGGTCCCGTACATTTTTGTATTGTGCAAGGCAGTTGTCTTTCTTTTAGTGTTGGTCATCTCTGGGTCTCCGCGAATTCTTTTTATATTTTGGAATCGTCCGTTCTTTTGCCCAGTCAGTAGATGAGTCTAAAGAACTGACGTGTAAAGGGAGAATTTAGTAATGAAGCTAAACGGTTTATCTGATTGAAAAGCAAGTTAGCACAGGCTTGTTGAACTCACAGTTTTTTATGGTGTTAGTTTTTTACTTAGGTTCGTGTTTTTCATTCAATTCTGCCTAATAAGATGATTTCAGCTACTTGCCATGAGCGCCACGAATAGTTCAGTCCTTACCCGCAGGGTCTGATGGGAGAAGAAAGGGGGAGGCTGCCATGTTGGATTGAACCACTGCTGTCAAAAGTTGGGTAGTAATAGTTCCCAGTGAGTTTACTGGTTGACGAAAACAACGTTAGTGATCAGAATTCAGCCCTTCCTTATCGTCTAAACTTTTTCTTATCAGAGGTAGGCACAGTCTCGCGGATCCGAGCTTTTCTGGGCTCTTCGTGAGGGATCAGGGCGTGGGTGCCCCCCCGTCGGACTGTCTTGGTGCAGCCTCTCTCGTTGCACGCACATGGCTCGGCGGT
>NW_006205068.1:1087028-1103907 GCF_000334495.1 Tupaia belangeri chinensis | reverse complement strand
GCCCCCCTCCGAGGACCTGCCTGCGTCGCAGGCCGAGCTCCTCGCCGCGCCCCAAGGCGAGGCCCTGGGGGAGCCAGCCCGGGACGACCCCGCCGACAGCCGGGCCCAGGCGGCTTCCGAAGAGGCGGTCGGGAACGTGGGCAGCGCGGCTGAGGCTGAGCCCCGGGCGGTGGAGAACGGCGACGCTGACGAGCCCTCCTTCAGCGACCCCGAGGACTTCGTGGACGACGTAAGCGAGGAAGGTGAGAGCAGCCGGTGTGTGTGTAGAGGTGTGGTGGGGGGTATAGGACGGGCCGCGCAGGAGTTTGACTTAGGCTGGCTGGATGTGGGGGTGTAGAAGCTCCAGCGAGGGTAACTTGTCTCACAAGGCACCGAGGGAGGAAAGGGTCGCTTCCTTCCATTTGTTGATTTCGCGCGTAGGTGAGAGCCTAGCACCTTTCCTCTTTCCTTCCCCACTCAAGAGAGACAGGATAGAGATTCCCTTGGGAACCAGTCATTTGCAACACAACCAGAAATCTAGGAGAGTCGTGGAGGGCGGAGTTGTGCAGGGGCGGCTGAGTGTAAAGCAGAGGCAGTACTCAGTTTCTGGCCCCCAGAGCTGACCAGCCAGCCCTCCCAAGGGCTGAATCGGATAAAGTTTGTGGCAGTGCCCTTCCCTTCCTTGCAGAATGTCTCCAGGTACAACAGTGTCAAGCAGATCCTATCAGATTCCTATTTGTATTCCCCCTCCTCCCCCGTCTGTCAGACCACTGTTCTTTTGTTGGCAAATAATTTCTTTAGATTTTAGTATTGTTAATTACAGCTTGGTTATCTTGGTTTTCTCTTGGTTAGATTTATAGGCATTATTTCTGCTTCCTGCCTGAGAGCTTGTCTGCTAAAGTGACTTTCAATGATAGCTGATCTCATTTGTCTTTGCTTCGTTTTTAGCCGTTTTAACACTGAGTTAGAATCAGGTCAGCCGGTTTCTCTGCATATTGACTGTGTTAATACTAAAGTGAAAAAAATTAAAACACTGTGGCTGAAGTAGCCAATGTAGGGAACCAGTGCAGACTTGTTAACTTTTAATTTAAACATATGTTTAAAGGACTAGCAGTAACTGACATCATTCTTACTGTACCCTGTTTCATAAGATTAAAAGACATTTTAGCAGGAAAGTACCACCAACTAGTGAAGACTTAGGTACATCTGATTAAGGTAGAGTAATGGTGTTGGTGCAAATTCACAGGGATCATTGTTGACAGGATTTCCACTGGACTCTTCTGCCCAGACCACTGGGCATTTTAACACCAATGTTTGCTTATATTTAAAAATCCAACTTGGCTTTAAAGCTCATTTTTAACCTGGGGGATTCATTAAATTTTTAAAAAGCATTATTTAAGCCCTTTTCACTCACAGATTTATAACATGTGAGTTATTTCCTGAATTGGGGTGTATGACAGAGGATGCCTGTATGAGCACAACTATGGATCCTTGACCAGTCAGTGTATTCTGAGGTGTGGGTCAGCCAGAGTCACAGGTGAGATGCCTCATCCTGAGAAACTAGAACTCAGCTGTCAGCTTTCTTAAGGCCACTTGTTATGGTCTGTAGCTCAGGTGTGTTTTGAGAAGATGTATTGTTCCTTTCCTAAAGGGAATGGGTGTTAAGAGAGCATTCCAGGGAACCAGCAGTTAGCGTAATGGCTATGTCGCTGGACTCCCACGTAGTCGACCGCGGTTAGTGTCCCGGACCCGGTGGCTTAAAACTCACGCCGGGCGCGTGTGCGTGCATGCCCAAGATCCCGAGAGGAGAATGGAGGAGAAGGGATTGCGGCGTGACCATCCCCCCTGGGGGGTGATTTCTCGCTTTCTGTCTCTATGTCTCTCTCTGTCACACGCGCCCTACAGTGAAAATCTCTCAAAAAAAAAAAAAAAAAAAAGAGAGCATTCCAGAGAGTAGCCCAGGCCCTTCCTCGTCTTGCTTCCTTATTCTTTGATATAGATGAGCACCGCTCCACAGTCGCATCTTTTTCTCTTTTTTTTTTTTTTTTTTTTTTTTTTTTGAGATGGAGTCTTGCTCTGGTACCCAGACTGGCTGGCTTCAAATTTGTCCTCTCCTACTCAGTCTCTGAGTAGCTGGGATGGCAGGCACAGGTCACCATATCTGGTCTCACAATTGTATCTTAATCTGTCGCCATCGTTTCAGTTTAATGTTTTAACAGCCTTTGGTATCTGACCAAATAAATACATGATCAGGATTTAACTGAATTACTTCTTTTTTGGCTCATTAAAATATTATATGGGCCCAGCTAAGGTGGCACAGATGGGAGGATGCCACAGCATAATACTGGAGCCACGTGGGAAGCCTGGTTTTGGATCTTTGGTTGACCTGAACATGCAGGGTACTCCCTACCCTACTTGTGATCCCGGCTGCCTGGGGGTAAGGTGCTGTGTGGTGAGACCGTGTCAAGGTACCCCTCTTCATAAGTAAACTTAAAAATACAGTATTTATGTTTATGTCTGCTATTTAGTCTTGAGAAATGTTCCTATCTGTTTTTCCTAGAGTCAGGTGGAAAATCTGTAAACCCAGAGTAGCTGATGCTTGGGCTGGTAATGATCAAGGAGATAGTTCTTGTACATAGTTACTTCCTTTAGTCCTTTCCTATGTGTGGGCAGATTCTAATAGACTAGACACTTTGAGATCATTGGAAGGAGTTCACAGTTTGCATAAATGCCGAACTTTTATTATAAGCTTTGTAAATTCAGATCAGGCTTTACAGGCCATTTAATTGTATGGTGAGTGTGCTTTCAGAGTTACCCAAGGATTTGACTAGTTTCTTTTTTTTTTTTTTTTTTTTGAGAGAGTTTTCACTGTAGGGCGCGTGCGCTCGCCCGACAGACAGAGAGACAGAAAGCGAGAAATCACCCCCCAGGGGGGATGGTCACGCCGCAATCCCTTCTCCTCCATTCTCCTCTCGGGATCTTGGGCACGCACGCCCACGCGCCCGGCGTGAGTTTTAAGCCACCGGGTCCGGGACACGAACCGCGGTCGACTACGCGGGAGTCCAGCGACATAGCCATTACACTAACTGCTGGTTCCCAGGATTTGACTAGTTTCTATGGCAAGGATGTCCGACGGTGCTTTCAACTGCCTTTCTATTTTTTCCCTCTGCTTGTTCTCAATGTAAGTTTCATTGGAAATGTCACTATCATTCCTGAGAGTTAAAAATAATTGAAAATGGGAACCAGCAGATGGCGTAATTGTTATGCCACGGGACTCCTACATGGCCAACTTCAGTTCAAGTCCCAGACTTGGAGGCTTGAAACTCAAGCTGATTCATGTGCATGCGTGCCCCAAATTCTGAGACAGGAATGGAAGAGAAGGAATTGCAGCATGGCCAAACTCCTGAGGAGTGATTTCTCGTTTTCTGTCTGTCTCTGTCTCTAACTCGCAAAATCTCTCTCTTTCTCTCTCTCTCTAAATAAATAAATAATTAAAAATGGTTTATGACAGGACTTGCCTCTTGAAATTAAAAGGGCTTTGGAGCCATCAGGTGACATGGTAGTTCAGGGCATTGGACTCCCACATGGCCAACTGCAGTCTGAGTTCCGAGTCCTGGACCTGGCGGCCTGCTTTCTCACTTTCCCTCCCTCCTTCCCTCTCTCTCTTCCCCTCTCCAGTCAAATTTAAATAAATAAAAATAAAAGTTAAAAAAAAATTAAAGGACTTTTTTCTTTTTGAAAGATCTTTCTAACTTCTTATGAAAAATGTAAAGACAAAAAATGGAGGGATTTACCAGCTGCAGTAGCACAAAGGTAAACCCTGCTACTTGGCAGGCTGAGACCGTGTGGGAGGCCTTGGTTATTGTGGCCTACCTAGAAACTGAGCATGGTGGTGTGCACCTGTAGTTTAAGCATCTCTGGAGATGTTTGACACATGTCTTAAGGTAAATAATTGAAGTCAGTCACCTTAATTTTTGAGAGTGAAGAAATGCTGCAGAGTATTTTCTAACACCTGTCATATTTACCATGTTGAATTTTTTGTTAGAGTGAAAAAAATTAGAGTGATATGTGTGTGACAAGCCACTTTTTAAGCTGTGTGTAAAAACTACCTCTAGTCTCCTTATGGCTATACTTACTGATCCACTTTCATCTGAGTATGCTTTGACAAGAATTTTAAAAGGTATCTTTCTGTTTTGGTTTCTAATCCAAGCTGTCTTACCAGGTTTAGGATTTGTACATAATTTATACTTCAGTTTTACTTCTGTGCTTAGCTCCAGTACAGTGATCATGTATTTTTATTGGTGCTGGGGCTTTATGGTCCAAAGGACTCAAGGCCTGAGACAAGCGTCATAAAACTGCAGTGGGCAGCACCCAAATGACCAAGAATTGCCTAGAGAACCTGCACGCTTCAAATCTGCCTCCCCAGACCTGCTCTTCCAATTTTTTTTTTCTAGTTGATTTTATATCTGTCTTTTCTTCTGTCTCACCTTAACTGACCATTTTATGGAAATAAAGCAATTTAAAGAAGTCTAAGTATTTAAGTTTCAGGTAGTAGAAGCAAGTGGTATGAATGTTAATACACTTTCAAGTTTTGACTATAGTTATAAAAATACTACTACATATTGCTTATTGTGTTCTATGCACTGTCCTGAACATCTACACACACTCTCTCTTTTTTGGGGGCTATAGGACGCGTGTTTTCCCGAGAGAGAGAGAGAGAGAGAGAGAGAGAAAATGAACCCCTATCTCTGGTGAGGAATAGCCATGCCGCAATCCTTTCTCCCTTCTTCTCGGGATTTTGGGCATGTATACACACAAGCCTGGTGAGTTTTTCAAGGAACTTGTACTGTGCTGTCAGACATGTGGGATCCAGCCATCTTAACCTCTGCACCATCTGCTGCCCAGCAGCTGTAGTCTTAATGTCTATAAAATGCCTGTGGTCCAGGAACCAGCAGTTAGCGTAATGGCTATGTCGCTGGACTCCCATGTAGTCGACCGTGGTTCACGTCCCGGTGGCTTAAAACTCACGCCGGGCACGTGTGCGTGCTTGCCCAAGATCCCGAGAGGAGAATGGAGGAGAAGGGATTGTGGAGTGACCATCCCCTCTGGGGGGTGATTTCTCACTTTCTGTCTCTATGTCTCTCTCTGTCTGGTGAGCGCATGTGCCCTATAGCAAAAACCTTTCCAAAAAAATAAAATGCCTATGGTGCATCCTAACAGCCCTGTGAGGCATTTCAGCAAATCAAATACATCATCAGTTGCATAGTGCATCGTTATTTTATGTACCACTAAGAAAGAAAAAAAAATACTGTGGGTTAAACTAGTCTCCTTAAATATGTTTTTACCCTGATTTTGTCTTCTATCAAGGCTGTTGTGATACTGTGGCATATATATTTGGTCTCTGTCCTGGAACACAGCTCCTAAAAACTTGGGCATCTCTAAAGTAGTATCTTTTTGTATGCTGATGAAATGATTGGTCTTTGGGAGCTCCCTTAAAGCCACAAGTTAGATGCTGGTTGCCAAAGGATCCAACCTTGTGATTAGAGGTTGGAATTTTCATCTGCAACCCCAACCTCTGGTCAGTGATATAATCAAGTCATGCCACACAATGAGACCTTCATAAAAACCTGAAAGGATGGGGTTTAGGGAGCTTCCAGATAGCCAAACATGTAGATAGATGTCTGTGGAAGGTGACATGTCTGAAGAGAGGCATAGCTTTATATCCCTTATCACATGCTTTTTCTCTGTGTATTCCTTCATCTGTATCTTGTGTAATATGCTTTATAATAAACTGGTAAACCTAGCATTTCCTGGGTCAAGAGCTCTAGCATCTTAATTGAACTCAAGGAAAGATTTGCAGGACCCCGATTTATAGCCTGTTGGTCAGAAACACAAGTCACGACCTGGGTCTTGGGATTAACATCTGAAGTGGGGCCAGTTTTAGGAGATTGAGCCTTCCACCTAAGGGACCTGTTGCTGTCTCCAGGCAGATAGTGTCAGAATTAAGTTACAGGATACCCAGGCTGGTGAGTGCTGGAGAACTGCTTGGTTTGTGAGGAAAACCTTCACATGGCTTGAATTTTGAAGTGATCTGTGTTGAATGTAAGAGGAAAAAAAAATTAGTTGTCTGTGTCTCTTACAGTATAGTTTTTTTTTTTTTTTTTCAAAGAATACCAAATAAGCAGTTTTTTGGTTTTTGTTTTGGAGAGGTATTTTGCTATAGGGCATGTACGCCACCAGAAAGACAGAGACAGAAAGCGAGAAATCACCCCCCCCCAGGGGGGGGTGGCCGTGCTGCAGTCCCTTCTCCATTCTCTTCTCGGGATCTTGGGCACTCACACACACACACCCCAGCGTGAGTTTAACCTACTAGTTCTGAGACTTGAACTGCAGTTGACTACATGGGAGTCTAGCGACAACGTAGCCATTATGCTATCTGCTGGTCCCTAAACAGTTTTGTTTTTAAACTTATTTGGAAGAAAGTGCCTGGTGGGGGGCTGTTTGCATTCCCCTCACCCCCTTGGTCCTTTTAGAACTTTTTATTAATTGCCAGAGTGCATGCTCTCCCTAGATAGAGACAAAAGAGAAAGCGTCCTCCAGTGGGTGTGGTCACACTACAGTCCTTTTTCTCTTTTTCCATCCTGTTAAAGTACTGAGCATACACACACCCCTTGTGTTTTCTAAGCCTCTAGGACTAGAATTTGAATGGCAGTAAACCACGTGGGATCTGGCTCCATATGTAGAGTGTTTAACTGTTGTACTACCCACTGGCCCTGATTTGTTTTATTTAATTAATTAATTAATTAATTAATTATTTTGAGATTTTTTTTTTGCTATAGGGCGCGTGTGCTTGCCAGACAGACAGAGAGAGACAGAGACAGAAAGCGAGAAATCACCCCCCAGGGGGGATGGTCATGCCGCAATCCCTTCTCCATTCTCCTCTCGGGATCTTGGGCACGCACGCACACACGCGTGCGCGCCTGGCGTGAGTTTTAAGCCACCGGGTCCAGGACGCGAACCGCGGTCCACTATGTGGGAATCCAGCGACATAGCCATTACGCTAACTTCTGGTTCCCTATTTAATTTATTTTTAAGGTCTGGCCATGTCCAATCCTCCTGCCTCAACCTCCCAAGTTGCTGAGATTATACGCCACTGTACCTGGTTTTTAGGTTGGACTGGAATTTGATTCTAGGCCTCCCATGTATTTCCAGCTTGTGGGACACAGTGTCTTAACAGTATTTACCACCAGGACTGGGCCTCATGTTTAAATATTGAACCAAGTGAGAGTCATGATTTCTTTTGTTTACAGTGAAAACATTTAGATTATGCATTCACTTTTTGCTTGGAAATCTGTTCAGTGTGCTAAACTAATATATTAACGTTTTTCTTTCTTTTTTTTTTT
Organism: Tupaia belangeri chinensis; assembly: GCF_000334495.1. NCBI lineage: Eukaryota > Metazoa > Chordata > Mammalia > Scandentia > Tupaiidae > Tupaia > Tupaia belangeri. The sequence continues at coordinate 1,096,525 of NW_006205068.1, read as the reverse complement.
AATAAAAAAGGTCATTTGACAAATCTTTCATTCATACAGAATTACTGGGAGATGTACTCAAAGATCGGCCCCAGGAAGCAGATGGAATTGATTCAGTGATTGTAGTGGACAATGTTCCTCAGGTGGGACCTGACCGACTTGAAAAACTGAAAAATGTCATCCATAAGATTTTTTCCAAGTTTGGGAAAATCACAAATGATTTTTATCCTGAAGAGGATGGAAAGACAAAAGGGTAAGTGTGTTCCCATTGCTGAAGTCTCCTTAGTGTATTTCTAAGTGTTAGAGTCATCGTGATGGTCACGTGCTGCAGGAGTTTACTGTGATGGCAATGCATGGTTTTACTACGGCAATTTTATCCTGTTTATTTACAGGCCACCCTCAGCTAGAAGCACTAAGGATTTGGTTGTAGGATCATCAGAGAGAGAAGACGATGTTATAGATCTTTAAAATATATATATTTATTTGTTATTAGTATTTTTTTAAGAGTTTTTTTTTGCCTTAGGGTACATGTGCTTGCTAGAGAGAGAGAGACACACAGAGAGTACTGAGCATACACACACCCCTTGTGTTTTCTAAGCCTCTAGGACTAGAATTTGAATGGCAGTAAACCACGTGGGATCTGGCTCCATATGTAGAGTGTTTAACTGTTGTACTACCCACTGGCCCTGATTTGTTTTATTTAATTAATTAATTAATTAATTAATTATTTTGAGATTTTTTTTTTGCTATAGGGCGCGTGTGCTTGCCAGACAGACAGAGAGAGACAGAGACAGAAAGCGAGAAATCACCCCCCAGGGGGGATGGTCATGCCGCAATCCCTTCTCCATTCTCCTCTCGGGATCTTGGGCACGCACGCACACACGCGTGCGCGCCCGGCGTGAGTTTTAAGCCACCGGGTCCAGGACGCGAACCGCGGTCCACTATGTGGGAATCCAGCGACATAGCCATTACGCTAACTTCTGGTTCCCTATTTAATTTATTTTTAAGGTCTGGCCATGTCCAATCCTCCTGCCTCAACCTCCCAAGTTGCTGAGATTATACGCCACTGTACCTGGTTTTTAGGTTGGACTGGAATTTGATTCTAGGCCTCCCATGTATTTCCAGCTTGTGGGACACAGTGTCTTAACAGTATTTACCACCAGGACTGGGCCTCATGTTTAAATATTGAACCAAGTGAGAGTCATGATTTCTTTTGTTTACAGTGAAAACATTTAGATTATGCATTCACTTTTTGCTTGGAAATCTGTTCAGTGTGCTAAACTAATATATTAACGTTTTTCTTTCTTTTTTTTTTTAATAAAAAAGGTCATTTGACAAATCTTTCATTCATACAGAATTACTGGGAGATGTACTCAAAGATCGGCCCCAGGAAGCAGATGGAATTGATTCAGTGATTGTAGTGGACAATGTTCCTCAGGTGGGACCTGACCGACTTGAAAAACTGAAAAATGTCATCCATAAGATTTTTTCCAAGTTTGGGAAAATCACAAATGATTTTTATCCTGAAGAGGATGGAAAGACAAAAGGGTAAGTGTGTTCCCATTGCTGAAGTCTCCTTAGTGTATTTCTAAGTGTTAGAGTCATCGTGATGGTCACGTGCTGCAGGAGTTTACTGTGATGGCAATGCATGGTTTTACTACGGCAATTTTATCCTGTTTATTTACAGGCCACCCTCAGCTAGAAGCACTAAGGATTTGGTTGTAGGATCATCAGAGAGAGAAGACGATGTTATAGATCTTTAAAATATATATATTTATTTGTTATTAGTATTTTTTTAAGAGTTTTTTTTTGCCTTAGGGTACATGTGCTTGCTAGAGAGAGAGAGACACACAGAGACAGTGAGAGGGAAATTGAGAAATCATTCCCCCAGTGGGGATGGCCACGTTGCAATCCTTTTCTTTCACGTGCCCGGCATGAATTTCAAGTCACTGGGTTCAGAATTTGAACTGAGATTGGCCATGTGGAAGTCCAGTGACATAACTGCTATACTATCTGCTGGTTCCATTATTATTATTGTTATTTTTTAATTTGCTCTAGGGCATGTATGCTCACCAGAGAGACAGAAAGTGAGAAGGCAAGCTGCCAGGTCTGGCACCCCTTGGCCATGTGAGAGTCTAGTGCCTCTAACTTCACACTACCTGCTGGCCCTGAAGTAATGGTATTTTAAGTAGGCTGCTAAATTAGTAAGAAATCAGAGCTTTGTATTTAAGTGTTTGCCATCAGACCAGTAATTGACACAAGATATATCCTTGATAAGGGCATGGATTGTCCTCAAAGCTGGCAGAATTCAGGAAGATCTTGTATATGGATTTTTATTTATTGTAATGTATGCATTTTTTTTTTAAAAAATTATTCATTTGTTACTTGAGTAAATGAGAGCAAGCGTGCATCCCCAGCAGGGTCATAACTATACCAGTTCCAGATCATGTGTGTCTGGAATACCCAGGAAGATCTTGGGACTTGAACCAGAAATCTTCCTGTGTAGGATTGCCTGTGGTGTTCCATTTTTACCATTGTGTCATCATATGGCTCCATCTTTTCTTTTTAATTGCCAGAGAGCACATGTGCTCACCAAGGAGAGACAGGGAGGAAGCACCTCTAGTGGGGTGGTCATGTTGTAATCCCTTCTCCATTTTTCCATCCGATCTGGATTTGGGGCATGTGTACACATGCACCCAGTGAGCTTTACTTTCTTTTTAATTTAACTTCTTAAAATTTTTGTATTTTTTTGGCCAGAGAGAAAAGAAAGTGATAAAGTAAGCCGTCAAGTCTGGGACTTAAACAGTGGTCAGCCATGTGGGAGTCTAACACCCTTAACCACCACGCCACCTCCTGGCCCCCCAGTGTTCTTTTCAAGCCTCCAGTGCCAAGATTCCCAGCCACAGATGGTTGTATGAGATCTGTCTCCCTTAACCAGTAGGCTACAGAGCCAGCCCTCCCTCCCCCAAGTGTGTGTGTATAATAAGTAACGTGTGTGTTTTGTGTTTTTTTTGTTTGTTTGTTTGTCTGTTTTTGCCGTAGGATATGTGCATTTGCCAGAGACAGTGAGAGGGAAAGTGAGAACTCATCCCCCCAAGGGTTTTGATCATGCTGTAGTCCCTTCCTCATCATCCTGGGACTTGGGGCATTCACACACAGACCTGGTGTGATCCTCAAGTCACCAGGTCTGGAACTTAAACCATGGTCAACCATGTGGGAGTCCAGGACTTTAACTACCACGCCACCTGACTAGCCCCTTTGAAAATATTTTAATATTTCTGAAATGGAGATACATCTTATAGTCTAGATGAAAGCGTCATGTTATTGCTTAATCAGTGCTTTTCTGTCCTTAGCATTAACTAAAATAATCTGTGTCTTTTTTTTTTTTTTTTTGAGGGGAGGTTTTTGCCTTAGGGTGCTTGTGCTCACTGGAGAGAGACAGAGACAGAGGGAAAGTGAGAAATCACCCCCTGGAGGAATGGCCTTACTGCAGTCGATTCTCTTCCTGGGATCTTGGGCAGTCACACACACTTGCCCAGTGTGAGTTTCAAGCCACTGAGTGTGGGACTGGAACTGAACTGCAGTTGACCGTGTGGGAATCTAGTGACATAACTGCTGTACCATCTGCTGGTCCCAATAATGTGTGTCTTTTAAAAACAATGGCAGCATAAAATGTATGTTGTATAGTTTTTCTTCGTGTGTTTAATATAAGGTCTTAAGTGTCAATAAGTTGTTTATAATTTCTTTTTAAATATTGTGGTAGTCTGTTCCATTTAACAATTAGTCTGTTTTCCCATTGGTTGACATTTTAATATTTCGAAGTTATAAATGGTCTTGTATATATCTTCTTTTGCACAAGTCTAAGGGTTTCTTAAACCTAGTAAAATTGTTAAGTTGCATAAAATGCCCCCCTTCAAGCCAGCCCTGTATCCTAGTAGTTCAGGGGCCTGGATTTCATACGACTGGCCATGGTTTGAGTACTGGCCCCAGAGACTTGAAAACCATGCTAGGTACTTGTGCATGTGTGCCCCAAATTCAAACAGGATGGAGAAATGGGGGAAAAGGGACGTGGCATGACCACACTCCACTAGGGAGGAGGTGTTTTCTCCCTCAGCCTCTGTCTCTCAGTGTCTCTCTGGCAATTCAAAATGTCTACCTTCTGTGCCACTCAGATTGCACTCTAGAGTGATTGTCAACAATTCATACTTCTACAGCATTAGATGAAAGTTTTGTTGCTCCACAGCGTTGTCAGGCTATTTCTATTAAAATTTCATGTACAAATCAATCTCTGAAAAACAAGCAAACAAAATAGTCTTACTTTTCATAAAAATGAGAAGATGATAAAGTTTTTTTTTTTCTCCCTGCAGGATTTTGAAGTTCAAAGAACTACCTAGAAAGGTTTTAAGTTTCAGAAAAATTATCCAATATAGGTAGTGGTGCGTGTGCTCACTGGAGAGAGACAGAGACAGAGGGAAAGTGAGAAATCACCCCCTGGAGGAATGGCCTTACTGCAGTCGATTCTCTTCCTGGGATCTTGGGCAGTCACACACACTTGCCCAGTGTGAGTTTCAAGCCACTGAGTGTGGGACTGGAACTGAACTGCAGTTGACCGTGTGGGAATCTAGTGACATAACTGCTGTACCATCTGCTGGTCCCAATAATGTGTGTCTTTTAAAAACAATGGCAGCATAAAATGTATGTTGTATAGTTTTTCTTCGTGTGTTTAATATAAGGTCTTAAGTGTCAATAAGTTGTTTATAATTTCTTTTTAAATATTGTGGTAGTCTGTTCCATTTAACAATTAGTCTGTTTTCCCATTGGTTGACATTTTAATATTTCGAAGTTATAAATGGTCTTGTATATATCTTCTTTTGCACAAGTCTAAGGGTTTCTTAAACCTAGTAAAATTGTTAAGTTGCATAAAATGCCCCCCTTCAAGCCAGCCCTGTATCCTAGTAGTTCAGGGGCCTGGATTTCATACGACTGGCCATGGTTTGAGTACTGGCCCCAGAGACTTGAAAACCATGCTAGGTACTTGTGCATGTGTGCCCCAAATTCAAACAGGATGGAGAAATGGGGGAAAAGGGACGTGGCATGACCACACTCCACTAGGGAGGAGGTGTTTTCTCCCTCAGCCTCTGTCTCTCAGTGTCTCTCTGGCAATTCAAAATGTCTACCTTCTGTGCCACTCAGATTGCACTCTAGAGTGATTGTCAACAATTCATACTTCTACAGCATTAGATGAAAGTTTTGTTGCTCCACAGCGTTGTCAGGCTATTTCTATTAAAATTTCATGTACAAATCAATCTCTGAAAAACAAGCAAACAAAATAGTCTTACTTTTCATAAAAATGAGAAGATGATAAAGTTTTTTTTTTTCTCCCTGCAGGATTTTGAAGTTCAAAGAACTACCTAGAAAGGTTTTAAGTTTCAGAAAAATTATCCAATATAGGTAGTGCTGCTGACATTTCTATTTGGGGAAATAGGTTGAAGAATAACCTCATTTCACCAGCAATTTTGTTATATTTTGATTATAATAAATTATCTGAGATCCTTTGTAATTTTGCCTGTTACATACAGTGTTAGGCTGCATTTTTAAAAATTTCTTTCAACTGCTTTACTGAGATCATTTATAATACAGTAAACTTTCATAGTTTTTTGTTGGGGGAGGAGTAGAGGTTATGTGTGCTTACCAGAGACACAGAGGCAGAGGAGAAAGCACGTCCACTCCCTACCTTTGAGGATGGCCATATTGTGATGCTTTCTGCAATCTTTCCCTCCTTTTATGATTTTGGGCATGTAAACACACAGGCCTGGTGTATTTCTCAAGCCACCCGGTCGGGGACTCAAACTATGCTGGATTTTTTGTTTGTTTTTGTTTTTTGTTTTTTGTTTTTTTGAGAGGGTTTTATTTATTTATTTATTTTTTGCTATAGGGTGCATGCACTTGCCAGAAAGACAGAGACAGAGAGATAGAAAGCGAGAAATCACCCCCCAAGGGGGATGGCCATGCCACAATCCCTTCTCCTCCATTCTCCTCTCGGGATCTTGGGCACGCAGGCACACGCGCCTGGCGTGAGTTTAAGCCACCGGGTCTGGGACTCGAACCACAGTCTACTACATGGGAGTCCAGCGACATAGCCATTACACTACTTGCTGGTCCCAAACTATGCTGTTGACCATGTGGGATTCAGGTACCTTAAACACCAGGCCACGGAGCTGGCCCAATTTGGATAGTTTTAAAATTTTTTTTTGTCAGAGTTCATATGTGATTGCCCGGAAGAGACAGGGAGAAAGCACTCCCCAGCTGGGCGTGATCATGCCCCAGTCCCTTCTTTTCTCCATCCGATCAGGATTTTGTACCTGCATGCACATGTGCCTGGCGTATTTTTCAAACTGCCAGGACTGGGACTCGAACCTTGTAATGCTTGACCATGGTTGGCCATTAGGATCTGGCCTCCTTAATCAGTAGGTAATACATCTGGCCCCAGTTTGATAAATTTTGACACTTGTATGAAACCATTACTTGGTCAAGAGAGCAAACTTTGATTAGGTAACTTTTTCATAATTTATGGTTATGAAATTAGAGACCTTGGATCTTCTTGATTGTTTTAAGTTTTTGGTGTGCTCTTTTTTATTTGGTTTGTTTGCTTTGTTTTGTTTTTACTTTTTGCTATAGGGCCTGTACACTCACCAGAGAGAAGGAGGGCAGGGGGGAAGGGAGTAAAAAATCTCCCCTGGGGGTGGCTATTGCCTCAATCTGTCCTCCTCTCAGGATTTTGGGCTTGTATGCATATGTGCCCAGATGTCTTTCAAGTCACCAAGTCTGGGACTGAAATCACATAGTTGGCCATGTGGGATTCAGCCACCTTAATTACTATATCATTTGGCTAGTAACTTGTACCTACTTTGACTGCTTTGTGGACAGGGCACTGTGACGAGCCACAGACATTACTTATGTGGACGTTCATCTGTAGGAAGGTCTCAGGTGTATAGACTGAGACCTGCCTAATCTTTTTTTTTGAAGAGGTTTTTGCTATAGGGCGCATGCACTCGCCAGAAAGACAGAGACAGAAAGCGAGAAATCACCCCCCAGGAGGGATGGCCTCAATCCTTTCTCCTCCATTCTCCTCTCAGGATCCTGGGCACACACGCACATGCGCGCGGCGTGAGTTTAAGCCACCGGGTCCAGGACTCAAACTGCGGTCGACTACATGGAAGTCCAGTGACATAGCCATTACGCCAGCTGCTGGTCCTGGACCTGCCTAATCTTAAAGTATGCACTGGTGAAAAATGCCATTCTTCTTCACTCCAGGTATATTTTCCTGGAATATGCGTCTCCTGCCCATGCTGTGGATGCTGTGAAAAATGCTGATGGTTATAAGCTTGACAAGCAGCACACGTTCCGAGTCAACCTGTTCACTGATTTTGACAAGTGAGTTCAGACTTGCCCACAAGACCAGACATTGGCCTGTGTGTGGGTGGCTCATGCATGGGTGGCACATGTTTGACAGTGGATGCTGGTGGCATTTCACATCTCTGTTGGTCATACCATTGCAGGTATGAGCATCTCTAACACTTGACTTGCAGCACCTCTTACCAGTTTTTACACCAATCAAAACCTTTCCTTATGTGGTTGGAAGAGGATTGTGGTGGTGTGGTACTGCTCAAGTTTAAACCACTGGTAGTTACTATCCTCTTTACTTACCCTCATTCTAGCTATTAATGTTTTACTCAGCAGTGTCTTTTCTTTTCCAGGTATATGACAATCAGTGATGAATGGGATATTCCAGAGAAGCAACCTTTTAAAGACCTGGTAAGTTGTATAAAATCTGTATCTAGGGACCAGCATATGATGTAATGGTTACATTGCTGAAGTCACAGTAGTTGACTGTGGTTCAAGTCCTGGACCTGGTGGCTTAAAACACGCCATCCGTGTGCATGTGTGCCCCAGATCCCAAGAGAAGAATGAAGGAGAAGGGATTGCGGTGTGACCATCCCCCCTGGGGGTCTATTTTGTTTTCTGTCTCTCTGACGAGCACATGTACCCTATAACAAAAAAATCTCTTTAAAAAAAAAAAAACTGAATAATTTTTTTAAAATGATGGAAATCTTATCTTAAGTTGTGAATTCCGGGAACCAGCAGTTAGTGTAATGGCTATGTCGCTGGCCTCCCATGTAGTCGACCGCGGTTCGTGTCCCAGACTTGGTGGCTTAAAACTCACGCCGGGCGTATGTGCGTGCATGCCCAAGATCCCAAGAGGAGAATGGAGGAGAAGGGATTGCAGCGTGACCATCACCCCTGAGGGGTGATTTCTCACTTTCTGTCTCTATGTCTCTTTCTGTCTGGCGAGCGCACGCGCCCTGTAGCGAAAACCTCTCCAAAAAAAAAAAGTTCTGAATTCCTTGACAATTAAGGATGTTGACCAAATTTGTTATATCTATAAGATATGAGTTATGGGGACCAGCAGGTGGCGTGGTGGTTAAGGTGCTGGACACCCCCACATGACTGGCCAGGGTTCAAGTCCTGAATCTGGTGGCTTGCTTTCTCACTTCCTCTCTCTCTCTCACCCTCTTGTTTCTCTGGTAAAACTAAAAAATAAATGAATAAATTAATAAAATAAATAATTATAAAAAAAGATATGAGTTATGAGTTTATTTTGTTTAAAACTAATGAAATGTTATCCCTTTTCATTCCTTTTTTAGGGAAATTTACGTTATTGGCTGGAAGAGGCAGAATGCAGAGATCAATATAGTGTCATTTTTGAGAGTGGAGACCGTACTTCCATATTCTGGAATGATGTTAAAGATCCTGTCTCAATTGAAGAAAGAGCGGTGTGTATTTGCTGCTGTGGGGGCATTACTTTGGACCAGGGGACTTTAAAATGTTTAAAGAAAAATGGAATTAAAGTATAAGTTTATTACGGTGTAAAAAATTTTAATGCATAGTGTTTTCATGATACACATTTTTCATGGATTCTTTATATTTCTTAAAGTAAAACTTGGTTACCATCACAAACTAATGGAAGAGCAAGTATAGTTTTTATTTTCTTGGTGATTTCTCAGAGAAAGCTTTTTCTGTTCCACTTTCAGCTTTGAAATAAGCCATGAGAAATTAATAGATTTCTTAGATATTTCATTTGTTTGTGGGGAAGATTAATTGTAGAAGGAGGGAGTCTTTGTATTTTGTTTTTTGTTGCCTTTGTTTTATTTTATTTTTAACATTGGCACTGCTTATTCTGCAGAGATGGACAGAGACATATGTGCGTTGGTCTCCTAAGGGCACCTACCTGGCTACCTTTCATCAAAGGGGCATTGCTCTTTGGGGAGGAGAGAAATTCAAACAGATCCAGAGATTCAGTCATCAAGGGGTTCAGCTCATTGATTTTTCACCCTGTGAAAGGTAAGCTGTTAGAAAAATGCAAATGGAGTCTTTAATCTTTGTACTTTCTGCCAGTCTTCTACAGAGAATTATTTTAAACTTTTTATTCTGCAGTAATTTTAGACTTAAAAAAATGT
>NW_006205068.1:1036399-1086694 GCF_000334495.1 Tupaia belangeri chinensis | reverse complement strand
ACAAACATTTCACATGTATTTTTTACTGAGATTCTCCAGTTAACTTTTTGTTGCATTTGCTTTATCATTTCCTCTCTCCAAATATTTGCACATAATTTTTTCCCCCTGAACTATATGGGAGTGAGCTGTATTGTCTTTATCTCTTCTGTTTTGTATTCCTAGGAGTGTGACATCCTCTTAGTGTCACCACAGTACAGTGACTAACATTGATTTAAGGCAGTACCATATTCTGGTTTTGGTACTTGATCCTGTAATGTCCTGTGTAACGTTTTAGTTCAAGGACATGAATTTTAAGGTGACTTTTTTTGTTAGGATTTTTTTTGTCCACAGATACTCATAGCAGAGTTTCATGTAAGATGATGGAGTAGGAGCCTGTCCATCTCTTCTGTATGCTCTGCTCTTCACTGATAAAGTGCCCCTTTTGCTCAGTTCTCTGACCCCTGCTAAGGGTTATTTGTTTTTCTAAGAAATGCATTCCATTCTCAACCTTGTCTGTATTTTTTTTTTTTTTATTTTTTGTGGTCTATACAGCAGCCTTACCATTTTATTTTGTCATCATATTTTATTACAGAGCTCATTGAAAGCTCCCTTGTGTCCTGATGTCATTCATACTAAATGCTGTGCCTGTTTTTCTTCTCAACTTTTTATTATAAAAATAACTATGTTAAATGGATTGTTGTAGTATTGATATACCAGTTACCTGGATTTAATAATTTTTTACTTTACCATATTAATTTTAAAAAACTTTTTAATTTACTGCCTCTTTCAAGGGTTCTATTCTCCAATGATCATGTTGGTAATTTGACTATCAGTAGGGCTCCTCTCTAGAGCAACACCATCTGGTAGATACATACATATGGGTATGTATGGTGTTTTTCTTTGTTTTGCCAGAAGATGCATGTGCTTGCCAGAGAGAGCGAGCAAGGAAGGGAGTGAGAGTGAGCAAGGATACCCCTAAATGGGGTTTGATCACAGTCCTTTTACTGTTTCTCTACCCCGTCAGGACCTGAGGCATGCACACACATGGGCCCAGTGTGTTTTTCGAGCCACTGGGGCCAGGATTCAAACTAGTCAGCTGTGTGGGATCCAGCTTCAATGCACTGTGCTTAACTACTGTGCTACAGGCTGGTCCTCAAAAACAAAAACCAAAAATTGTTTTGCTGCTGGGGCTGTGTACTCATTGAAGAAAGAGAATGCATGCAATAAAGTACCTCCATGGGGCATGGTCATGTCACAGTCCTGTCTCCTTCAGTCCCTCATTTTGGATTTTTGGCACACTCATACATGAGCTTGGTATGTTTTTCCAGCTACCGAGTTCAGGATTCAAACTGTGCTCTTGATCACGTGGGACCCAGCCATCCTAACCGCCAGGCTAGAGACTAGCACCAAAAGCTTTTAAATTAATATTTTAAAGTAAATGATAGATCTCTCTATGATAGTGTATGTACTGCTACAAAATGATGGTGTGTGTCTATATAATCACTCTTCTGGTTTTTGGTTGTTTTGTTTGTTTGTTTCACCATTTCTTCCTTGAGAGAGAGAACCTCTATTAGGGTCTTGACATCATGAACCATCTCCAACTGACTCCAGATAACAGGCATGTGGATGCCTGGAGTACTCAGATCACACATGTGAACCTGACTGAACCTGGTCATGTGGGCCAGCTTCGCAGACATCCCCTTTTACCACTGTACCACCATCCAACCCCATCATAATTCTGTTTTATACCTAACAATGTTAAGAGCACTTCACTAATGACATCTAACATGTTAGTACATACTTCATGTTTCACAATTACTTTTATTCACACCTGGACCCAGTTAGAGTATAGACATCATGTTTAGGCATTTTATGTCATGTTATTTTTTTTTTTTATTTTTACATTTTTCCACAAAAACATAGCAAAAAAATTTTTGTTCATACTCCATAGTTCTTGACAGTTAATAAACAACTTTCAAAATTTTAAAAAACTGAATTTTAAAGATAACGTTGAAAATATTTGTTATAATTTTGTTTGTGACTCTATAACAACAGAGACAGGATAGTTTAAAATATTTACATGTCATCTGTTGAAAAGCAAGCGCTTAGCACACAAGTAACACATAAACCTTCTCAATTCAACCTTGCCTACCAAGTATTCTGTGATATACCATCTGCTAGCAAAGATCAACCTCATTTTATTCCTTCAAAGTCTTCCTCAAGATAATTCTCTGGTTGTGGTTGCTCTTTTGTAGGTGTTAGGTCTTTTTAATTCACTTTAAAAAAAATTTTTTTTTGTTTGGAGAGGTTTTTGCTATAAGGTGTATGCACTTGCCAAAAAGAGAGACAGAAAGTGAGAAATCACCCCCGGGGGTGATGGCCACACCACAATCCCTTCTCCTCCTCCATTCTCCTCTCAGGATCTTGGGCACGCACACACATGTGCCCAGTGTGAACTTAAGCCACCGGGTCCGGGACTCGAACCGCGGTCGACTATGTGGGAGTCCAGTGACATAGCCATTACGCCAACTGCTGGTCCTTTTACTTTTGTTTTCAATAGCGTCCCTAAATGCTTGTAAAGTGCCCACCATAATTAGATACTTGAGTGAAAGGGTGAATGAATACACTTTGGTTATAGATCCTGCACTGTGGAAATCTGTTTTTCAGTTAAGTGTTTAATCAAACAGTTTATATAGTTCCAAAATAGCGATAGTCTTACATATTGGATTAGATCATTTAGTACTCTAGGTGGAGGTGATTTAAGCTATTTTCTTTTTTAAAGAATTATTTAATATTTATTTAGTTAGTTTAGTTTGACCAGAGAGGGACAGAATGAGAAAAAGAAAGGGAAATTGAGAAAGCGTGCTTCCTAGTTGGGGACTTGAACCTCGGTTAGCCATGTGGGAGTCCAGCACCCTTAACCACCAAGCCTCCTGATGGTCCCTAAGCCCTCATTTTTAACCTAGCTAACAAAGATGTCAAAAAACCTTACTAGGAGGGAACCAGCAGTTAGCGTAATGGCTATGTTGCTGGACTCCCACGTAGTCGACCGCGGTTCGCGTCTCGGACCCGGTGGCTTAAATCTCATGCCGGGCGCGTGTGCGTGCGTGCCCAAGATCCCGAGAGGAGAATGGAGGAGAAGGGATTGCGGCGTGACCATCCCCCCTGGGGGGTGATTTCTCGCTTTCTGTCTCTATGTCTCTGTCTGTCTGGCGAGCGCACGCGCCCTATAGTGAAAACTTCTCCAAAAACAAACAAACAAACAAACAAAAAAAAAACCTTACTAGGAAAAAAATGCAGTCATTGAAAGCACTATGAAGACTCCAGTGGGAGCTATTTTCTGCTTTTTTCTTTTTTTGGAAAGGGTTTTTGCTATAGGATGAGTGCACTCGCCAGAAAGACAGAGAGACAGAGAGACACAACAGAAAGCAAGAAATTACCACCCTGGGGGGATGACCACGCTGCAATCCCTTCTCCTCCATTCTCCTCTCAGGATCTTGGGCATGCACAAACACGTGCCCATCATGAGTCCAGGACTCGAACCACAGTCGACTACGTGGGAGTCCAGCGACATAGCCATTATGCTAACTGCTGGTCCCTGCTTTTTTCCTCATGCATGTTTATTTCTGCCTTTCCTACTGCCCACTGTTCTGAGGGGTCAGTTTGACCTAGGAGATTTGCAGTTTGTGTAAACAAAGTGAGCAGATGCTATAGCTGTAAACAAATGAGCAGTCTGGCAAGTGCTGGGAAAAGCCCCCAGGCTCAGAAGTTGCCTGTCAGATATGTACTTGGTTTTGAACAATGTGTGACCATCTGTTCTATTTATGTTGCTGGTCTTAAACATGGAAAGGTGATACACAAGGAGTGTGAGAACTCCGTGCTACCCCTCCTTCTAGAGCACTTAAGCACACTTGGAGTCTGTTTAATATTCCCTTGCTTTGGTTGTGGTGGAGAAACCACTCACAGTGACCTTGCAGTGCCCTGATGCAGGGCATGAGTTCATACTTCGTGCCATGGAAGTGTTTGTTCCACTCTATACCTGGAGTGGGATCTCCTGATGGGCACCACACCAATCAGTTGATGAGTTGGAGAGCATGCTCAGGGGAGTGTAGTGGGAGGTCAGAGCTGATTCCTTGAGTCTTGACTGCTTGACATGGCAGTTCCTATGTCTGGATCCCCCAGAACTGCCCATTCTGCAACTCTACTGTGAAGTGGAGCAGACATTTACCACGTGCACATAAGGTGATCTTCATGCTAGGAAAGATGCTATACAAAGTGTTCCCCCTTCTTTTACAGGTACTTAGTGACTTTTAGCCCTCTCATGGACACTCAGGATGACCCTCAGGCCATAATCATCTGGGACATCCTTACCGGGCACAAGAAGAGAGGTTTTCATTGTGAAAGCTCAGCCCATTGGCCTATTTTTAAGTAAGTAGACTAGAGCGAAGACCTATTTGTAGCCTTTTCTGTTTTCCTTGAAATAACTTGGCACTTCTTTTCTTCTTAGGTGGAGCCATGATGGTAAATTCTTTGCCAGAATGACACTTGATACCCTTAGCATTTATGAAACTCCTGTAAGTAATTTTATTATTGAAAACATAAATTACTCTTCAGTTGCTTATACTCTTTAGTAATTTTGCTTGAGGATGTAATACCTTTCCTTAATTTTGTGCAAGAATGTAGGAGGAGGAACATTAGCATATATATAATAAAGGTATATTCTCATGTGGATAGTGCTCTTTAATCATGCTTGCTCCCACTTCTGCTACCACAGGGATTAGGGATTGAAGATAATGAAATGAGTTACAGAAATGTGAATTTGCTGCTGGGGGGGTGAATTATTTGTTCCTCTGTCTTGATATTTACACTGCTCCATGGACAAACTCACATCTCAATCTCCTCATTACCCTTCTTAAAAATAAAATGTATGCATTGTTGAGACATTGATACAACTTGACTCAACTGTGACCCTTTTTTTTTTTTTTTTTTGGGCAGTCTATGGGTCTTTTGGACAAGAAGAGTTTAAAGATCTCTGGAATAAAGTAAGTGATTCATTCATTTATTTTAATTTGACCAGAGAGAGAGAGAGAGAGGGAAAGTGAGAAAGCAAGCCACCAGGTCCGGGACTCAAAACTGCTGTTGGCCATGTAGAGTCCAGCACCTTAACCACATGCCACCTGCTAGTCCCCTAATAACCTCTTACAGGCTCCACATCATGTCATCATCATGGAGATGAAGTTTTCAACATGTAAATTAGGGGCGGGGCATAAATGTTATTTTGTTGCAGTTGTTCTTTGTTTGCTCTCCTTCCCTTAGAACTTAGTTCTTAAAACATTTGAGAAAAACAATGTCATAGGCACATGCACACCCCATGTGTTTGGGCAGGTCTCTGTATGCAAATCCAAACCCTTCCCATACGTGTCAGCTTTACAGGATTTGCACTACCACTACACCACTGTTTAGCTCCTGAAATATTATAGAACACCAGTAAATGGTGAAAGATTAGAATAACTGAAAGAAAAAATTAATGAACTAGATGATAGATCTGGGAAATTTACCCATATTTACTACAAAGAGATAAATAACCAAAAGAAGTTTTTGAATCTCTGCAAAACATTACTACAGGTTTCTCTTCAACAAAACAGAGTCTGTCTCTAGATGTTATGTATTCAATCTATAACAGATTTCAACAAGTACTCTAGTAGTTACCACTATTAATATTCTCAGGTATTACCTGAAACTATCATAGAAAATATTTCCAGGGTACAGGTAGTAGAATAATAAAGGTGACTTTGAAATTGTTAAAGTTAAGAACTTTCATATATCCTACAATGTCAAAATTTTGACTTTAGAACTTGATGAATGTGATAGCAGACTTTTAAAATGGATCCTGGTGTTCCTATCCTAATATAATCTCCTCTCTTTAGGTATGGACTGATTTTATTGACTTGCTTCTAATGAATAACATAAGTAGAAGCAATGGAATGTTACTTTCAATACTGGTTTATATAAAGACTATTGCTACAACTTATATTCTCTCCCTTTGATCATCAGCTGTCATTACAAGGACTTTCAGACAACCTATCAGGAAGCCCTTATGGCGAAGAATTGAGACCTGACATAAGCTACTTGAGTAAGCTTGGAAACAAATTCCTTCTCTAACCCATGCCCACCAAATCATCATATAATACCACATAAATAATCAAAAAGTTATCTAAATCCTCATAATAGACCTTAGCCAGAATAATCTATTTTTGCTGTTGCTAGACTCTTGATCTATAGGAAGTATGAAATAATTAATGTTTGTTGTTTTAAACTTCTAAGTTTGGGTATCTTATAGTCCATTTGTGCTGCTATAATAAAATACCTTAAACTATAAACAACAGAAATTGATTTCTTACTATTCTAGAGGCCCAGAATCCAAAATCAAGTTCCCAGTATTTGATGTCTGGTGAGGGCCTTCTTGCTGCATACTTCCTTGTTGGAAAGTGTAAACATTCTATCCTCACATTTCAGAAAGCAGAGGGCAAAAAGGAATTAAGATAGCTCCCTCCAGGCCTTTTATAAGGCAGAAATCTCACGACTTAATCATTTCCCAAAAAACCCCCCACCTCATAACCCCCAACCATAGCATAGAATACGTTTCAAATAAGAATTTTGGGAGGCACACATTCAAACCATAATAGGGGATAATTTGTTACACAGCGAAAGATAGTTTCTTAATATGAATAAGAGGTACTTTGACTTTAACTATTATTAGCATTAGTATCACAATATTCATGATGGAATGTTCAATAATTTCACCTAATAGAGTTTTTAAAGAATATGATTTTCCACAAATCAGTATTACAGATATTAACATTTTATATTAATTAAATAAGCATAAAAATTTGTTTTTTTCTCCGATTTTCATAAATGGCTAAGAAGTGTAATGGATATGCCATGTATTTGTTCCTTGAAAAAATCTGATCTAAAGATAAGGGATAAAATAAGTTATATTAGGTTAGAACATCTATAATACTGATGTTGAAAATACTGTCCATCTCTACATATGTTAAAGCATTGCATGATTACTTCTTTTTAAAATTTAGTACCAGTTAAACATGTTTGTTTTATAATTTCATCATTTTTTTCCCATCAATCAATCAATGCTTTATTGCCTTATCCTAAGTTAGTCTTTTAAGTAGGTTCTCATAATACATTTGTTAGGAAACAAAAGACTCTGTTCACGTGTAATTAACTGTCTAAAGAAGCAAACATCATCCAGTCACACTGGCACAGTGATAACACAATGTTCCACAATGCCAAGGCCATCTGAAAAGGGCTGTTTTTGCCTCCTGAGGGCTCTCCGTGCCTTCCAAGTACACATACAGCACATGTACATGATCCTGCCTGGCTGAGGCTGGGAGTAGGATCACAGTATGAGACTCTATTGGGGGTCTCTCTTCCCTCTCTCTGTCTGTCTGTCTTCCTCTCTCATGGGATAAATAATTTAAAAAAATAAAAAGAAAAGAACATTAAACAACTAATCATATGTAAAAAAATGATTAGGTAGTAAATTTCAACCAACATCTTAAAATGGCATGTTAAGATATTAAAGACAGGGAAAAGGGCCTGAACAAAATAAGAATTTTCAGAGAAGGTTTATAAAAGAACTAGTTAAACACCACTACCACAAGAGTAGAAAGGGAAGACCCAGCCATGGTAGCATGCACTGGTAAGACACTACTGCTTCACTGACTGAGGTTACATGGCAAGTCTAGGTTGATGCTTGGCCTACTCTTTAAAGCTAGGCATGATCGTGTATGCCTATAGTTTCAGGTACGTGGGAAGCTGAGACAGGTGAATCATGACAAAACAAAAATCTGTACAAGAAAAAAATTTTAAAAGTAGACAGGGATGGGATGGTGTAATAACAGATGGTGTAATGGTTATGTTGCTGGACTGCCATGGAGTCGACCATGGTTCAAATCCTGGACCAGGTGGCTTCAAACTCACACCAGGTGTATTTGCATGTGTGCTCAAAATCTGGAGAGGAGAATGGAGAAGAGATTGTGGTGTGGTCATTCCCTGCGGGATGAGTTCTCGCTTTCTGTCTCTCTATCATTCAGGTGAGAACACATGCTCTATAGCAAAAAAATCTCTCTTTTTTTTTTTTTAAAAAAAAAGGTAGACAGGGATTAAAAGTAGATGGGACCAGCAGATGGCATAGCAGTTATTTGGCTGGACTCTCATGTAGTAAACGTGGTTCAAGTCCTGAACACAGCTGCTTAAAACTCATGCTGGGCATGTGTGAGTGCATGCCTAAAATCCCAAGAGGAGAATAGAAAAGGGATTGCAACATAACCATCCCTCTTGAGGGTGACTTCTAGCTTTCTGTTTCTCTGTCTCTCTGTCTCTCTGGCATGTGTACGCACCCATAGCAAAACTCTTAAAAACAAAACAAAACAAAACACCAGTAAAAAAAACTGCTGTGTTGTTGAGTCTCCTTACTTCTTTCAGGGGAAAAAGATGTGGGATGGTGTCTGTCTCTAACATCAAACTTAATTAGAAAGACTTTAATGAGTGCCCTCAGGGAGTTTGATCCTTCCATCTTATAGTTGGGAGTTGCAACAGATGATGTTTTACTGCCACTTAGAAAACATTACAGGCAAGATACCATTGGTTCATGGTAGGAAAAAAGAAGGTGACTGGTTGGGATGGGCCTTATTCACAGAATGTAGTAAAGAAAAGATGTTTGAGAGTTTTCAATAGACAAGATGTGGGTCACAGAAGGAAAAAAGTCAGTGTTGAGTCATGTTAGAGCCTATCTCACAAAGGCTATCTAAAGAATGAACTGGCTACAATAAAGAAAGTTAAAAAGCCAACCTTGGGTTTCCAAATATTAGAAAATAAGTAAACAATAGGTCAAGGTACCACCTACATCAATATATAATAAATCAGGGACCAGCAGTTGGCATAATGGCTATGTCGCTGGACTCCCATGTAGTCGACCATGGTTCAAGCCCTGGACCTGTTAGCTTAAACTCACGCATGTGTGTGTGTGTGTGCCCAAGATCCTGAAAGGAGGATGAAGGAGAAGGGATTGCAGCCGGACCCGGTGGCTTAAATCTCACGCCGGGCGCGTGTGCGTGCGTGCCCAAGATCCCGAGAGGAGAATGGAGGAGAAGGGATTGCGGCGTGACCATCCCCCCTGGGGGGTGATTTCTCGCTTTCTGTCTCTATGTCTCTGTCTGTCTGGCGAGCGCACGCGCCCTATAGTGAAAACTTCTCCAAAAACAAACAAACAAACAAACAAAAAAAAAACCTTACTAGGAAAAAAATGCAGTCATTGAAAGCACTATGAAGACTCCAGTGGGAGCTATTTTCTGCTTTTTTCTTTTTTTGGAAAGGGTTTTTGCTATAGGATGAGTGCACTCGCCAGAAAGACAGAGAGACAGAGAGACACAACAGAAAGCAAGAAATTACCCCCCTGGGGGGATGACCACGCTGCAATCCCTTCTCCTCCATTCTCCTCTCAGGATCTTGGGCATGCACAAACACGTGCCCATCATGAGTCCAGGACTCGAACCACAGTCGACTACGTGGGAGTCCAGCGACATAGCCATTATGCTAACTGCTGGTCCCTGCTTTTTTCCTCATGCATGTTTATTTCTGCCTTTCCTACTGCCCACTGTTCTGAGGGGTCAGTTTGACCTAGGAGATTTGCAGTTTGTGTAAACAAAGTGAGCAGATGCTATAGCTGTAAACAAATGAGCAGTCTGGCAAGTGCTGGGAAAAGCCCCCAGGCTCAGAAGTTGCCTGTCAGATATGTACTTGGTTTTGAACAATGTGTGACCATCTGTTCTATTTATGTTGCTGGTCTTAAACATGGAAAGGTGATACACAAGGAGTGTGAGAACTCCGTGCTACCCCTCCTTCTAGAGCACTTAAGCACACTTGGAGTCTGTTTAATATTCCCTTGCTTTGGTTGTGGTGGAGAAACCACTCACAGTGACCTTGCAGTGCCCTGATGCAGGGCATGAGTTCATACTTCGTGCCATGGAAGTGTTTGTTCCACTCTATACCTGGAGTGGGATCTCCTGATGGGCACCACACCAATCAGTTGATGAGTTGGAGAGCATGCTCAGGGGAGTGTAGTGGGAGGTCAGAGCTGATTCCTTGAGTCTTGACTGCTTGACATGGCAGTTCCTATGTCTGGATCCCCCAGAACTGCCCATTCTGCAACTCTACTGTGAAGTGGAGCAGACATTTACCACGTGCACATAAGGTGATCTTCATGCTAGGAAAGATGCTATACAAAGTGTTCCCCCTTCTTTTACAGGTACTTAGTGACTTTTAGCCCTCTCATGGACACTCAGGATGACCCTCAGGCCATAATCATCTGGGACATCCTTACCGGGCACAAGAAGAGAGGTTTTCATTGTGAAAGCTCAGCCCATTGGCCTATTTTTAAGTAAGTAGACTAGAGCGAAGACCTATTTGTAGCCTTTTCTGTTTTCCTTGAAATAACTTGGCACTTCTTTTCTTCTTAGGTGGAGCCATGATGGTAAATTCTTTGCCAGAATGACACTTGATACCCTTAGCATTTATGAAACTCCTGTAAGTAATTTTATTATTGAAAACATAAATTACTCTTCAGTTGCTTATACTCTTTAGTAATTTTGCTTGAGGATGTAATACCTTTCCTTAATTTTGTGCAAGAATGTAGGAGGAGGAACATTAGCATATATATAATAAAGGTATATTCTCATGTGGATAGTGCTCTTTAATCATGCTTGCTCCCACTTCTGCTACCACAGGGATTAGGGATTGAAGATAATGAAATGAGTTACAGAAATGTGAATTTGCTGCTGGGGGGGTGAATTATTTGTTCCTCTGTCTTGATATTTACACTGCTCCATGGACAAACTCACATCTCAATCTCCTCATTACCCTTCTTAAAAATAAAATGTATGCATTGTTGAGACATTGATACAACTTGACTCAACTGTGACCCTTTTTTTTTTTTTTTTTGGGGCAGTCTATGGGTCTTTTGGACAAGAAGAGTTTAAAGATCTCTGGAATAAAGTAAGTGATTCATTCATTTATTTTAATTTGACCAGAGAGAGAGAGAGAGAGGGAAAGTGAGAAAGCAAGCCACCAGGTCCGGGACTCAAAACTGCTGTTGGCCATGTAGAGTCCAGCACCTTAACCACATGCCACCTGCTAGTCCCCTAATAACCTCTTACAGGCTCCACATCATGTCATCATCATGGAGATGAAGTTTTCAACATGTAAATTAGGGGCGGGGCATAAATGTTATTTTGTTGCAGTTGTTCTTTGTTTGCTCTCCTTCCCTTAGAACTTAGTTCTTAAAACATTTGAGAAAAACAATGTGTAATGGGTTCTAAACAGAAAGTGGCACAGGAGGGCTGGAACTGACTACTAACTAGGCTATGTGTGGACCCCTCCACTCTCACGGCTCTCACTTTGAACTTTCCTTTCTTGCACACATAATCTTGGAGGCTGAAGAGTCTTGAGTCTGCTTCATTTCATGTATCCTGTCTTTGAACCACCTGAGGGACAGAGGTTACAGGGAATTTGATTTTGTTTTGTTTTGCTGTAGGGGGTGTGCATTCACCAGAGAGAAACAGGAGAGAGAGGGGGGGGAAAGTAAGAAGTCAGCCCCAGGGACCAGCAGTTAGCATAATGGCTATGTCTCTGAACTCCCATGTTGTCGACCACGGTTTGAGTCCCGGACCCGGTGGCTTAAAACTCACGCTGGGCGCGTGTGCGGGCGTGCCCAAGATCCTGAGAGGAGAATGGAGGAGAAGGGATTGTGGCATGGCCATCCCCCCTGGGGGGGCAACTTCTCGGTTTCTATATATCTCAGTCTCTCTGCTTTTCTGGCAAGCACATGCACCCTATAGCAAAAAAAAAAAAAAAAACTCTTCAAAAAATAAAGTCACCCCCCAGCAGGGATGGCCATGCCATCCCAGTCTCCTCTTGGGATTTTGGGCACATATGCAAGCGTGCCTACTGTGATTTTCAAGCCACTGAGTACAATATTCAAACTGCGCAGCTAGCCATGTGGGATCTAGCACCTTAACCTTCAGGCCACTGCTGGCCCCAGGTTTCAGCTTTTTCAGGGAAAAGCGTTATTCTGCTAATTGTAGTGTGGGATTGGGTGGGTTTCGTTGAATTACAGTTTATTTTCACTTTCAAAGAAGAGTAGGCATGTTCTTATTTATCCAAAAACTTTTGGTGCTGGTTGATCTCACAGCTGCAAACTGCCAGGGACATTCATATTCCTTAATTGCTTTTATCCTTGGCATTCTTTTGGCTTAAAATTAAAATACAGGGTGTTGGTTCTCGTAAAATGCAGTACAGAGAGACTGTAATGTTTATAAAGATTTTTTCACATACATGATCTCATGAATTGTTAGTCACAGCAGTTGTACTGAGCAATTTATACAGAAGAGGGAATTGGCCTTATTCTTCCTCGGGCCTCTTTTTGGAGAGGTTTTTGCTATAGGGTGCTTGTGCTTGCCAGAAAGACAGAGAGACAGAGAGACAGAAAGCTGTAACCTCTGCCCCTTAGAAATCACCCCCCACGCTACAATCTCTTCTCCATTCTCCTTGGGATCTTGGGCACTCATGCACACATACCCAGTGTGAGTTTAAGCCACCGGGTCTGGAACTCGAAATGCGGTCGACTACATGGGACATAGCCATTACACCAACTGCTGGTCCCCTTCCTCAGGCCTCTTAAATGCTTTTGCACCTTATTTAACCTTTAGATATTATATAAGTGGATCCATCAGCCTAAAATTTATTTTACTTGCCTTGGAGCAGCGTGTGATGTGAAGCCTGGGCTGGAGTCCATGTTACTTTACTTTGTAACAGTGGGTAGGCCTGTTAGCATCTGTCACTGTTTCCTCACTGTTGATGTAATAACTTATTGGAATAATTATGTGGACAAACTAGGCTGCACACCAGTGCCTACAACAGTGCTTGTGCGCAGTAAATTCTCGATGATGCGTTAGCTGCTTCTGTTGGTGGTGGGCAGACCAGCGTTGCACTTTTATACAGTAAACAGAATTTTTTTCTGCTCTTCACCACTTAGTCTTTGTATAACATTTTCTTTCCTTCTGCAGAGACTTTTCTTGGTCTCCTGGTGGCAATATAATAGCCTTTTGGGTACCTGAAGACAAAGATATTCCAGCGAGGGTGACCTTGATGCAGCTTCCTACCAGACAAGAGATCCGAGTTAGGAATCTGTTTAATGTTGTGGATTGTAAGCTACACTGGCAAAAAAATGGAGATTATTTGTGTGTTAAAGTAGATAGGACTCCAAAAGGCACCCAGGTAAGTGAATGTCCTTGTCATTCCTTATACTTAGCGCTAAACCAGCTATCATTTGTTTGGAGGATGTTAATGAATCTTCTGTTCAGATTTGTGACTTATTTTCAGACCTAATACCTAAGTAGTTAGCTAACTTGTCATAGCTAGAGCTTTTTGCATATTTTAGTTAGAGTATAATTTGTTTTTGTTTTTAACTTGCTAGAGGGGCCACGTACACTTGCCAAACAAAATACCAGGGTTGGTAGGTGGTGAGAAAGCACCCTCCATGGGGTATGGTCACACTGCAACCCCTTGTTCCGGGATTTTGAACACACAGGCACAACACACCCAGCATGCTTCTCAAGCTGCTGGGTCTAGGATTCTAACCATGTGGTCTTGTGGGATCAGGCCATCTCAACTACCATGCTAGCCCATAATTTATTTTTTAAATAAAACATTTGAATAGGCAGTAATACTCCCACAGTTAAGAATTTACAAGGGAATATAGTGAAGTCTTTGGGTACCACCTTCATTTTGTATTTGCAGTTAAAATGGTTTTTGGTTCAGTGGTTACATAGCTGGACTCTCACATAGCCGACTGTGGTTTGAGTGCCAGACCAGTGGCTTCAAAATCACACTGGGTGCATGTGTGTGCTTGCCCAAAATCCTGGGAGGCTAAAGGATTGTGGTGTGGCCATCCTCCTTGCGGGGGGGGGTGATTTCTCACTTTCCCTCTGACTGTCTCTGTCTCTCTCTCCGGCAGGCACACATGCCTTAAGGCAAAAGGAAAAAAATTTTTTTTCCCCTTTAGTTTTGCTGTAGTGCAAATGTGCTCACTGGAGAGATGGGGATGGTGGTGGGGTGGGGGGAATAGATACCTCCTGGAGGGATGGACATTGCACATCCTTCATAATCCTGAGATTGTGCCCAGCCTATCCCTGAAGCTACCGGGTCCATGACTTTGAACGGCATAGTCGGCCATGTGAGATTCAGTTATCTTTACTGTCACACCTCTGGATGGCCCTTAAGATAAATAATTTTTTTTTTTTTTTTTTTTTTAGTTTTGCTTTTTAAATTTTTTATAATTGCCAGGGAGCATGTTTGCTCACCAGAGGGAG
Source organism: Tupaia belangeri chinensis (assembly GCF_000334495.1). Lineage (NCBI taxonomy): Eukaryota > Metazoa > Chordata > Mammalia > Scandentia > Tupaiidae > Tupaia > Tupaia belangeri. Next base: position 1,072,271 of record NW_006205068.1, on the reverse strand, counting down.
AAAGTACTCTTCCTGCCCTGCCAACAAGATGTGGTCAGGCCTCCCTCCATTTCTTCTTCCCGGACTTTGGGTACACGTGCATACATGCCTAGTGTACTTTTCAAGCCACCATGGCTGGAATTTGAACAAGGACAGCTGTGTAATATCCTGCTCCTTTACCATGAAGCTAGAAGCCAGCCCACTATAATTTTTTTCTAATGAAAATACTCATCTTATTTTGCATTACACCAGTTTTTAAATTGGGCCAGCATATGGCACAGAGGTAAAGGCAGCTGGATCCCACATAGCCTGACGACTCAGTGGTTTGAGTCCTGGGCCCAGTACCTTAAAAGTCACACTAAGCACATATGTGTGTGTGCTCTAAATCCCAAGAGGAGAATGGAGAAGAGATTGTGGTGTGGCCATCCCCACTGGGGGATAACTTCTCACCTTCCCCCTTTCCCTCTCTGCCCCTGTCTCTCTCTGGAGAGCACGTGTGCCCTCTTGCAAAAATAATAAAATAATTCTTTTTAAATTAGGAATTCAGGTACTATAAAACTCAATTCTTTTTTTTTTTAAAGAATTATTCAGTTTTATTTATTATTAAGTTTTAATTTGCTATAGAACACTTGTACTCATGGGAGGGAGTGGGGGAGAGGGGAGAAAGTGGAAAAAGCAAGATCAGATCTGGGACTCAAACTGTGGTTGGCCATTTGGAGTCCAGCACTTTAACCACCACGCTACCTGCTGGCCCCCAAACTTCTTTCTGTTAAAGCAGTGAGCCAATTCAATGACTTTTTAAAAGTATATTTATAATAATACACAGTCATCACCACTTATTCCAGAACATTTTTAACACCACGAAAAGAAACTCCATATGTATTGGCAGTTACTATCTACTCCCCATGCACCCTAACTCCTGGAATCCATTAATCTTCTTTGTCTCTGAATTTCCCCATTCCAGGTCTTTCATAAAGGTGGAACCATCCATTGTGTTGTCTTTAGTGCCTGGCATCTCCCACTGAGCATGTCTTTGTAGTTCATTGACATCGTAGCAGGAGTCAGAGCTCTCCTTTTCTTAGCTGTTGTATGGATATACCACATTTTGTTGATCCTTTATCCATTGCTGGACATTTGGGTTATTTTTGCTTTTTGGTTATTATAAATAGTGTAGCATCTTTTTTGGCACTTGGGAGATCTTGGCCACAGAATATTGCACTGTATTGAAATAATTTAATAGTCTCCATTAATGGATTTTTAGGGCACCTCATAATGCTGACGAACAAGCTATAGCGAGTATCCTCAGACCTATTTGTACATCAGTATAATCGTTACAGCAGTTTTCTTAAAGTAGAATTGGGGTCAGAGAAAGTGTGTGTCTGTACCTCCAAATTGTTCTCTGTACAGATTGTACCACGTTATACCTCTGTCAGCTTTATTAAGTGCTTGTATCATCATAAGGGGTGTCACTTTAATCACTTCACATATTCGTGCCTTTTCAGGTATATGGATTTAATTTTTTTAAAGAATTATTTAGTTTATTTTAATTTAATTTTTTATTCTCAAGTTGCCCCCCCCCCCAATTCATGAAAGAGCACATGTGTGCACCATGACAAAGAGGGAGACCCCCCTCACATGGTGCAGTCCCTTTCTAATAGTCCTCCAGCCTGTAGATCCTGAATGAGGCTGACCAGGTCAGGGATTCAAACCACAGTAGCTTTGTGGGATCTGGTTTCTCTTAGGCAGCACATCGTTGCTGTACCTCAGTTACGTCTAAGTTTTCATTTTATTTTTTTCTTATGCTTTCAATCTGTTTATTTGTTTGTTTGCTTGTTTGTTTTAAACAGGGTGTTGTCACAAATTTTGAAATTTTCCGAATGAGGGAAAAGCAGGTACCTGTTGATGTGGTTGAAATGAAAGGTAAGTTCATTTAGTTATTTTGTACATGAACGGGCCTTATGTGCTGCCTTACAGCTAGCTTTTAAAGCCAGTGCGAATTAATGACCTGAGCAATGGGGTCAGACTTTAGACTCCCACTGTGAACAGCCAACTCTGAATTATAAAGTGTTTTTATAAGTTTACATTTTCCTTTTCAACCTCAGTGTCCCATGTTTTCAATTGAAGGTTGCCTACTTTGTTTTCACAGCACTGTTATACGTAGCAGGGCCTCTAGTCACTTTGCATACTTAGAGGAAAATGTGCAAAGGGTGGATTATCATTCCACATTCAGAGACACTTAGTAAAAGAGTTCTAGTTCTTTTTCTTTCTTTCTTTCCTTTTTAATGAGAAAGTGCACAGGGGCTGGAGGAGGGAGGATAGTTTTTTCTGATAGTTTTGTTATTTAGTGATCCTCCTGCCCCAGCCTCCTAATGTGTTAGAACATGCACAGGACACTGTGCCCAGTCTAAGTTAGTCTAGACTGAACTAACCTCCCATGTGGCCTCTTGCACATTGTTTATGCTGCTGTAGCTACACCTTTAAAATTTTTTTTTTCTTTAAAGAATTATTTTAACTTTATTTATTTTTAAATTTGACCAGAGAGGGACACAGTAGGAGAGAGAGAGAGGGAAAGTAAAAAAGCAAGCCTGCAGGTCCAGGACTCAAACCACAGTCGGCCACATGGGAGTCCAGTGCTCTTAACTGTCACGCCACCTGCGTGCCCTGTTTTTAAAACATTTTTACAATGGGGTCTTGCTGTCTTGAATTTCCTGCTTCTGTCTCCCTAGTAGTTGAGATTACAGGCACATGCCACTGTGCCCCACCTTTATGGTGGCCAGGGATTAACCCATTTGATCTCTGCCTGTTGATGTCACATGTCAGCCAGCATGTGCCACTGTGGTTGGGCCAGAACTGTTCATCTTACTGTGAAACATAGCTTCTCAGTTCAGTAGGATTTGTTGTTTTCTGCTTTCTTTCCTTCTAAGGGTATGTTTGTTGATTTTGGTTGTTCCTTGAGTGTGTTCATTGATATTTGTAGGTTTTTGTTTTGTTTTGTTTTGTTTTGTTTTGAGAGATTTTTGCTATAGGGCATGTGTGCTCATCCAGAGAGACAGAGACAAAGTGAGAAATCACCCCCTAGTGGGGATGGCCACACTGCAATTCCTTTTTCCTACAATTCTCCTCTTGGGCTTTTGGGCACCTAAGAACACATAACGTGCCCGGTGTGAGTTTCAAGATGCCAGGTCCGGGACTTGAATTACAGTTGACTACATGGAAGTCTTGCAAATCTGCTGCCTTTTTTTTTTTTTTTTTGTATAGGTGCTTATGCTCACCAGAGAGAGAAAGAGAGCTCACCCTGAATGAGGGTAGTAGCCACATTGTAATCCAGTCTTTGGGGATTTTGGGCACATGTGCCTGACATTTTCAGACTGCGGTGTCTGGGACTATATTGCACAGCCATGTGAAATCCAACCACCTTAACCTCTACACCACCTGCTGGCCCTATAGTATTTTATTTTTAATGGAAAAATCATTGATTTTGTTCTGTAAAGCTAATTTTATTTCATTTGCTCAAGACTCATTGTTTTTATTCATGTAAGCCATTCCATGTTGTGTTTCTGCCTTGAGGTAGAAATTTCAGAGTTTTTTCTCTTTTGTCTTTTTGGCTTCTTGTTTTGTTATTTTGCTGTAGAAGATAGGAAAAAGTACAAAGGTAAGCAAATGTGAAACCTGACCAATCTTTTTAGCTTAGAAAGGTGTGGACAGCCTTTTATTTATTTTTTTTATGCTTTTTTTTTTTCTTGAGAGAATTTTGCTATGGGGTGTGTGCGCTCACCAGAAAGACAGAGAGACAGAAAGCGAGAACTCACCCTCTGGTGGGGGGATGGCCACACTACAATCCATTCTCCTCCATTCTCCTCTCGGGATCCTGGACCCACACGCATGTGCACCCAGTGTGAGTTTAAGCCACCGGGTCTAGGACTCAAACTCCGTTTGACTATTTTTTTTTTTAAGTATAATTTATTTTATTTATTTTTTCAAATTTCACCAGAGAGAAGCAGAGATTGAGAAAGGGAAAGTGAGAGAGCAAGCTGCCAGGTCCAGAACTCGAACCACAGCTGGCCATGTGGGAGTCTAGCACCTTAACCACCACACCACCTGCCGGCCCTGTGGACAGCCTTTTAGAGGGTCACAGAATTCGGTATATACAGGGACCAGCAGTTGGCATAATGGCTATGTCGCAGGACTCCCATGTAGTCGACCGCAGTTCGAGTTCCGGACCTAGTGGCTTAAACTCACACTGGGCGCATGTGCATGCGTACCCAAGATTCCAAGAGGAGAATGGAGGAGAAGGGATTGTGTGGCCATCTCCCCCCAGGGGTGATTTCTCACTTTCTGTCTTTCTGTTAAGTGTATGTGCCCTATAGCAAAAACCTCTCAAAAAAGAAAAAGAGAGAGAATAAGGAGATGCCCACAAACTACACAAGCCTGAGTCCCACTGTAGAGCTTCTGCTTTCCCAGTGATAGAGCTTCACATAAGCCATCTCATGCAGATTAAATATGCTGCTTTTGAAACTCTGATAGAATATGCATTTTATTGCTGTTAGCTTTCTCTGTGGTCCTTGCAGTGAATTTTAAAATCTCAGGGAACATCTTTTTTCTGTTGAACAGTAAATGTTTACCCGACCGGGAATATTGTACCTATAACTGACCAAAAACAGGGCCAACTCTGTTTTTTTGTTGTCATTAATCTGTAGAAACCATCATAGCCTTTGCCTGGGAACCAAATGGAAGTAAGTTTGCTGTGCTGCATGGAGAGGCTCCAAGAATATCCGTCTCCTTCTACCATGTAAAAAACAATGGGAAGATCGAGCTCATCAGTAAGTAAAGTCCCCAGAGTGGGAGTGGGTAGTTCTCTCTCTTTAAGTCAGCATAGATAAGGTTTCATCCCTGCCCAACAGTGACTATTTGGCCACAGTGCACGTATACCTATGTGCACTGTGGGTTTAGATGACCCCATCAAATAGTGAGGGTAGTAATGGCTCACTTAGGAGGTGTTCTGTACCACTGTGGCTCAGACTCTGTAATTGAAGCTAGTGTGTCCATTCTCCGTTGTCATTTTGTTTTTGTTTGCTTTTTCCCCTTTATTGGTGCACATGCACACACACATACACACACACACACACACACACACACGAGAAAGAGATGAGCACCTTCACAAGGTCTGGTCATGCTTTGGTCCCTTCCTCCAGTCAGATCTTTGGCATGTTGGATTTTGGACACTCGTATGTTTCAGGTTTGTTTCAGGCTGACCAAGCTGGAAATCGGAACCACAGTTGCCCTGCAGGATCTGGCTCTTCTTAATCAGTGTATCACCGCTGCGCCACAGAGCTGGCTCTGCCAATGGTTTGAGCGAGGTCTTATTTTGTCCTCTGTGGCCATAGCTGCTATCTCTGGGCTTAAGGGGTGACTTTCTTGTGGCTGTGCCTCGATCTCTTGGTCTGGGGGCTTGTAGGACACTGCAGAGCTTTGTCCCTCAGCCCTGGGCCCAGGACTAAATGAGCTGGAACTGACCTGCCCTCCAGTCTCCCTGGGGAACCTTGTTCTCTTTCCCACTGTGGTGCTGCAAAAGCCCACAGTGGCCCTCACCTCCTCACAGCAACAGCTTGCTTTTGTTTTTGCCGCAGCTGGTCTCTTTTAGGATATCTGTTTCTTATTCTTCCTTCAGAAGACTCATCTCTGAATATTTAGCATATCTCACCTTCGTGGAGGGTCAGTTATCGATGTTAGGATCGTCACTTGTACTCCAGAGTGGATTGGTGACTGCCGAGGTGTATGCTTGTATGGCTTTACTGTGTTGCACTGGTGCTCTGAGCACCCTGCCCTGGTCAGGGCAATGTCTAGCTCACCACATCTCCCTTTCTCCAGTCTGCTCCAGGCTTTTTATTTGAATCTACTACAGGCTAACAAGAAGGACAGCCCCAAGTATTAAGCTCTGAAGTGGGGAAGAGATGGAGTGGAGCATAGAAACTGGCCACTTTCTCCCCACCACTCCTCTCCTTTAAAGTTCATTTACTTCTTGAGAGACCAAGAAACAGGCACCCATCTCAGGGTCCTGCCATACCACGATCTTGCCCTAGCCCTTCAGCCAGCCAGGATAATGTATTTTGCCAACATGTTCTGGTTGGCCCATGATTTGAACCCAGGTTTCTCATGCAGCTCTATTATCATGCAGTAGTACACTATCACAGGTTGTCTTCAAAGACTGGCCTTTTTTTTTTTTTTTTTTTTAATAAACTATTTTCATTTTAGGGCATGTGTGCTTGCCAGAGAGACAGAGAAAGAAAGCAAGAAATCACCCCCTGGGGGGATGGCCACACTGCAATCCCTTCTCCTCTTGGGATTTTGGACGCGCATGTACATACGCCCAGTTGAGAGTTTTAAGCTACCAGGTCTGGGACTCGAACTGTGGTCAACAACGTGGGAGTCCAGTAATGTAACCATTATGCCATCTGCTGGTCTCCTGGCTTTTATAAACTCCTTCCACAGGTGAGAGAGAGAAGGAGACAGACAGCATCTCTATCAGGATTTTGACACCATGATCTATCACAGCCCTCAGTCATTCCTGGATCGTAGGCAGATGCATGTCCCATTTACTTCGGAAGTTTTCTATTCTGCCCATGGTCCTTCCAGGAAGTAAGGAGTGAAAGTATTTGGAAAGATGCTAAATGGGATAAGTTTTTGTGAATATATGATTTAAATGGATGTTTGAGGGCCGGATCTGTAGTGAAGTGGTAAAGTGCTGCTCAAGAGAAGTTAGACCCCACAGGATGGCTGCAGCTTGAATCCTGGCCCAGTCTGCCTAAAGCACTGGGCACGGTGCGAGTACCCAGGATCCAGTACCCTAGAGGCCTGGAGGAAGGGAATCGGGCATGACCAGACCCTGTGGAGGGTGCTTCACCCTCCCACTGTCATGCATACACACTCAGCGCTCTATTACAAACAAAGGAAAACCTTTTAAGATGTTTGAGGCACTAGGAGAGTGGTTCTTGGTCTTCTTGAGGGACAAGCTGTCACATGCCTCTGACAAGCTGATGAAAACTGAATTTCTTCTCCCTGGGTTATAGTCATTGGGATGATAAGTACTTATAGTAAGGAAAATTCTTTGTCCAATTGCCTTGTGAAAAAAAAATTGTAGCTTCACAATATCCCTATCCCGCCCTCTTTTTATTTTTTGTTTTCTCTTTTTCTTTTTAGTTTGCTATAGGGCACACACGCTCACAAAACTAGGGAGGGAGAAAGAGAAATCACCCCTACGGGGATGGCCACACTGTAATTCCTTCTCTGTTCTCTGGATTTTGGACAGGCACACACACATGTGTTTTTCTTTTTCTTTCTTTCTTTCTTTTTTTTTTTTGGAGAGGTTTTTGCTATAAGGGCGTGTGTGCTCGCCAGACAGACAGAAAGCGAGAAATCACCCCCCAGGGGGGATGGCCACACCACAATCCCTTTCCCTCCATTCTCCTCTCGGGATCTTGGGCATGCACGCACACACGCCTGGCGTGAGTTTAAGCCACTGGGCCTGGGACTCGAACCATGGTTGACTACGGGGGAGTCCAGCAACATAGTCATTACGCTAACTGCTCGTCCCCACACATGTGTTTTTCAAGCTGCTAAATCCGGGACTTGAACCAGGCAGTTGGTCATGTAGGATCTAGCTGCCTTAATATCCATATCACTTATTGGCCCCCCTTCTTATTTTTTTTAAATTTAGAGCATAACTTAAGGTGTGCTCAGTGACAGGTTTTCTAAAATTGCTTTTAAAATTGCTCTTAGAGGTAAATAGGTATGGTATGTAAGAGTTCCTTCTGGCTGAAAGTCCATTTTTACCAGGTCCACCTCTAGGGGGCAGTGTGACCCTATAGTCAAGTACACTTTTGCTGTAAACCATTTACAAAACTTGTAATAGCTATTCTCTTTCCTTTCAGAAATGTTTGATAAACAACAGGCGAACACTATCTTTTGGAGTCCCCAAGGACAATTTGTTGTCTTGGCTGGTCTGAGGAGGTGGGTTCATGTGGCCTAGCTGACTGGCTGTTGTGAATACTTCAGTCTGCTACAGCCAGACTTGTCCCTGGAGCCCTGCGCGTCACACTCTGGGCTCTGAATGGTTACAACAGCGCTTTGCAATATTCTTGCATTTAAAGGATTATCTGTGTTAGTAGATGGGGACATTATCATACCATAGCATATCCATCATACCCCAAGTCTTGGGCCAAGACCAGGCAGATTAAAATAATCACTTGCAAATACTTTCATTAAGTGACCGAGCAGACATGTGTGCATGCTATAATTCCTTTGTGGTTAAACAAGTACCTTCCTGGCAATCCAATTACACTGGTGTAAAATCCTATGTCCTTTAGTAAGAAAAATGTCTAATTAGACAGCTGTGAGGCTGTCTGTACCTCTGGCTGGTTGGTAGAATGATAATGTAAGTATCTCCTTCCTTTGCTCCTCTACCTTGTTACCAGTCTAATAGAATGTATGAAAATAGTGAGGAAACTTGAGCATTCTGTTTCTGGATTAAAAGAATATTCTTTTGTTGTTTGTTTCCTTTGCTCCACTGTAGACAATTTTTAATGTATTTTTGGAGGCTCACTAAGCCCCAAATAACATTTCCTCTAACAACAATAGTATTAGAAACAGAACCTGTGCATTGTCCATGTCCTACTTAATGAACATTCACAGTGCCACTTTGAGAATGGTGCTTTAGTTATTTCCATGTTAGTGCTGGGGTGGAGGCTCAGTGCTGTCCAAAATCCACAGCAGCAGAGGCCCATGGCCATCTCCTTCATCCCTACTAGTCACCCCACGCCATCGTGCCACTCAGGACAGGAAACATCAGGGGAAAATGCATCTTCGTGGAGACTGACCTTTATTTGTCTCTGCAGTATGAATGGTGCCTTAGCGTTCGTTGACACTTCAGACTGTACGGTCATGAACATTGCAGAGCACTATATGGCCTCTGACGTCGAGTGGGATCCTACTGGGCGTTACGTTGTAACCTCTGTGTCCTGGTGGAGCCATAAGGTATGGGGACCCATGGGACCTCGGCCACAGAGTGTGCTAGACTTGGACTGGCTCTGGGTATTGTCCTGGGAATCTCATAAAAGAACACCAGGCCCAACATCAGCTCTTTCCCCCTTTGTCTTGTCAGAAAAAGTTGCCATTCTGTTTTTCACTTCTTGAAATCACGTCTCTGACCAGGACTTAAGGATGGTGTCAGTGAGTAGGAGGAGGATCCTGAAGTTATAACACAGGTGGGGTTGTGTGCAAGAGCAGCACCCACTTGTATAAGGGACCCTGGGACCCCTGAAGTATTTGCATGAGTGGCATCAACAAGCATTTTTCTAGGATAAGAAAATTCTAGATCCTTACCCTTACAGAGTAGAGAGAGACTCACATTTTTTAGATTGTACATCTTTCCCTTAGTCTCAAGAAGGATATACGATCTAAATAAAAAATGTGAGAACTTCTACTCCATAAAGGTCAGGATTTTTGTGAGCACAAATCACGTCTGTACTGTGTCTTCTGGCATTGCTCACAGCTCTTCGTTCCAGGCTGGTGTGAGCTTTGCTGAGGGCTTCTCTTTATACTGAATGACAATTTTTTTATTGGTTGAGATATTAACAGTTGAACCAGTTCATGCAAATAGAGCCTATGAGATCAAGTTAGGGTAATTCTGTTTAATGAGATAATGGACTTTTAAGAATGCTGACTTCCTTGATACCACTAGGAACATGTATCCTGAGTAGGTTTCTCTGCATTCAGGTCAGGATGTTCTGACCACAGCCATGTCCAGATTTGTCCAGATGTTGCCTCAGTGACATTTGACATTTTTATTTAACTGACACTGTACCTTGACACTTTTGATTTAATCCTTTTAAACCATCAACTGCTTTGTTTTCGATACAAACTGCTCCCAAAGTGCTGGTCTGCAATAAGATTATGCTAGAGTGAAAGATACTATTTCCTTTATTTATTTTATTTTTTTTTAATTTTGGGAGAGATTTTTGCTACAGGGCGTGTGCGCTCGCCAGACAGACAGAGAGAGACATTAGAGACAGAAAGCGAGAAATCACCCCGCAGGGGGGATGGTCATGCCGCAATCCCTTCTCCGTTCTCCTCTTGGGATCTTGGGCACGCACGCACACGCGCCCAGTGTGAGTTTTAAGCCACCGGGTCCATGACGCAAACCACTGTTGACTACGTGGGAGTCCAGCGACATAGCCATTACGCTAACTGCTGGTTCCCACTATTTCCTTTATTAAAAAAGATTTTGTTATGGGGAAGAATTTTAGTTAAACTGAACTGTATGGTTAATGATTTACTTCATTTACATACCAATGTGAATTTCTTGTTGCAGATAGTCATACGTAGGGCTGTGCTTTGACTAGCACTGTATCTACTACTGTACACTCTACTTTCACCCTCACCCCCTCCCCCACCAAAATGGAAGTTCAATAAAAACCTTCATTTTGTTCACTGATGTATCTCAACTACTTGGGACATTGTTTGGCAAATGAAAAAGTTTACACTGTTGGCCTTTAACAGTAAAGGTTCCTGTCTCTGTGGCCTGCTGGAGTGACTGTTGCCCTCTGTTTCTAGGTGGACAATGCCTATTGGCTGTGGACTTTCCAGGGACGCCTTCTACAGAAGAATAATAAGGACCGTTTCTGCCAGCTGCTGTGGAGGCCTCGGCCCCCGACACTCCTGAGCCAGGAGCAGATAAAGGTCTGCAATCCCTGCCAGGTTCAGGGGATGTGGAAGTAATGATGGCGCTAAAGAAAAATATTTTTTACTGTTGATTATTAAGGTGGTAATGAGTGGGGAATAGAAACGGAACATTATAGGGGACTCTCTGAGGAGCTAGAAAAACAGTGAAAACTGAGTGGAAGAGAAGAGTTTTTGGATCATAAAGTTTCAGGTGTTAAAGGAAGGGGACAAACTAAAGGGGAGGGTGAAAAGATGCCAAGGACTGTTAAGTCCTGAAGTCCTAGCAGGATTAGTAGAGCCACGTCGGGATTTACATAATTACGGTGAGATAGGCTGATGGTATTAGGTCAAAGCTAAGAGGACTGTAAATCCCAGGAAAGAACGTCAGTCTTGATAAAGTGGAACTTGGAAAAGAGATAATGTGTTTGAGAGCTCCCAGGGAGCTGTACTCTATTAATCATTAAGGATGTCATTTCATGTTGGCAACTTTGAAGATTGCGTTGTGGTTCTTGCTTTGAATGTGAAATCCTGAGTGACTTGTCTTTTGTTTCAGCAAATTAAAAAGGATCTGAAGAAATACTCTAAGATCTTTGAACAGAAGGACCGTTTGAGCCAGTCCAAAGCCTCAAAGGTTAGCCTTGTTTCTAAAACTGAGGGAAATGCTAAAGATAGCCACAGTCCCCTGTCAGAGCAAAGAAGGACCAGAGTTGTCTGAGGAGGAGGGTGTGTCATATGTCTGCTCAGGGAGAAGGTGGGAGAGAACTTCTGTCCTCAAGACCCTGGCTTGTCTTCCTGCATGCCCTGTGAACAGAGCAGGGCACTTTGTGCCTGTGGACATGTGGTGCCTACAGCCTGACTACAGTCCTGCTGAGGGCTGGCTCTCCAGTCAGGGGCGGTGGGGTGGTATCCCAGGAAGAAAAATGAAGATGCAGGGAACTCTTCTCAGCCTGGAATTCTCTACATAAATAGTTCTGACAGCATCTGATGGGAGTGGGTAACTTGGGGCAAAATGTTTTCACTTCACTTAAATGAAAACATCATGATGGTGAATTAAGTATTACTTCTGTAACTTCCCTCTAACTTTACAAATAGGAATTGGTGGAGAGGAGGCGAACCATGATGGAAGATTTCCGAAAATACCGGAAAATGGCCCAGGAGCTCTATATGGAGCAGAAAAACGAACGTCTAGAATTACGAGGAGGTAAATTATACAATGGCTGCCATAAGGCAAAAGTCCATATCCCTCAGCAAAGGTCTGTGTGTTCAGCCATACTTTTGACTCTGTGTGTGTGTGTACTCACAGGTGTGAGCTGCAGCACGGTATCACTGTGTTCAGTACCTCTGTGGTGACTTGCACTTTGTCCTTTCAGGGGTGGACACTGATGAATTGGACAGCAACGTGGATGACTGGGAGGAGGAGACCATCGAGTTCTTTGTCACTGAAGAAATCATTCCTCTTGGGACTCAGGAGTGACCTGAGAGCACTGTGGTAAGTTCCTCTTCAGACAGGGAGTGATCAAGGTCATGTTGGCTGCTTTTTCTTACTCCTCTGCATTATCATAAATTAGAAAGTAGCTTGTTCATGGGGCCGTTATTGTGGCATGGCGGTTAAGGATGCTGGACTCCCACATGGCTGACCCCAGTTCGAGTTCTAGTCCTAGAGCCTTGCTTTCTCACTTACCCTCTCTCTCTGTCTTGTTCTTGCTCTGTCCCTCTCTAATCAAATTAAAAATAAAGAAAGTGAAAATAAAATAATTCTTTAGGGGAAAAAAAGTAGCTTGTTGAAGGTGTAAGTGAAAATCTGCTTTCAGTCACCAGGCATAGTAAATGTCATGTATGAGAAGTGAAGAGCAGGTGCAGACCTGGCCTTGGTGAGAGCAGAGTTCATTGAGGGGAAATTGATGTGAAGTGCCTGCCCGGGAGGAAAAGGGAGCCAGCACCTACCCATCTCTAGAGGTCTTTGCTGGAGGGTAGCCACCATGTGTCCACCAGGAAGGAAGGCTGTGCATAGCAGCTGTGACCCTTAGTCTAAGACAGGAGCCTTGGCAGTTGGGTAAGGTGAAGCAGAGAGCACAGAGCCCTGCTGAGTATTCAGGGCATTTTCAGTAGCGAGGAGGGAAGGGTCTCAAGGTTCCATACCTTACAAAGTGAACTATGTGGGCAAAAGGTTTAAACTGCTCTGTGGCTTTGGGGGTGCTTGTGTGTTGTTTGAAACCTGTTCCTATTGAATGGACTGGAAATTATACATATTTTTAAAAATTGTTAGAGAGTATATGAATGAAAGAGAGAACACCTCCCCTCCCCTACTCCATCCACCTAAATGGTATGTGGTCACATTGCATTTCTATTTTCTCATTCTTCCATCCCATCAGGATTTGGGGCACATGTAGCTGGTGTGTTTTTCAAGCTTCTGGGGCTTGGATTCAAACCGTAATCTATGGGACCAGATGGCGTAATGGCTACATCGCTGGACTCCCATGTAGTCAACCGGGGTTCAAATCCCGTTCCCGGGGGCTTAAATTCATGCCAGGCACATATGCATGCATGCCCAAGATGCCGAGAGGAGAATGGAGGAGAACGGATTGTGGCATGGCCACCCCCCGGAGGGTGATTTCTTGCTTTCTGTCTCTCTGTCTTTCTGACAAGTGCATGTGCCCTATAGCAAAAAACTCTCAAAAAAAAAAAGAAAAGAAAACAAACCATAATCTATCATGTGATATGCAGTTAGTTCCCTAGGCATAGACTATAGACTGGCCTCATAAAATCATAAATTCTAATAAATCATTTGTATTTATTATATACTATGAAATTAGTGTTTATAACTTTATAAGCAGTTATTAAAGTATTTATGAAGTATTTGTGAAGTCAGGCATAATTCTTGCCATAGTTCCGTAAGTTGCAAACAGAGTAAACAGTGTTCCTTTGTTACAGCGTCGTTTGTCTTGTGCTGGAACTGAAGTCATCCTTTTGCAGAAAGCCTGCACAATCCTGAATTTCTACCTGTGCTTTCTCTTGCTCTGGACTGTGAATGCACCCAGGATTCTTCCATCTCGACACATTTTTGTGCCTTTAAACCCCTGGTGTACACAGTGGGGGAGATTTGAAGGCACTGCTTTCTATTTTTTTCTTGTTTGGGTTTTTTTTAATCAATACCACCAGTATTTGCTACTTAGACTCTTCTATGCAGTGCTCCCAGCAGGCACCTGTGCACTCCTGTTGTCAGTGGTATCTCTGAGGTGTTCCAGCCACAGCTGAACGATGTTCCCCTGCACGGGCCAGTGTGGATGTGTCCTGGAGATCAGCAGGGAAGCACTGCACTTGTCCAGCGTGCTCAGGAGGCGCCACAGCACCTCGGACCCCCACCATTCAGGTTGTGGCAGGTTCTCTCAACAGGTTGAACATGGAAATAAAAGCAAACCTGTATGAAAAAGCTGTCTTTCTCCTCTCTTTGACGTAGATAGTGGCCTTGGACTTGGTGCCTCTGTCTCCTTCCCCAGGGGACAGGCCTGCTTGCCAAACCTGGCCTCCATTGGGTATCCTCATGGTCGGTCATTACATACATACTTGACTCAGAGGGGAGGACAGATACCTGGTGTCTGCCCTGCTGACTTTCAGACACGTGTCAGCCCAAAACAGTTTCCTTGACTGTTGTTTTCTGGGGAAAAGAGCTTATCATTTCACCTGAAGAGAAAGAACCCTTAGGCTTTTCCTTGGAGTTAGATTGGAAAATTTGTACTAAAAGTTGTCATTTTAGCCACTGTTATGTGGTCCTCTTTGAATATTTAATTTTATTTTTCCTATTGAGAAGGGAGTGAACAAATCCTTGTGATTTTGATCCTTTTTATTTGTAGTATCTTGCCACCCATCAGTGCCTTGTGAAATTACTGTTTCTTCCACCTTTTTCTTTTATCTCATGGAACCTGAAGCTGAGTTTCAAAGCAGAGAAGCACAGAACGGGCACACAGTCACAGCCACAGGACCTGTGCAAACCTCGGTCAACAGAAGATAAGCTGTCATGGATAGGGCCTAGGACAGAGTCACAGTGCCCCCTGTCCTGGAGAAGCTAGGTCAGCTTCTGTTGAAATCACGATTGATCTTTGGGATTCCACGTTGCCCCTCCTGGGTCTTGAAGGCTGCCTGCCTCGTGTGGGCTTGTCCTCACAAGGGCCTCCACTTGACTCTGGGTTTTCCCAGGTGTAAGGAAGCACTTAGTGCTTTTCCTTTTTCATGAGCCTTAAATTTCTCTTATCATCTGTGGTTTATCTAAAATTCTATTATTGTTTTAGCCTCGGCATTTAGCTCATCCTGTGCCCCTGTGGTGCACATTTTTTATAGTTCTCATTTACTGTCAAGTTCTCTAAACCCTAATGTGCCAAGACAATTTCTCTAATTTCATGGCAGTAACAAAAGAGGCACACAGTTCTATCATTAACAGATTTTTAACAGAGCTTTCAGAAAATGAACTTTTCACTGTTTTAAACTTATTAGTTGTAATTGTTTTACATAATTTGTAAATAAAAGAATTTCTGAAATGTTTGTGCTTGCTTTAACTCTCTTCTGCTGTAGTAATGGATTTCCCAGGGCTAGCATTTTGCAGAGGAAGTACGTACCCAGCCTGTTGTGGGTGGAGGGACACAGGAGTTTGGTGTTCCCACTGCTCACAGGTTCAGGGGCAACAGGTTGGGCCTGAGGCCCTCTGCAGGCCATGGTCATGCTCCCAGGAGGCCAGAGGCAGTCAAAGGTGAGTGCTGGGTTGCACAGACCACCAGCAGATTCTCTAGCATGCTCCTTGTGAGTCAGAAGAAGAGCCGTGTAGTCAGTCCCTTTAGTGGAAGGGGCACTAGATATGAGAGTAGTGCTGTCCTTCCTCTTATCCAGGCTAGGAGTTCCTGGAGCCCAAGGTGAACCTAGGACAACCAGGAGGAGGTGGCCAACATAGTTGCTGTGGCTTGACTGTCCAGAAGTTGGCTTAAGAAAAGCGCAGAGAGGACTGTTGGGCAGACTGGGGAGCTCCTGGTGATATCAAGGGAGTCAACCCCAGGCTAAGCCTCCACCCTGGTGTGAATGACCCCTGGGCACCTTTCAGCTCTAGTTCAAACATTAAGTTGGACTTCATAGATTTGAACTTAATGGAAATCCAATCTTCGTATGTATTCTGTCAAAATGCAGGAGGAATTCCTGTTTTTACCACCAACCCTGGCTCTTCACAAGGACATTAGCTGCATAGCCTGGCAGGTAACAGCCTACCTTGGCTGGGTAAGTTCACAGTGCAGTGACTTCCCTGGAGGTTACAGTGGAAAAATTGAGCACAGCATTTAAGCAGTAAATATGCCTGATCTTTAATCAACCAGGCCCTGGGTACAGCACAGACTGGCAGTGAGGGGAAAGGAGCTGGAAGCCATGCCCTAATGTATCAAAAACTTCAGGATCATTTCAAGGTTAGTTTAGAAATTCATTTTTTTACAAAGGCATTTGCAGTTGAAGTTAAATTTTACTATTGGTGTTTATTCCCTTTGGTGTAAAAGTTCCAAGGCCATACTGACCTCTGCATGAGGGAGTCATTAGGGTAGATGGGCTGCTCCTGGGATGAAGGATTATTGGGGGGACCCCCTGCAAAGAACAGATGCCCCTCTGCTATCCTGAACAGGACTCAGGCTCCCTGTAGACCAAGTGAGGTGTGTTGCTGTGCAGTGAGTGAGTGCAGAGACAGAAGAGCCACCCTGGTGTGGCTCTGGCACCAGCCGCTCGTACAGATGACTCAGAACTGCCCTGCTACCCAGAGCCCACCTGGGACGTGGGCTGCCCTGGCTACAGAGAAAAAGGGGTGAGGCCAGCCTTGTAAGCTCCAGAGGGTGGTGCCAGCCCCGTCCTCCTGGGATCCAGCTGATGTCACCTGGCTGGGGCAGGGCTGAGCACAGACAGGTCTCCTTGTCTCCCCAGGAAGGCAAGGAACACATCCCTGCAAGCCACATGCCTTTCAACCAGGGCACTGGCCCCTCTCCGGCCCAGGGCAGCCCTGCCTTGAGGGAGATGGAGCCCAAGGACCAGCCACTTGTGGTGAGCCCCCTCCCTTGCAGACCCAACTGGCCCCAGTTGCACATGTCCATGCCTGCTGTCTTCCTGTCCTCACAACAGCCCCAGCCACAGGGCCCCACCTCTGCTATCCAGTTTTCCTTCCCAGGGATCTAGGCGGCTTCCCTTCCCAACTCTGCTCACCCCAAGCCTCCAGACATCCCTCTCACCCCTTCTCTGGCTCCTCCAGAGAGCTCAAGACATGGACTAGACTGCAGGTGGGGACTGGTGGGCTCTCTGCTCCTACCTTGGTCCCAAATCAGGCCCATCTGTTGGGTGAATTGGAAACTCATCCTGTTTGACAGTAGGGTGAACTGATACCAGGAACTTGCCCCAAACCTATAGACTGGTTAAAGACAACCCAGCCAGTTTCCCCTTAGGGAGAACTATAATTCCTCTACTAGAGGAACTTCCCTGTTTTTTGGAAGGATCACAAATTCACAGGGAGCCATAGCCCATCTGTTGTTATGGTAGATTTGAGACCTGAGGTCATGATTACAGAGCCTGCAGTGGGTCTCCCTCAGAAAGGAAGAGCAGACAGAGTGCCCAGACAGGCAAGGCCCATGGGTTTCCACTTGCCAAAGTTTCTTTTCAGAGCCAGGGCTCAGTTTGCACCCTTTTCGGTGGAGAGTAAACTGGTGGTGAAGTAAGTTTCTTCAGCTGTCTGACCTTGGGCAAGTTATTTTACCCTCTGTGCCTCAGTCTTCCCACCTGTTCAACAAAGGTAACTAATCACGCATGACTCAGGATTACTTGGAGCCTCAACCTAATGTGTTAAGGTCAGAACAGCCTGGGGATTGAGGAGCACTGAGGCTTCATGGCCAACTTCACTGCTTCACCAAGAGTGGGAAGATCACTGGAAGGGAAGAAGAACAAGGATCAAAAGTTTGAACTGGGGATCTGGGTGTTAAAGGATGCAGAGGGAGCAACCTCAGAGGGGTGCCTTGGAAACAGCTCCTCAGGTGTCTTGCCCACAGGTAGCACTTCGAATCCGTCCACTCAATGACGCAGAACTCGAGGAAGGAGCCACCACCATTGCCCACAAAGTGGGTGACCAGGTGAGACTGGGGTGGCGGGTAAGGAGGACGTGCCCCAAAGCAAGAGTACACTTGTCTGGTCAAGGTCTAACCAGAGCCAGGTGGTCTGGTGGTGTGAGTGGTGAGGAACAGGAGTGGAGAGGGTGGTTTTAGCAGGTCCAGGTCTGGATAGGTGTTGAAAGGGGTCCCAGCAATTGGGCAGCAAAAAGTTGGAGACGCAGGTGCAGCATGGGCTGCTGCATTGCCAAGGGGTTCTGCTTCCTAGGAAAAAGCTCAGAAAGTGAGTTACCAACAGAGCTTAGAAGTTTTGGTCCTTGGTTGTCACATGAGTAAATGCCACATTTGGGGTAAAGCAAAATTTTGTCAAATACCTCAGATGAAGGTTCTTATGACACAAAAGATGTGGTTTCTGGGAATAAGATTTTTTGCAGGGCAAAGAACACATGGTGTTTGTGGAGGGGAATCGTTGGCCAATAGCCACCACTGGATGGCACAGGCATCTAGTCCCTATTGGGGAGGTTGAAAGAATCAAGCAACTCCTGTAGGCAGATGGGATATGCACAGAATGTCTCAGGGGTATCAACATCTCCAGGAGGTGGGTGGTGGAGGTCGGGATAGATTAGTGCTGAGTTCGTGGAAAACTGAGCACAAGAGACAAGACAGTTGTTATATGGGGGTGGGAGGCAGGGACAGAAGATTTTGCAGTTTAAGATATTGTTTAGCTATATCATCTTAACAGCGAATCACCGAGTGTCTATCTATAATTCATGACACACCTGTGCTGGGAGGCTGGGGCGATTGGGAGCTAAATCCACATCTCGCACAAAGGTACAGCTGAGAATTGACATAGACACAGCATACAGTATATGCCTGTGGCATTCAAGACGTGGTGATAAAAACCCAGTTAATCAGATGAAAGACTTGGAGCAAGCCAGAGTGGGCAAGAACTTTCACATAAGCGTTGTAGAAGTCTTGTTTTGTTGAACCAGCTGGTAACCTGGTGGGTAGGTTGGCTGAATCTCACATTGCCAACATTATGGTTCGAGTCCTGGCCTTGGTGGCTTGAAAAACATACCAGGTGCATGTGTGCCCCAAATCCTGAGAGAATGGAGGAGAGGGGATTGTTGTGTGGCCGTCCCCTTTGGGAGGTGATTTCTCAGTTTCCCTGCCTCTCTCTGTTTCTCACTTTCTTTGGTGAGTGCACATGTCCTATAGCAAAAACTAAACAGAAAAAAAAAAAACTAAACATTATGTGGAAGATACAGCTTGCTCACTTTTATTAAAAAATGAATCGAAATTCACATACTGGGGCTTAGCTGGTGGTGACACAGTGGTAACACAACTGGACACATGGGAAAGACCCTTGGTTCTCCTAAGCACTCCCTGAGCACACTGGATGTGTGTACGCACATGATCTGGGCTGGCTGAAACTGGGGGTGGATTGTGTAAAGACCTTGGGGGTCCCTCTCATGGAATAAATACATAAATAATTTTAAAATATGTAATAATTTGTAAAAAGTATATAACATAAACACCATTTCAAGGGGAACAGTTTAGTGGTATTTAGTCCACTCTGTGTGTGTTGTACAACCACCACTTCTACTGAGTTGCAAAACATCTTTTTTTTTAAAATTATTTTTAACTTTATTTTCCATTCATTTCTTTATTTGACCAGAGAGAGATAGAGTGGGAGAGAGAGAGAGAGAGAAAGCTGCCAGGTCCAGGACTTGGACCACAGTTGGCCATGTGGGAGTCCAGCACCCTTAACCACCGAGCCACCTGCTGGCCCCCTGTAAAACATCTTTAATCACCCCAAAACAAAACCCCACAACCATTAGCAGTCACTTCCTGTCTTCTCTTCCTTCAGCCCTTGGCAACTACCAGTCTGCTTTCTATCTATAGATTTTCATAGGAATGAAATCTATCTATATACATTTTCATAGGAATGAAATTATGTAAATATGTGGCCCTTCTCATCTGGTTTCTTTCACTTAGCAAGATGCTTTGAAGATTGATCCATGTTGTAGTGTGCTCACATGTTCTTTCTGTTTTTTCTTTTCTCTTTTTTTAAAAATAATTATTATTTATTTTATTTATTCATTTATTTTTTAATTTGACCAGAGTGAGACAGAGGATGAGAGTGGGAGAGAGAAGCAGGGGGACAGAAAGCAAACCACCAGATTCAGGACTTGAACCCTGTTCAGCCATGTGGGAGTGTCCAGCGCCTCAACCCACCATACCCCCTGCTGGTCCCTCTTTTTTTTTTTTTAAGGATTTTTGCTATAAGGCTTGTGTGCTCACCAGAGAGACAATGAGAGGGAAAGTGAGGATTCATCTCCTGGAGGAATAGCCATGCCATACGTAATCCCTTCTTCATTCTCCTTTTAGGGTTTTGGGCATGCAGACATATATGCCTGACATGATTTTCAAGCCACCAGGTCTGGGACTTGAACCACAGTCAACCGTGTGGGAGTCTAAGCACCTTAACCAATATGCCACTTGCTGGCCCCCACATTTTCCTTTAACTTTTATTTCGAAGAAACTTCAGACTAATCGAAAAGTTGCAAGAGCAATTACAAGGAGCTCCCATTTCCCTGTGCCCAGATTTCCTAAATGTTAAGGTTTTCCCCATTTGCTTTATCCTCTCTCCCAGTATATGCAAATTCCTTCTTATCTGGACCATTATAGTAAGTTGTAGGTATAATGATCTTCTAAGTCTAATTATTTTAATGTGTATTTCTTTTTTTAAGGTTTTTTTTCAAAATATTTATTTTATTCATTCATTCATTTATTTTAATTTGACCAGAGAGAGGCAGAGAGACAGAGACATAGAGAGAGAGAGGGAAAGTGAGAAAGCAAGCTACCAGGTCCAGGACTTGAACTGTAGTCAGCCATGTGGGAGTGTCCAGCACCTTAACCACCACATCACCTGCTGGTCCCTTTAAGGTTTTTTTTTTTTTATTTATTTCTTTGATAGCAAGAGGGACAAAGAGATAGACACCCCAACAGGATTCTGACACCAAGATCTGCCTGTAGCCTCAGCCAGCTCTGAATTATGGCATGCAGGTGCCTGGTGTACTTCGGGAGGCCTCCAGACACAAACCCAGACCTTCCCATGTGGATCAGCCTCCCAGGGTTCTGTGTTTCACCTCTGTCCAGCTCCTCTTCTTTTTTTTAAAGAATTTTTTTATTTGGGACCAGCAGATGGTGTAATGGTTACATTACTGGACTCCCACATAGTTGACCAGATTTCAAATCTTGGACCCAGAGGCTTGAAACTCATGCCAGGCGTATTCATGTGCATGCTCAAAATCCTCAAAGGAGAATGGAGAAGGGATTGCAATGTGGCCATTCCCCCGGGGGTCATTTCTCGCTTTCTGTCTCTCTGTCTTTCCAGTGAGTGCACACACCCTATCGCAAAAATCTCTCTCAAAAACAAACAAAAGAATTATTTATTGTTATTTTAATTTGACCAGAGTGAAGGAAAGTGAGAAAGCAAGCTGCCAGTTCCAGGACTCAAACCACCGTCAGCCACATGGTAGTCAAGCTCTTTAATCACCACACCACCTGCGAGCCCACCTTTTTTTTTTTTTCTTTAAGTTCATTTATCTCTTTAAGAGAGAGAGAGACAGACACTCTCACTCCCTGAAACAGGGTCTTCACTCTGCAGTTCACCCCCAGTCTCAACTGACTGGACATGGGCACATGTGTGCCCTGAGCATGCACAGGGAGACCCCAAGTGCAAACCCAGGACCTCACCCGTGGGGCCAGCATGCCAGCATTGCAGAGCGTTGTACACTGCTGGCTGGCTCAGTTTGTTTTGTTTTCTTTTTGAAATTTTGCTATCGGGCATGTGAATTTGCTGGAGACAGAGAGAGGGAAAGTGAGAAAGCAAATGCCAAGGGGGATGGTCACACTGCAGGCCCTTCTCTTCCATTCTCCTCTTAGGATTTTGGGCACACACACATCACCAACACCTAATGTGTTTTTCAAGCTGCCAGGTCTGGGACGCAAACCACACACTTGGTCATGTGCGATCCAGCCACTTTGACCTCCATGCCCCAACTGACATCCTGTGTATATTTCTTAAAAACAAGAGTACTTGCACTTAAGGTCTCAGTACAGTGATAGAAATCAGAAAATTCGTATTGACTCAGTATTACCTCATCTATAGGGCATTCATATTTTGTTCATTTTTCTCAGTGTTCTTTTATTTTTTTGGAGAGATTTTTGCTATAGGGCATGTGTGCTTGCCAAAAAGACAGAAAGAGACACAGAGACAGAAAGTGAGAAATCACCCCCCAGGGGGGATGGCCATGCTGCAATCCCTTCTCCATTCTCCTCTCAGGATCTTGGGCATGCATGCATACATGCCCAGCATGAGTTTAAGCTGCCAGGTCTGGGTCTTGAACCGCAGTTGACTACATGGGAGTTCGGCGACACACTGCAGGCCCTTCTCTTCCATTCTCCTCTTAGGATTTTGGGCACACACACATCACCAACACCTAATGTGTTTTTCAAGCTGCCAGGTCTGGGACGCAAACCACACACTTGGTCATGTGCGATCCAGCCACTTTGACCTCCATGCCCCAACTGACATCCTGTGTATATTTCTTAAAAACAAGAGTACTTGCACTTAAGGTCTCAGTACAGTGATAGAAATCAGAAAATTCGTATTGACTCAGTATTACCTCATCTATAGGGCATTCATATTTTGTTCATTTTTCTCAGTGTTCTTTTATTTTTTTGGAGAGATTTTTGCTATAGGGCATGTGTGCTTGCCAAAAAGACAGAAAGAGACACAGAGACAGAAAGTGAGAAATCACCCCCCAGGGGGGATGGCCATGCTGCAATCCCTTCTCCATTCTCCTCTCAGGATCTTGGGCATGCATGCATACATGCCCAGCATGAGTTTAAGCTGCCAGGTCTGGGTCTTGAACCGCAGTTGACTACATGGGAGTTCGGCGACATAGCCATTACACCAAATGCTGGTCCCTCAGTGTTCTCCATAACAAAAGAAAGAAAAAAATCTTTTATGGTCTAAGATCCAATGCAGCTGCTATTTTATTAACAGTCAGACTCGGCTCTAGATATGTAATCTCATTTACCCTTCACAGCTGCTTTTGTAGGTGGATTCTATCAACATTATCACCTCCATTTTACAGATGAGAAAACTGAAACTCAGAGTTGAAGTAACTTGTCCAAAGTCTGTCAGCTGTTGAGCAGTAAAGCCAGGGTAGAAAATCAGGCTGTGGGGCTCTTGATAACCATTAGGCCTCCTGTTTCCCCCACAAACCCCCCATGCTGTGCTAGAAGCCTCCTGGTTGGGGACCCATCTGATTCTTCTTGCATCATGGGCTGGTACCCAGTGAGCATGCAGTGGAGACTGTGTGGAAGGGAGTATGAGACCACCCTTTGATTGCCTCCATCCTTGGCAGAAGAAAAGTATAAAGGAAAGGAAGATGCCTAATAGCATGGAGCAAGTACTGTCTAAAAGCCAGGAGCAGCCAGGCACTCAGGGACAGGCCTACCACCGACTCCCCAAGAACCTCTGGCAGGCCCTGGCCTCCTGGGAGCTGTGAACCTAGAGAGGGGTCAGGAGGTGGCCAGGGCCAGGCCCTTGCTCTTAACCGTTATACCCCAACCACCCCCTCTCCTTGCCTCATGATTTCTGTTGTTCTTCTAAGGCCCCCACCAGCCAGGGAGCCACTTACCATAGTAACCAGTGAGTATGTAATGGTTTCCAATTGCCCCTCCCCTCAATTCCCTGGGAAAGGTCCTTTTGAACTTCTCTGTCCCCAGAGACCCTAATGTACTGCTTCATAATTACTTATTTGTACAAGATGGGAGATGTGCCCAGGGTGACCAAGGCTCTCAGAGAAACAGAAGTGTTGGGAGACCTTGGGTTGGTCACTTTATTCTCAGTTCCCCTAAGCAACAAGCAAGCGAATCAAGGAATGGAAATACTCAGGTTGCAAGGGGGAGCACAGCAGTTCAGCTCTCCTCATTTTACAAAGCCCCTTCCCATCCCTCATCACCCAGGGCCTGTCTCAGTGGGGTGCTGGGGCCAGGTGGGTTGCTGATGTCATCCTGTCATGCTGGGTGGGGTTGTTCTCCAAGGCTGCCGTACCTAAGTGGTAGTGGGGCTGCTGTCACTGGGTGGGGGTTCAACCCAGCCAATATTCGTTGGTGTGAACATGAGTAGAGGGTTGCTGTGTACAGCAGGGCTGGGGGAGCTCACAGTCATGTTTTGTGGTGCAACAGTGGGAAACACTGCCCCTTCAGAAAACATACGAAGAGGGGCCCAGGGGTGGGATGGGATGGGTGGGGTGGATCGAGTCCCTAAATCCCTTCCGTGGCTCCAGCATAGAGGACTGCAGCCCTTCTCAGACCTAGACTAAGCCTCTGAGTGTGGTTGAGGGCAGGTGGCAGGCCTGCATTTCTTTCAGGGGTGTAGACCCTGCCCTGGATCTGACAGGCCCTCCTCAGCACCCCCCTCTCATTGCCCCAAGGTACTGGTGCTCATGGACCCTGGTGAAGAGCCCGAGGACATGCCACGCACACACCGGTCCCGGGAGCGCACCTTCATCTTCGACACCGTGTTTGACCAGCACGCGTCCCAGGTGCCCAACCACCCCTCCCACCTCTCCAGCCCTCCCTTGGACTGGAGCCACCTTGGGAAGATGGGGCAGTCTTATGCCTGTCTTTGTACAGGGATCTTTCTGGGAACATGGAGGTCATGGGCAGAAAACCTATCCCAGGCGCAAGTACCAGGAGGCCCCTTCCACAGACGTGGGGGCACGGCCTGGGGGCTTTGCACAGGTTTCTTCATTCATTAATTCATCTGCTCATTCAATCATTCCTTCATTCAACAAAGCAGTGCCCTGTCATGCCATGTGGTCAGAACCCATGGCTTGTATCCCAGCAAGGGAGATAGACAGTAGCATGTTTGTGACTGCACATTGTGACGCATGCTGTTGTGGAGACCCACAAGGCCTAATGTGGTTGGGGAGGGGGGGTCTTTCTGAGGAGGGACGTTTACTCCAAGTCCTGAAGGAAGAGCCAAGCACAAGAACAGAGGAAGGAGAGGGGTGTGGTGGAGGTGTCATGGTACTCATTTCACAGATGAAGTGAGACCCAGAGCTGGGTGTTTGGGCTGTGTCAGGTAGCACTCCTTCAACCTTCTTACTACCCTCCACTAAGGACAAAATGCTAAAGGATGTGTCAGGTAACCTGACACTTACCTGTGAGAAAGGCTCACTCTCCTGAGCTGGGGCCTCCCAGGCCTTCCGGAGAGGGAATGTCACATCACCAGAGTGATGAGGTTCAGGGAATGTTTGGCCTCAAGACAAACCCAATGAAGGATGCGGAACTCCATGCTTGCTCTAGCCCTTGCACCAAAATGATGTCCTTTCCCATGGAGAAGTGAAAAATCAGGGAGTCCACTTGCATCTGTACCAGTCCTTCAATTTCTAAGAAGCCCCAGGCCTCAGGTGTATACCGTTCTTTTCCAGCTATCAACTGCTGCAGAACTAATCTCTCTGTGGCTGGTAGCTTAAAACAACCATTGATTACCATCCTTCAGTGTCTAGATTGACCAAGATCTGCTAGGCAGATTCCTTGTGGTTGTAGGCAGACATTGGGAGGCTTCAGTTACCCGAAGGCTTTCTTGGGCCAGATGTCCACAATGGTCCTCTTACTTGGCCGGCAGTAGATTCTGGTATTGGCTACGTATGTGTCATCCTGTGTGTCTTGGGCTTCCTCCCAGCATGGTGGTCTCAGAATTCTGAGAGAGAAGTGGACCTGCCAGACCTCTTAGAGGCCTGGCCCACATCTGGCATGGTATCACTTCTGCACACTCCACTGGTCAAGACAGTCACTAGAGGAAGGAGAATTAGACTCAGTATCAGTGAAGTGACAAAGAATTCGTGCAATCTTTACCCCACCTCAATTTATTTTTCTTCTTTGCCCACTGTAGACCCATCTTGTCTGCCCACTGTACCCTGGCACCCAAATTAAACAGCAACTCAGGAAGGATTCTGAACACACTACTAAAACCTCTTCAGAACACACTGACCATCTGTTGGCACTAGGATTTCTTTCTTGATTCAGTACTTAACTGTAATTTTAAACCAGAGTAGATTCACTCAGATGGCAGCTCCAGCTACCGTCCAAGCAACCAGCTTCTTTTACTCTCAAGATGTCAATGACATTGAAAGTAGAAGGGAATTGACCATTATCATTTATCGAGCACTTACTATATGCCAAGTGCTATGCTCAAAGGGTTGACATATGGGCCAGCAGGTGGCATGGTGGTTGAGGCAGCTGGATCCCAC
The DNA here is from genome assembly GCF_000334495.1 of Tupaia belangeri chinensis. NCBI lineage: Eukaryota > Metazoa > Chordata > Mammalia > Scandentia > Tupaiidae > Tupaia > Tupaia belangeri. The sequence goes on along the minus strand of NW_006205068.1, from coordinate 1,046,131 downwards.
ATAGTCAGCGATGCAATTTAGATCCAGCAGCATGAAAAGCACACTGGGTACCTGTGTGAGCATGCCCAAAATCCTGAGAGAAGAATGAAGGAGAGGGGAGTGCAGTGTGGCCATCCTCTTGAAAGTGCTTTCTTTTCCTCTCTTTTTGTCTCTGTCTGTCTCTCTGTCACCAGTACACACACCCCACAGGAAAAAAAAATTAAAAAGGTGTGTGTGTGTGATCTGCATTATTTCCCAGCTCGCACAGCAGCACTCTCACATAGCAATATTATCCTCATTCTCCAAGTGAGGAAACAGACTTAAGGAGGCCAATAACCTGCTTGAGGTCACACAGCTAGAAAGCTGCAAAACCAGGGCTCCATCTCAGACTGTCTAAGGCCAAAGCTAGAGGAGAGTTGGACTTTGGGGTCTGTCCAACCTGGGCTCAGACATTGCCCCTGCTATCTACAAACTGTACACAGCCAGGGCTGTGGGGGACAGATGAGTGAGATGAAGAGCAAAGCCTGGGACCAGCAGTTGGCGTAAAGTGTATGTTGCTGGACTCCCATGTAGTCGACCGCAGTTTGAGACCCAGACCCGGTGGCTTAAACTCACGCCGAGCATGTGTGCATGTATGCCCAAGACCCCAAGAGGAGAATGGAAAAGGGATTGCAGTGTGGCCATCCCCCCCTGGGAGGGGGTGATTTCTTGATTTCTGTTTCTCTGTCTTTCTCTGTCTTTCTGGTGAGTATACGTATCCTATAGAAAAAACCTCTCCAAAAGAAAAAAAAGAGCAAAGCCCAGAGTGAGCACCTGGAAAATACTGAGGAAGCCCACTGAATCGCCACACCCTCATGCACCAGCTCTGGAGGTGGCCGTTCTTAAGTACCCCTGCAGTCAGGGAGCTCATTATCCTCACACTTTTATTGGTGGATATTGTTTACATCAAATTCTGCCAGCCCCAAACTTTCATTCTTTGATCCCAGTTTTGTTCCATAAAGAGGAGTCATGATGCTCTTTAGAGACTTGTTGCTGTCTTCCAGTTTTGGCATTCTTTTTGTTTTCTCTCAATTCTTGCAGAGGCCCTGGAAGAGATGCATATACATTTAGTGTCCAATGCATCAGGCCCCATGGTGGGAGCTATTACACACCTTCTCATTTAATCCTTTCTTAAAACCAACCTTCCAAGGGACCAGCAGTTGGAGTAATGGTTGCTGGACTCCCACGTAGTTGACCGCGGTTTGAATCCCAAAGCTGGTGGCTTTAAACTCATGTATGAACATGTATGCCCAAAATCTCAAGAGGAGAATGGAGGAGAAGGGATTTCAGTATGGACATCCCCCCAGGGGATGACTTCTCACTTTCTGTCTCGCTGGCAAGTGCACGTGCCCTATTGCAAAGGTCTTTCTTAAAAAGAAAGAGGAAGAGAGAAAGAAATGAGAAATCCAGCCTGCCAAGTCAACTGAGACAGCCAGTGCCACAGGACTGGGAGTGGAGCCCAGGAATACCCAATGCCCAAGCTCTTTCCAGAATCCCTCCCTTCCCTTACTCCTGTAAGTCCTGAGCATGTCCAAAGGGAGCAGAGCATTTGCAGACTCCACACACTAAACTTCTCCAGACATCTAGCTCCCCTCACTCTGGATTGGCTGTCCACTTGATTGTCTGTCTTTCTGTCCACAGGAAGACGTGTATTGTGCCACCATCCAGCATTTAGTGGAAGGCGTCATTTCTGGATACAATGCAACGGTGTTTGCCTATGGCCCCTCAGGTACCATCGAGTGCATTGTCCCCAGGAGGGATGGGGTCACCGGCAGTAGAGCTCTTAACAACAGGAAGCAGCTACTATGTGCTGGGCTGTCTGCATCTGTTGGCTGTTTCCCTCCTTTCAGGAGCCCTGGAAGGCAGGTAGACTGATCCCCTTTTCACAAGTGAGCAAACTAAGCCCTTCCCAAAGTCATCCACCTATTAGGAATGATTCTGGAATTCGACTCAAGTCTATGCTGTGCTGTCCATGAGAACCCACAGATTTCTTCTCTGCAAGTACAATTTGGGCCTGAAAAATATTCGCAAAACTAAGCTACTTCTCTTATTCCTCAAAACTAGAGGCACACAGGGTCAGAGCTGAACAGCCCAGCCCTAACCTTATCATTGTGCAACTGGAGAAGCCAAGGCCCTAAGCATCACCTTGCCCAATTTTAAAGCTTATTTATCTGTTTCATTCATTCAACAAATGTGAATGAATAAGCACCTACTAGCTTCCAGGCTTTAGCAGAGAGAGAGAGAGAGAGAGCAACCTGGTCCTTGCCTATGTGAGCAAATAGGAAAGGGGAAAGTGAGGCATCCCCTATAGAGAGAGGCTTCCTTTAAAAGTGTGATATGTTACCTCTCTTATAAAAACAATACAAATGTCTAAAAAGAAATGATGGAGAAGAGGGCAAAAATCTCATAATTTTCCTACTTTGATCTGCAATTTTGCTTTATATCTTTCCAGTTTTCCCTGAGGCCCACTTTTTCCCCCACAATATAGTTATCAGACTGCTCAGATGGGTCGTTTGTTTCCAAACTGAAAATGAGTGTGTTGGAGCAGCTGGGACTGCTGCACCGTAAGGCAGCAGGTGTGAGCTACTGCCAGTTGGCTTTATCTGTCTTTTAATGGCCAGTGCTTCCATATGGGGGCATCTGACCCCACCTCAAGAGTCCCCTTAGCTTGTTGGCTATCTCTACTCCTCTTGCAGGTGCAGGGAAGACCCACACCATGCTGGGCATGGACGCAGAGCCCGGTATTTACCTGCAGACCCTCACTGACCTCTTCCAAGCCATCGAGGAGACCCGTGATAATATGGACTACAGTGTGTCCATGTCTTACCTAGAGGTGAGCCTGCCCACCTGCCTCAGTTGCCTTGTCTGCAAAATAGGTGTGATTGCACTAACTAAACACAACTGTGTGTGTAAAGTCCTCAGCGCTGTATTTTACCCCCCAAATGCCAACTGGTCTTGCGGACAGTCTCAGCTCTCAGGCAGAGGGCTCAAAACCCCAGTGGTGTGTAAACCCTTGTAGTTCTTTTGTACTTTGCTCCCTACCTTTCTGTCCCACTGCAGATTTATAATGAAGTGATCCGGGACCTCCTAAACCCATCCTCAGGGTTTCTAGAACTGAGGGAAGACTCTAAGGGCAGCATCCAGATTGCTGGCATCACAGAGGTCTCCACTTCCAATGCTCAAGAGGTGAGGATCATAGGGGCTCACAGTTGTGGCTGGGGGACGTGGTTGATCCATGGCAGTCACACACCCCAGAGCTCACAAAGCCCTTCTCTCTCAAGGTCACTGAGCAGAAACAGACATGCAGCTCCAGTTATTTTCAAGCATCTGGACTTGATCTGAGAGGCTAATATCTACTTCCATATCTCTACCCTCCTAACCTATGCTCAGGACAGACCACTAATCAATCACACACTCTTCCCTCTGCCTCCAGGTGCAGGCTCAGGATCCTTTTCAACCCAGCACTTCCAGCGGTCATGACCAATCAGAATTGGCCTAGGTCTGAAGTCTATCTGCCACTCTTGCTCCTAATGTTCCCTTTCTTGATGAGCACAAGTTGTAAACATTCTTACAGCCCCCTGTCTTTATTATCTACCTCCAGTCTGCCTCCATGCCAGCATACTCCTGACCCTGCCCTCAGGGTGGGCATCTTCAAACAGATCTGGGTGGGCCTCCTGCCTGCTCACAGGATCTTCAGTGGCTCTTTACTGCCTCCAGAATCAGCATGGATGCCTGAGGCTCAACCTTGATGTCCATGTGCTCCAGCCGTGCTGGCCCGGGTGCCAGTACCCCCACACCCTGAGTTCCGCTTCTTGTGGCCTTGGGATAGAAGGCAGACTTCTTGCCTCTCTTTTCTTTTTTTTTTTTTCCCAAACTTTTATAACATTTATTTTATGCTATGAATCTTCATGAGCATCCTAAACAAATCTTTCTATGACACCATGCACATTACTTATGTGTATGGGTTCCCTTTACATGAGAAGTTTTCACATGGCTTTGGAAGTATTTTTTTTAATCTAAAATAATCTTGTATTTTTCAATACTACACAGTTAAATCCAGTGTTCATGCTTACATTGGGGCTACCTGCAGCCCAGTGTCCATGTACATTGCTTAATTTTAAGAAGCTTCTCTTGGAACCAGCAGATAGTGTAATGATTACATCGCTGGACTCCCACATAGTGGATCGTGGTTCGTGTCCTGGACTGGGCAGCTTAAGTCATGCCAGGCGCATGTGCATGCATACCCAAAATCCCAAGAGGAGAATGGGTGAGAAGGGATTGCGGCATGGTCATTGCCCCTGGGGAGTGGTTTCTCACTTTCCATGTATCTGTCTCTCTGGAGGGCGCATGCACCCTATAGCAAAAATCTCTTAAAAAAAAGTTTCTTCTCATATTTTCTTTAAATGGAAAGACAAAAGGATTTTTCAATTCCGTAATGTTAATACGAGTACTCTTTGCTATTTATTACACTATGTAGTAAAGGTCATGTGAAAATAAAAACCTTTCCACATTTTTCTGTTTATTATTGCCAGAGGGTGCAATTGTTTGGCACAGTAAGATCAGGGTGGGGGGGAAGGGGGGTACACCCTCCTGCCCCTAATAGGGCTTGATCACACCACAATCCCTTTTCCTCCCATTTTCCCCTCCTGTCAGGATTTGGGGCACACACATGTACTTGATGTTGTTTTCTAGTGCCTTGCCAGGAATTCGAGCCATGGTTGGCCACATGAGACCTGGTTCCATCAAACAGTAGGCTATGGGTTTAGTCTTTTTTTTTCTTAATGATTATTAATTTTTCACACTTTTACATCAGTAGACATTCTCTTCACTATGTATCATCCTCCATAGCAGAAAGATTGTATTATGAAAGCTATTCCACATTGTTTAGGGTTTCTCTAGTATCTCGTATCAATTCTTCCATGTTTTTGGAGGTACATGGATACGCTGAAGGCTTTTCCACACTTTTTACGTATGTATGGCTTTTCTCCAGGATGAGCTGTTTAATTTACTTGAAAGGTCCTATGACAAATGAAAGATTTCCACCCTCCCTACATTCATAGAATTTCCCCCCAATGTGAGTCCTTTCAGAGTTTCAAAGGTACTCACACAGCAGTACACTTTTCCACACTTGTTACACTGACAGGGTCTCCATGCATTCGAAAAGCACCTAGATAAGGGAACATTCTCCCACATACCTGACAGTCATAGGGTTTCATGGGTTCGCATGGAACTGAGACTACTGAAGGCTTTCCCACGACCCTTACATTGACACACTCTCCAGTTTGAGTTCTGTCATGCTGGAGAAAAGAACTGGGACAATCAAAGGCTTCCCCACATACCTTACATTCATAAGGTCCATCTCCAATGTGCGCTATATGTGTCTTCAAAAATGTGTGAAGTAAGTGAATGTTCTCCCACATTCCTTACATTCATAGGGTTTCTCTCCACTGTGCGTTCTTTCATGACTTCTAAGGGATATGGATAAGCTGAAGGCTTCTCCACACTCCTTACATACGAATGAGTTTTCTCCAGTATGGCGAGCTTCATGTTCTTGAAAGGTCCTGTAACAACCGAAGACTTTTCCGCACTCTTTATGTTCATTGGGTTTCTCCCCAGTGTGAGTTCCTAAATGGTTTCGAAAAGCCTTTACATTACAATATGTTTTTCCACACTCCTTACACCATAGGGCTTCTCCCCACTATGTATTCTTTCATGGCTTCATAAAGAACTTAGATAGGGGGAACCAGCAGTTAGCGTAATGGCTATGTCGCTGGACTCCCACGTAGTCGACCACGGTTCGTGTCCCGGACCCGGTGGCTTAAAACTCACGCTGGGCGCGTGTGCGTGCGTGCCCAGGATCCCGAGAGGAGAATGGAGGAGAAGGGATTGTGGCGTGACCATCACCCCTGGGGGGTGATTTCTCGCTTTCTGTCTCTATGTCTCTCTCTGTCTGGCGAGCGCACGTGCCCTACAGTGAAAATCTCTCAAAAAAAAAAAAAAACTTAGATAGGGAAGGGTTTTCCACATTGATTACGTTCATAGGGTTTCTTTCCACTGTGAAGTATTCCATGTCTTCTCAAAGAACTGAGATAAGTAAAGGCTTTCTCACATTCCTTACACTCACAGGGTTTCACTCCAGTGTGAATTCTTTCATGTTTTTGAACAGCACTGCGATGCTTAAAGGCTTTCCTGCATTGCTTACATTTATATGGTTTCTCCCCAGTGTGAGTGCGTTCATGAGCGCGTAAGGCACTAGACATGCGAAGGACTTCCCACATTCCTTACATCCATATAGTTTCTCTCCAATGTCAGTTTTTCTCATGGTTTCTAATGGAAGAAAAATGATCGAAGGTTTTACCACATTCCTTATGATTAATAGGGTTTCTCTCTGGTGTGTTTTTTTTTCATGTATTCTAAATTGAGATAATCGAAGGTTTCTCCACATGTTGAACATTTATAAGGCCCATCTCCACTTTGCATTTGTGGGTATCTTCTCACAGTTAAGGGAGAAATGAAGGCATCCACACATTGCTTACAGAGTTTACATAGCTTCGCTTTATATTTCTGAAATTCACATTTTTCTGTGCTTTGTCAGTTCTTAGGTGCCTTTCACATAGGCTGGGATTTTCATATTCATCTTCAATGTTCTGGTCTTCCCATTTTTCTCCTGTAGAGGCCAGATCCCTCATGAATGCCTACATCACATCTCTGTAGAGTTTCTTCTGGGAACGATCCAGCAGAGCCCACTCTTCCTGTGTAAAGGTCACAACCACATCTTCAAGGCCACTGAATTCATTTCCAGCTTCTGGGGTGTCCCGGTGTCCTTTCTCTGATCCCTGTGTCAGTTCAGGTCACAGAGCAGCAAAGGCAGCGATGGAACCACTGGCAACTCTCAGAGAACCCAGAACACCAATCTTTATGGAGGGACTGAAAGACCTTTTTTTCCTTTTTTTCTTTTTTTGGAGAGATATTTTTTTGCTATAGGGCATGTGCACTCGCCACACAAACAGAGACAGACAGAGAGACAGAAAGTGATAAATCAGCCCCCCCAGGGGTCTGGCCACACCACAATCCCTTCTCCTCCATCCATTCTCCTCTTGGGAATCTTGGGCACGCACGCACACATGCCGGGCGTGAGTTTTAAGCCACTGACTACATAGGAGTCCAGCAACATAGCCATTACGCTAACTGCTGGTCCCTCATTTTCCTTTTTGAGAGATTTTTGCTATAGGGTGCATGCGCTCACCAGAGAGACAGAGAAAGAGAAAGCAAGAAATTATTCTCTGGGAGGACGCCCATGCTACAATCGTTTCTCCTCCATTCTCCTTTCAGAATTTTAAGCACACACATACACATGCCTAATAGGAGTTTCAAACTGCTGGGTCTGGGATTTAAACCATGGTAGACCACATGAGAGTCCAGAGCCTTAGCCTTAACCATATACCACCTGCTAGCCCCAGCCTTCTTGCCTCCTTCTTTTTTTTTTTAGAGGTTTTTGCTATAGGGCGTGTGTGTTCACCAGAAAGACAGAAAGACAGAGACAGAAAGTGAGAAATCACCCCCCCCCCAGGGGGGATGGTCATGCCATAATCCCCTCTCCTCCATTCTCCTCTTGGGATCTTGGGCACACATACACACACGTCTGACATGAATTTAAGCCACCAGGTCTAGGACTCAAACTGTGGTCGACTTTGTGGGAGTCCAGTGACATTTACACCAATTGCTGGTCCCTTGCCTCTTCTTTAACAACACTGGCTGCATCAGTTCTCTCTATATACATACTCTGTAGTCCTAGCATGAGTTCAGTACAAGTAAGCACTTAGCAGAGGCTTGGCTCATTGGCTTGATCCATCCACAGCTGCTTGCACGGCAAGTGGGTTTCAGCCCACCTGCCAACTCCAGTGAATCCATATGACTGCCTGGAACTCTATATTAAACATGGCTTGGAGGCAGCCTTCAATCCTGTAGAAAAGAGGTGGGTAATCCACTGGTGATGTCTGCCATAGGCATCAGCACAAAGAGAGGGAGCAGCACGAGACTCAGGAATCTGCTAGTCCTGTTCAGTGAATTGGTTTGATTAATTAACCACCTCATACTGCAAACCAGAAATCTTTTCCCCCTGACAAGGCTCTGCCATAAACATAGCTCTGGAGTCCCCACCCCGCCTCCCATCTCCTGGCTATTTCTGGAGGGGCATGGCCCCTCAAGAGGCCCTTAACCACCTACCTGCTTCTGCCTCTGTCCTCAGATCATGCAGCTCCTCACCAAAGGCAACCGGCAGCGCACACAGGAGCCCACAGCTACCAACAAGACCTCGTCCCGCTCCCATGCCGTGCTGCAGGTCACTGTGCGCCAACAGAGCCGTGGTGTGGAGCTGGCAGAGGAAGTGCGTGTTGGGAGGCTCTTCATGGTGGACCTGGCGGGCTCAGAGAGGGCATCCCAGGTCTGGTCTTGCTAGCATGTTCCCCGGTCAAACCTCCTTAGAATTATGCACTGTCTCTGGCACCCTCATGTCTTCTGTGGGCAGAACCTTGTTTGTCCTCATCCATACCTGTGTTCAGCACCTAGAAGAGCACTTGGCCCAGAGGGGAGCCTCCGCAATGATTGCTTAATAGGTTTTGTTTGTTTGTTTAGTTTTTATTTCTTTCTTCATGAGAATGGAAGAAAAAGACAGAGGCACAAACAAGTACTCCCAACAGGGTCTCATGCCATGATCCCTTTCCCCAGCTCTCCCAGCCAGCCAGGGTCATGGGCTCTGTACTATCTAGCCAGAGCTCTAAGTGTTTACTGGGTGAATGCACTCCCTGTAAGCATTGAGTGAGAAAGCCTGCTGAGCCAGCATTTATAGAGGGCTTCCTGCATGCCCAGGCTCCTATGAGCACAAGAGACACAAGATGAAGGACACCCTCAGGGCTCTGTCAGAGCCTATGGGGTGACAGACACATAAGCAGATAATTTATGGCACAGGGAGGCACATGCTTTGAGATTTGGAGTCTGCATAGAGGCTGTGGGAGCCCAGAGGAAGGCTAGGTAATGGTGGTGGTCTCAGGGCTGAGCCTGAGATGGTCATTAGGAGTTTGGTGACATGCAAGGAAGAGTATATCGTGTGGAGGGACAGTGTGTGCAGAGTGTGGCCGTTGGGAGGATGGTGTCATTTACTTGGTGTGATGTGGCGCAGTACCTAGTAGGCACTGTGGGGAGACCAACCCTGATGGGCCTTCTCCCTAGCCCCAGTGGCCTGAGCATTCCTTGAGGACAAGGACTCAGCTCAGGCTGAGAAAGAGCTTGAAGAAGGCAGTGTGAGAGAAGCAACATTTGTCATGCCTCCTGATGCACCAGACACTTAATGCTCATGGTCCATGTCACCCTCCCTGAGCAGTCAAGGTGGGCACCATGTCTTCAGTGCAGAGGCTGTGCCTGAGGAGACTACGTGCCTGGGCTGTGCACAACGATGTCAGTGATGGATCCGAGCTTGCGCATGGGGAAACCTGGTCCCAAACCATGCCTTCCATGGCTCTGCTCTATGTCCTGTGGTTCGCATGGATGCCCTGCCTCTCTGGGGTTTGAAGGACACCCTTGTTGATTCACTCACTGCTGTGCCCAGCCCTGCCCTTGGTGTTTGGGCTGCTGGAACAAGCAGGGCCTAGCCAGCTGGTGCAGCGTCAGAGTGCTCTAAAACGGTGTGTGTTTGTAGAAAACCTGAGCAATAGCGAG
>NW_006205068.1:977979-1036368 GCF_000334495.1 Tupaia belangeri chinensis | reverse complement strand
AATGCCTGCCATCGAAAAGATAGCTTGTCCCTCCCAGTTCCCAAGAGGAGGGGGTGGGCCACACAGGGCCACACAGGGAAGCACCAAAGAAAGTCAAGAGAAAGGGGGAAGAGGAAATGTGGGCAAGAGCCTTTATTGTGGTTTCTATAGCAAGGAACCAACAGGGCAAGGTGAGCAGGTTTGGGATAGCCAGTTTGAATGTCCTCAGCAGGCTCTGCAGCACAGGGGCTGTCCCTAGTTTTCTGATACTTGGCCCTAGGTGATTAGGGTAGGGGGACAGTCTGAAATGTGACAGCCTGGTAAAGGAGAGAAGTGGAGGGTGGGAGTAGAGGCTCCAGACTTGTTGCTTTGCATTTGGAATGTGTGCTGTCTCAAGAAATTGGCTAGCGCTGGAAAGGACAGTCTCTGCAGGGTCAGCAAGGCTCCTGGTGTGAAAACATCAGAACAGAAAATAAAAGACATGATTAGAACACAGACAGATGTGGGTACAGACAGCTCCTACCCATGAAGCCAAGTGCTATGGAGGGAACAGCACTGGGTCCCTGAGCAGGAGCCTGGGCCCAGCTGGGTGTGGCTTATTCTCGGGAGACGAGTGGAGGCCAGCCTCCCCAGGGCTTAGGTCAAGGAGAAGGCACCAGACAGGGGGTCCAACCCTAGGTCTTTGCTCTCATTTTTCTCCACTTTGCTGTGTGCCTTTGGGCAGTGCCACTGCCCCTCTTTCAGCTGTGTTTTAGTTGTATGCTCAGTGATTGCCTTTAGGACCTGCTTGGCTCTCACAGATCATCGTGTGTACGTAAAAAGTCATTCCTGGGCCAGCAGGTGGCTTGGTGGTTAAGGCACTGGACTCCTCCTACATGGTCAACTGTGGTTCGAGTCTCAGACCTGGCAACTTAAAAATCACTCCGGGCATATGTACATGCATGCTTAAAATCCTGAGAGGAGAATGGAGAAGAAATTGCAGCATCACTGAATTCCCTAGGGGATGAGTTCTCATTTTCCCTTTCTTTGTCTCTGTCTCTTTCTCTGGAGAGCACACATGCCCTCTAGCAAAAACCTAAAAAAAAAAAAGTCATCACAAGAATTTGTTCTGGGGCACAAGGTCTCAGAGAAAGCCCCCCTGGCTCTGGGTCATGACAGCAGCTGGAGTCCTTCACAGTGCTGGCTCCTCCGGAAGAAAAGCAATAGCTAACATTTACAGCTTGCTTATGCAGTCCAGTTCTGGGCTGCCCTTTTATACGTTATCCATTAAATCCTCTCATTACTCTGTGAAGTTGGGATTATTGCCCTTTGGGAAAATAAGAAAACTGAGGCTTAGGCTGGGAGACTTTTTGGAGATAAGTGGTTTAAGCCATGCTCAAATTGTGCTCCCAGGTGACTCTAAAACGCATGCCCTTGAAAAAAAATGCTAGTAACTTTTTTTTCTGATTTCAAACATAATAGAATAGGAAAGTGAGTGTTGCTGGAAATTTGGGAAATATGAATAAGCAAAAGAGAGAGATAAAATCTCTCCTGTGATGGCTGCACTTCCAGGTCATTTTTGGGATGAGCTTGGGGCATGGGGTGTGTTCCCCCAGGCGCCCACATGCACCGTGTTCCTTTCATTTGGCACCCAGTGAACACACAGCTGCGGCAGGCCAGGGCCTGCTAGTGTCCAGGTTCCAGGAGCCCATGGCCAACAGAGTGACAGGGCTGCCCTTATGGAGTGCACATTCTAGCAGGGGTCAAGCAGAAAGACACTGAACACACAAAGAACCAGGCAACTGTTGGGACCAGCAGTTAGCGTAATGGCTATGTCTCTTGACTCCCATGTAGTCGACCATGGTTCACGTCCTTGACCCGGCGGCTTAAAACTCATGCCGGGTGCGTGTGCATGCATGCCCAAGATCCCGAGAGGAGAATGGAGGAGAAGGGATTGTGGCGTGGCCATCCCCTTGGGGGGGGATTTCTCGCTTTCTGTGTCTCTGTCTGGTGAGCGCACGCGCCCTATAACAAAGAGCCAGGCAACCGTTGAGAGAGGCGGTGACATGAAGGAAATAAGCCGGATGCTGTGGGGAGAAGCAGTGGACTGGGAGCTACGGGCTTCCCTTTGGAGAACGAGTTCAGGAAGCAGAACCTGAGGATGAGGAAATCTCAGGGCTGGGCGGAAGTGCTTCCTAGGTATGAGATGTACACTCGTATTTCCATTATAATACTGGGCTGTTCTGCACAGACTTCCCTATCTGTGCTTGCCCATTCTTTTTTTTTTTTTTAAAGAGTGTGTTTGCCCATTTAATAATGAACATCTTTTAATATCAGTCAGTAGCTCTGAAGCATCCCTTTTAATGACTGTGTAGTACTCTACAGCCACATCCTGTCTCACTGTGTGTTTCTGGTCCCCGGTGATTCATGAGTATAATCAGTGCATGTAGAGCTCAGGCCCAGGGTGGGATGGGGTTATGTCACTCCTCTTTGGGAACTGGAATGGGGGAGATGGTGAGTACAAAGGACCAAAGCTCTCCACTCAGTGGGTCTTTGCCCTTCACAGACCCAGAATCGAGGCAAAAGGATGAAGGAGGGTGCGCACATCAACCGCTCCCTGCTGGCGCTGGGCAACTGCATCAACGCGCTCAGTGAGAAGGGCGGCAGTCGGGCTCAGTATGTGAACTTCCGGGACAGCAAACTCACGCGCCTGCTGAAGGTAGTGCTGCGGGGCCCGGGGCACAGGTGTTAGGGGGCGTGTAGCCGCTGAGCCTACCTGGGGCCCCTCCAGCAGTCCCTGGAGGCAGGAAAACACCATGGGAACCATCGCTAGTCACCACCTGACTTTGCCTTCCATCTGGCCTGGTGCAGCCTGTGTTTGTGTACCCCCAGTGACAGTTAGAGCACTCCCTACCCAAGGGCACCTGTCCTATCATGGATGGTTTAAAGGAAAATTCCCCTTTAAAGTGAGTCGAATTCTGTCACCTCCATTTTATAGGAAGGCAGAGTACAAATAAACAAATAGGCAAAGCAATCAGTAAATGAGTCTGTAAACTCAACCTCTGGTCTAACCTACTCTCCTCAGGGTAGAAGTCAGACAAGGTGGGCCTGGAATGGCCCCCACTTCATCCAGAGGCTCACCTCCCTGAGGACTGACCTCTGGTCCCCAGCCATCAGCAGCTCTTTTAAAAAACTGGAGTAGGAATCTCAGATGGACTGTTCTGGATAGGCTTGGTGATGACTAGGGAGACTGGCACTACTGGGCAGGAAGGGGACATGGGACTCCCATCATGCCAATTCCTGAGCAGGATGCCCTGGGAGGGAACAGCCGAACGGTGATGATTGCTCACATCAGCCCAGCCAGCACCTGCTTTGAGGAGTCACGGACCACCCTGCTCTACGCATACAGAGCAAAGAACATCAAGACACGGGTAAGCTAGTCCCATGCTCGTTGACTCCCTCACCCATTCATTCATTTATTTATTCAGTCAGTCACTAATTCATTCACAAACACATTCACTCACTCACTCACTCACTCACTCACTCACTCACCTATCTACCCACTGACTCACGTGGTAACTCTCTCATTCATTCCTGGGTGGCCATATGGAGGGTGACTACTGAGCGAACATCCTGCAGCTGGACAGTGTGGATATATCTCCTGCACTGCTGTTGCTAGCTGAGAGACCTGGAATAAGTTTATTAACCCTCTGCCTGACTTTTATCCTTTCTGAAATGGGGAAGATGAAAATAATAGCAAACTCTCATATAGCACTTTCTATGTTCAGACATCTGCATTCATTTCCTGTGGCTGCAGTAACAAGTTACTACAAGTTGGGTGATAAGAAAAGATACTGGACTTGGTCTTAACCAAAAGATCAAGAAGCAGTGATTTGATTTTTTTATTACAAAAATGTGTGTGCTCACCACTGGTATAACTCTATCGTCTTCCAAATGTTTCCTTCATGGAGCAATTCCTGCTAGGTCTGACCTTGGCTGTGTGTCCTAGGTTAAGCGCAACCTGCTTAACGTCTCCTACCGCATCGCACAGTACACGGATGTCATCTCTGACCTGCGCAGGGAGATTGAGCACCTCAAATCAAAAATTGAGAAGCAGGAAAAGGAGAAGAAAAGTGAACCTGGTGTCCGGGATGCACAAGGTAGAGTCTGGAGCCTCATAGAAAGCCCTGATGGCTTTGTCACCCCTCCCCAGAGCCCTGTATCCCTGTCCCAGGGTCAGCCATTCCCCCTTGTCAAGGGCTTGGTGCTCGGCCTATTCTGGGCACCTGCATTCAGAGAGGGATTTAGTGACCCTGTCGTGGGCTTTAGTTCCAACTTGGCAACTACCTTACTGGGTATCCCAAACCCGAGCTTCAATTTTCTCACTTGTAATATGTGAGGACTAGAGGGTTGGCTCTGTTGCCTGGTGATTAAAGAAGCCAGATCCCATGTGGCTGACCACAGTGCAAATCCAGGGCTTGGCGACTTGTAAAACATGCTGGACATGTGTTTATACTTGTCCAAAACTCCAACAAGATGAAGAAATGGAAGAGAAAGGATTGTGACATGACCAAGTCCCACTGGGAGGTGCTTTCTCCCTTTCTCTCTCTGTTTCTCTGTCTCTCTCTGGTGAGCACACATGCCCTCTGGCAATTGAAAAAGAATGGGCAAGGTGGGGAATAAGCAATTCACAGAATTCCTAGTGGTTAATAAACATATGAAAAGATTCTCAAATGTAGTGTGAACAGAGAGATGCAAACTAAAACAAATGTTGACATACCAGATTGGCTAAGAATGCCTGGTAATAGGAAATATTTAAGAGAGGTGACCCCATAGCTTAGTGCTTGAGTACTGTGTGAAGGGAGCTGGACTCCCTGTGGTTGACCATGGCAGTATGAAAAACGTGCCAGGTGCATTTATACATATGCCCAGGATCCTATGAGAAGCAGGAATAGAGGAAAGAGGATTACAGTACAATTAGGCCTCGTGAGTGTAGGAGTAAGCTTTCTTCCTTTCTCTGATGTGTGCATGTGCCCTTTGGCATTAAAAGCTGTTTATTAAATAGAGGATAGAAAGTAATATAAAGTTAAGTGTGGAAATGGAAGCCTTGGACCAGCAGGCGGTATGGAGGTTAAGGCATTGGATCCCACGATTAGCTTTGCAGTTCAAATCTCAGACTTGGTGAACTGAGAATCATGCCAGGCGTGTGTGTGTGCACCCAAGATCCCAAGAAGAGAATGAAGGAGAAGGCCATTCCCCTGGGGAGGGAGTGATTTCTCACGTTCTTTCTCTCTCTTTCTCTGGTGAGCACATGTGCCCTATGGCAAAAACCTAAAAAACAAACAAACACGAACTTAAAAGACCCTTTGCTTTAGCAATTTAGTCCTCAGATCTACCATAGAGAAATAGGCACTTTTATTTTTTATTTATTTATTTATTTATTTAGCTATAGGGCGTGTACGCTCGCCAGACAGACAGAGAGAGACATAGAGACAGAAAGCGAGAAATCACCCCCCAGGGGGGATGGTCATGCCGCAATCCCTTCTCCTCCATTCTCCTCTCGGGATCTTGGGCACACATGCACACACACCTGGCGTGAGTTTTAAGCCACTGGGTCCGGGACGTGAACCGCGGTCGACTACGTGGGAATCCAGCAACATAGCCCTTACGCTAACTGCTGGTTCCGAGAAATAGGCACTCTTGTGCTCAAGGAGGCTGCATGATTGGAAAGCCCCAATGTGCCCATCTAAGGGGATGACAAACTACAGTGCAACCCTCCCAGGAACGCTCTGCAGCTGTTACAGAGAAGGAGGCAGACCCACTTCTGTAGACAGATGACCTCAAAGACATAGCATTGTGTGAGAAAAGCAAGTGAAGGAGGGCAGTGAAAGTCTGAGCTTTTCATATAAAAACTCTAAGTCAGGACCAGCAATTGCCATAATGACTGTATCACTGGACTCCCATGTAGTTGACCACGGTTCGAGTCCCCGACCCAGTGGCTTAAAACTCACGCCAGGTGTGTGTGCATGTGTGCCCAAGATCCCGAGAGGAGAATGGAGGAGAAGGGATTGTGACGTGGTCATCCTCCCAGGGGGTGATTTCTCACTTTCTATCTCTCTGTCTCTCTGGCAAGTGCACGCACCCTATAGCAAAAATCTCTAAAAAAAAAAAGCAAAAAAATAAAACAAAAAAAACTCAAAGTCAACTCACAAAAAACCCACATATTGGGCTAGTCAGTGGTGTGGTGGTTAAAGTAGCTGGATCCCACATGGCCAACTGTACCATTTGAGTTCTAAGCCTGGCAGCTTAAAAAGCATACTAAGGTGACCAGCAGTTGGTGTAATGGTTACGTGGCTAGACTCCCATGTAGTTGAACGCAGTTTTAGTCCCAGACCTGGCAGCGTAAAACTCATGCTGGCTGCATATGTATGCGTGCCCAAGATCCTAGAGAATGGAGGAGAAGGGATTGTGTCCTGGCCATTCCCCCTGGAGGGTGATTTTTTGCTTTCTATCTCTCTCTGTTTCTCTGACGAGCACATGTGCTCTATAGCAAAGATCTCTCTTAAAAAAAAAAAAAAGACAAAAAGAAAGCACACTAGGTGTGTGAGCAGTGTACCCAACACCCTGAGAGGAGAATGGAGGAGAAGGGATTGTACAATGGCCATTGTCTCAGGGGTGATTTCTCACTTTCTCTGTCTCTTTCTGTCTCTCTTCCCCCACACGCCATGAGCACAGGTACCCTGTCGCAAATCATAAAACACCCCTCATTTATCTCTCTAGACACATAGATACACAAAATTGCACAGAAAAAGATCCGAAAGGACACACATTAAAATGACAGTGGCAGTGACCAGAGTGAGGAGACTGGGCTTGGGGGAGGAGTGATCAGATGATTAAGAGGGTCTTATGATTCTTTTTTTTTTTTTTTTGGAGAGGATTTTGCTATAGGACGTGTGTACTCACCAGAAAGACGGAGACGGAGAGAGAGAAAACAAGAAATCACCCCCCAGGGGGGATGGCCATGCCACAATCCCTTCTCCTCCTCTCTCCTCTCGGGATCTTGGGCATGCACACACACGCGCCCAGCGTGAGTTTAAGCCACCGGGTCCAGGACTCGAACCATGGTTGGCTACATGGGAGTTCAGCAACATAGCCATTATGCTAACTGCTGGTCCCAGGGTCTTATAATTCTTGATGTATTATTTGAAATTTTATAACAAAGATGTGTTCACATATTACTTGTATAAATATATCATCTTTAAAAATATTTCCTGAGTGTAACAGTAATATGTGTTTATCATTCAAAACTGGGAGAATACTGCAATGTATAAGAAGAACATAGAACTTACTTGTAATCCCACAATTTGGAGATAGCTACTGATAGCATTTAGCACTTTCCTCCAATCTTTGAAGTACGCACACACACATAGACACACAAACACACAGGTACACAAGCACATGCATGTATAACACGTATAACACATACAAACAGACATATGCACACACAACACTGGAATTTGGGATCGTGCTCTCTCTGTTACTCACGTAATGTGCATTTACTGAGGGCCTACATGTTACAGGCATGGCTCCAGTGACGGGGAGACAAAGGGAGTGGGACCCAGATGACCCTGCTCTCATGTGTATATCCTCATGAGAAAGAGACCACAAATAAGGAGGATAAAGAGCTGAGGAAGACAAGGCTGGGGCAGAGAGCAAAGGAGGAGGGAAGGGGTCTTTCTTGGCTGAGTGGTGGGGAAGGGCTCTCTGTGGAGGCGACACTGTAATGTGGGAGGAAGGAGCCATACAAAGACCTGGGTTTGGAGACCTGTGGCAGGGGAAGTGCACGTGCAAAGGCCCTGGGGCAGAAATGAGTTTGGTGCCTTCAGGAAATAGAAGGCAGGGCCTCGGACTGGCACATGAGGAGAGTGTCCACTTGGCAGGAGAGAGCTGAAAGGAGAGATGAGGCGATGAACAGGCTTCTAGTGTACCCTAAATGTAACGGGAGACCTGAGAGTTCAAGCAGGATGGTGATGTGCTGAGAACCTCTTGAGGTTGCGCCTGTGATTCAGAAGCCAGACCTCCCTCAACAGAGCTGTGCTTTTCTTCAGGCCGTTGATGAGGTAGGCCGAGGCTTCTCCATGCATGGTTTAGCCTGGTGAACATGAAAGAGGAGTTGAGGGGTAGGCAAGGGGTTGAGACAGGGATGAACTGTGAGCTCTGAGTTATGGAAGAAATTTTTAAATGTTTATACTTTAGTCAGTGGAGAATTTCAAATCCTCAGATTAGGAGAAAGAATAGTCTAACAAACTCTCATAAGTTGTGGTTGTCAGTTTTGGTTTCTTTATCCTTCCCTCTATTTCATATTATCTTGAACCAAATTCCAGATATCAGATCATTTTATTCATAAATCTGCCAGTATATAATCTCTAAAAGATGAGGACTCTTTACAAAAATATAACTATAATGTCATTCTCATAGCTGAAAGATGTTAGCAATAATTCTTTCATATCATCAGAGTCAATTGTTCACATTTCCAGCAGTCTCATAATGTCACAAATCTTTTTTTTTTAATTTTTGCCATAGAGTGTGAGCACTTGTCTGAGAGAGAGAGAAACAAAGTGAGAAGTCAACCACCCCCAGAGAGGATGGCCACGCCACAATCTCTTCTCCATTCTCCTCTTGAGATTCTGAGCATGTGCACACATGTGTGTGCCCTGTGTGTTTTTTAAGCCACCAGGTCCAGGACTTGAACCGTCTGAGGTTCAAGAGTTGGCTATGTGCGCTCTAGCACCTTAACCACCATGTCACTTGCTGGCCCCACACACCTTTTCTTTTCTTTTTTTTTTAAAGTTTCTTTCTTTCTTTCTTCCATGAATGAGAGAGACAGACAGACAGCACTCTCAACAGGGTCCTGACACTACAATCCATGCTCAGCCTCAACCAGCCCAGATCATGGGCACTCATTTCCAGGGGGACCTGAGTTGTTGTCGTTGGGGCAAGTCATGATGTATTTTCCTTTGTTTCTGTGCCAAAATGCATCACGACTTTCCTGACGACCCAGTATTTACCTGTCTTCCTCCCATCTATCTACTCATCTCTTCATCCGCATAACCTTATATCCACCACTCATCTACTTACCACTCACCCCTGCACCTACACATCCATCCACCCGCCCACCCACATCCACCCATTCGCCGATACACATGCGCTGAACTCCTTCATGGGCTAGATCCTATTTTCATGGGCGACATGGAGTCCAACTCGGGCTTAGGTGGCATTGCTCCTGGTGCAGCCAACTCCCTTCCTGCCTGCAGTCACCATCCCTGCCCACGAAGCAGAGGAAGATAGCCGTCAGCAGATGGACAAGATCCGAGCCCAACTCATTGGGGCCTTCAAGGAGCAGATGGAGATGCGGCGCAGCCTGGTGGAGCTCGAGAACACCAACATCGAGCTGCACATCGACATGTCCCGCCACCTGCTCACCATTGCCGAGTGAGTGAGTCCACACTCGGGGCTCCCCAACAGGGCAGGGGAGGCCTGCCAGGAGCACCTGGGGCCCCTGGTGGAACTTGCTTTTTTTTTTTTTGCTATTGTCCAGCCACTCTCTGCTGCCTGCAGGACCCCAAGGGAACCCTCTTTTTTCCAGGAAGGACCCCCAACTCTATTCCTCTCCTGCCCTGTAACTAAGGCAGGCAGGTGGGAAAAGCTTCTAGATCTCTTTGGTCTCTTTCTCACAGGCTAGAGTCTAGATCCAGCCTTGGTGGGGCAGCTAGCATCATCCCTACTCATGCAAGAGGAGACTGAGGCTCAGAGGAGATGTGGGTTTGCCTGAGGTTACACACCCCCTCAGTCAGGACTCTTCCTCCATTGCACGCTTACCCCCTTTCATACCTACTGAGGATACAGTGACCACATAGAGAGACTGGCCATGCAACTGGTTGTCTATGCTGGGACACTGACCATTACCTTGGGACAACAGGTGTCCCCTGGGACTGCCCTAGATAACTGGGACGCATGGCCACCTCACTTATGGGACATACAGAACTTAGTCTGTGACTGAGCCATTTCTCCTCCTTTGCTCTCTGCTTTCTGTTATCCCATTTTCTTCTTTTCCTTCTCCTCCTTTTTCCTTTTATTTCTTTTAAATACACAAAGAACACAAGACTTACACTAGAGGAATTTTAAATAAAAGGAAATGTGTTCCCAGTCTCGTCCATTTCCAGTCACTTTTCTATTCGTCTTTGTTCCCCTAATCCTCCTTCCACACAAAGTTTCCATGAGGTCCTCGTGGCTGCTTAGATTTAATCTGGCACCTTCTTTCGCAGAGCCTTAGATTATTGTAGTTCATCCTTGTAGAGTGCCAGGTTGTATGGGGTGCTGCTGTCCACAGTTTATAGTTGAGGAAGCTGAGGCTCAGAAGAGATACTTTTAATGAAACGTGCCCCAAGGTCACTTGGATGGCCCTAGGCAATTCTGGGGTTGGAGTCTGAGTGTACTGTGTGTGTATACAGAGGGGTCACAGAGACCATGTAGCAGACTCAGTTCTGCTGCATTTTCACACTTGTTCCTGTGAGCAGCTAGCTAGGGGGCAAAAAGGCTCTGGACTGGAGGTGCCAGGACTCCCAGTCCTGGGTGTGACTTGCACTCTGATCCTTCTGTTGTGGCTGCAGCTGGGAGCATGAGAAGACCCACCACCTTGCACACAGGGACAGGAGTGAGCCTGAGAAAGATGAGGAGCCGGTGGATGCTGATGCTGAGGGGGACGAGGGCGAGTTCACGGAGCCACATGAAGTGGCTCTGGCCAGAGAGGAGGTCAACCTGCTTTTAGCTGAGCAGCGGAAAACTGCAGCCCTCAAGGTAGGGAGCAGAGTCAAAGCATATTCGCAGCCATGCTGACGGTGACAAGAGTTGCTAACACTTACTGATGGATGATGGTGTGGGCCCTTGATGAACACTGGCTGATTCCCTGGAGTAGGACCGGTCACAGCCACTTTGTAGATGAGAAAACCAGGCCTTGGAGAGATTGTGTAAATTGTCCCAAATTCCCAGAGGGCAGGAGGGATGGAGCTGGGACCTGACCTGGGCCTGACACCAAAGCCCATGCCCCTTTGCATTGGAGTAACAGCTACACCAAGGGGCCCCAAAGGGGTGGAGTGCAGGGCAGGAGTAACCATGGAATGGGACGTAAGTGGCAATGTGGTGTCCCTGGAGACCCCTACCTGCCTCACCTTTGGTGGTTGATATCTGGAGTGGGATCCCTTTGCAATACCCCATGTAGGATGAGAGTCCTTGGAAAGTGCTTTCCATTGGAGTCTTGCTCAGTCCTCTCCAATCTTGGACTTGGACATATGATGTGAGGACAGGGACATAGCCAGGAGGAAACCTATACTCCAGGTCACTCTCTGGAGAAGGAAGTCTTCACATTTGTGTTTTCTGAGAAGGGCGAGCTATTTGTATAAGCTATTTCAGGAAGAGCTGGTTATCTAATAGTTTCACTTCAGAAAAATTACAGAACTGGTGCTTGATGCAGAGTTTGTGGAAAATGCCAGTGAGGCTGGATACTCTTTCAGCCCATTAGTTAAATGTTTGCGAGTATATTTTCAGAAAAGTGTAAAAAGCATCTGATGATGTCATGTTGTTAAAAGCCAGCAGCATTTATTTCACTTAAAAGCTATGTAGCCATTCCAAGGATTTCTTAATATTGCCTACAGCAATTTAGAAATGGCATGATTTGACTTTAAAAGTCCTTTGACAGGGCCACCCTATGGCCTGGTGGTTAATGCTGCTGAATTGATCCCACATACTGACTACACAATTTGAGTCGCAGACCCAGCAGCTTGAGAAGCTTGAGAAACACACTGCTTGTGTGCGTGTGCGTGCCCAAGATCGGGATGGAGCTGGGACCTGACCTGGGCCTGACACCAAAGCCCATGCCCCTTTGCATTGGAGTAACAGCTACACCAAGGGGCCCCAAAGGGGTGGAGTGCAGGGCAGGAGTAACCATGGAATGGGACGTAAGTGGCAATGTGGTGTCCCTGGAGACCCCTACCTGCCTCACCTTTGGTGGTTGATATCTGGAGTGGGATCCCTTTGCAATACCCCATGTAGGATGAGAGTCCTTGGAAAGTGCTTTCCATTGGAGTCTTGCTCAGTCCTCTCCAATCTTGGACTTGGACATATGATGTGAGGACAGGGACATAGCCAGGAGGAAACCTATACTCCAGGTCACTCTCTGGAGAAGGAAGTCTTCACATTTGTGTTTTCTGAGAAGGGCGAGCTATTTGTATAAGCTATTTCAGGAAGAGCTGGTTATCTAATAGTTTCACTTCAGAAAAATTACAGAACTGGTGCTTGATGCAGAGTTTGTGGAAAATGCCAGTGAGGCTGGATACTCTTTCAGCCCATTAGTTAAATGTTTGCGAGTATATTTTCAGAAAAGTGTAAAAAGCATCTGATGATGTCATGTTGTTAAAAGCCAGCAGCATTTATTTCACTTAAAAGCTATGTAGCCATTCCAAGGATTTCTTAATATTGCCTACAGCAATTTAGAAATGGCATGATTTGACTTTAAAAGTCCTTTGACAGGGCCACCCTATGGCCTGGTGGTTAATGCTGCTGAATTGATCCCACATACTGACTACACAATTTGAGTCGCAGACCCAGCAGCTTGAGAAGCTTGAGAAACACACTGCTTGTGTGCGTGTGCGTGCCCAAGATCCCCAAAGGAGGGAGAGATGGAGAAGAAGGGACTGTGGCATGGCCGTTCCCCATGGGGATGCATTCTCACTTTCCCTCTCTCTCTCTGTCTCTCCCCAGTGAGCACACATGCCCTCTGACAAATTAAATACACACACACACACACACACACACACACACTTAAAAAATAAGTCCTCTGACCTTTCCAGAAACGAAAATGGCCCTATAGCCTAGTGATTAAGAGAAACAGCTCCTATATAGCTGACCACAGTTTGAATCCTGGCCCATACAGCTTGAGAGACATGCTGGGCTCATGTGTGTGCAGGTCCAGGGTCCTAACAGGGTGGGGAAATGGAAAAGGAATTGTTGTGTGTCTTCATGCCTCATTGTGGGGGGGACTTTCTCCCTCCCTCTCTCTCCTCTCTGTCTCTCTCTCTGGAAATTTAATTGCCCTCTGGTAATTAAAAAAAGTGCCTCTTGGTAATTAAAGTGCTAGGTTCCCACATGGCTGACTGCAGTTCAAATCCTGGACCTAGCAGCTTGAAAATCATGCCAAGTGCATGCACATGCCCAAAATCCCAGGAGAAGGATGGAGGAGAAGGGATTGTGGTGTGGCCATCCCCTCTAGGGAATGATTTCACACTTTTCCTCTCTCTGTCTCTTTCTGTCTCTCTCTCCAGTGAGTGCATGTACCCTATGGCAAAAACTTAAAAAAAAAAAGTGGGGGCCAGACAGTGGTGTAGTGGTTGAGGCACCGGACTCCCACATGACTGACCATGGTTTGAGTCCTGGACCTGGTGGCTTGAAACTCACACTAAGCACATATACATGCGTGCCCAAAATCCTGAGAGGAGAATAGAGGAGAAGGGATTGAGATGTGGCCATCCTCCTGGGGGGTGATTTCTCGCTCTCTCTCTGGCAAGTGAACAGGCCTTATAACAAAAATCTCTTTTTAAAAGAAATGCCTCTTGCTTGAACCAATGATGGGCATCAAGAGAGCATGACTTTCAAGAGCCAAATATGGATATTCGATGTGGCACACAAATGATGAACCTGTTAATTAACTAATTCATAATAAAAACAAATCAGAACTTTTTAAGTGTCCAGGCCCTGGGGACACATAAAGATAAGTGAAACATACTCTATGACTTGAGCTCACAATCTAATGGAAGAGACACAAACACAACCATTTATAATTCAATATGGTAGCACAATGATATTGGGTTGCTGGGAAAGTCATGAAGCATTTTTGCATAGAAAAATACATAACTTTCTTGACAACCTAGTAGTGACAGGAACAGGATGCTGGGTGTGAGAGGAAGAGGCACTACTTCAGCAGGGACATGGGGAGGACTTCAGGGAGAAGGGGACCTTGAAGTGGTGCTTCAAAGGAAGAGAGTAGATCTTGCTAGGGGAACTGAACCGGCTCCTCCCAGAGTAGTCCCCTTGAATCCCAGAAAAACAGGGTGGTCAGAACACATCTTCCTCAGCTGCACTGGGAGTCATTATCTAACCCATTCCAGGACTGGGATTCTGGGGTTGGGCTTGCACGGCAGCTTCAGCCTGAGTGTCACTGCCTGGGAACCTAGATGAAATGATATAGTGTGATGGTTGCTTTGACATATCAACTGGACCAGGCTGTAGGATGCAGTGATTCAATCCGACATTCATCAGGTGATGCCAAGAAGGTCTTGGTAGGTGTGTCGAACATCTACAGTCAGCTGACTTTAAGTACAGTACATATGCACATAAATATACCAACACCTGAACATATATCTTTGCCTTTATGTCTGCCTCCAGCTGGTTCTGTTTCTCCGGAGAGAGCCTGGACTGATAGACACCAAGATGCAGAGTCCCAGGCAGCTCTCTGAGCTCCCAGTGTTTTCTGTAAGGCAGGGAGCAGCCTCAGAGGCCTGAAGTGGATGAGCAAGGCCTCAGCTCTGCCTGCTTTTCCTCATACTCCGTTTGGCTAGAGACAATCAGAACCTCTGTTGTAGGCACAAGGTCTGTAATGTGGTAGATGTAGAAGTGCCTTCAGAGACTATTCTGTAAGGACATGGGAATGGCTTCAGAAGGCTTCACACTATAAGAAAGGGCATCGCTTGTTTCTGTAGCAGACACATAGACACACGGTGAGGGGCCAGCCCACTGGGGGTGGAGATGCTCTGAAATATAGTATACATAGGAAATTAGAGATTCAGCGAGGCCAGCAGTTTGGGAGACAGTTGTCATTACAAAGATGGTTTGCTACTCACAGTTTCTAAGAAGAGGGGTCCGGCCATACCATGCCATGCCACCCGGGGCCACAGGGAGGAGGCTCAGGAGTCAGGTGTAGGGGAGCATGGCTAAGAACCTTTATGGTGGTTTCCTTGGAACAGGCAAGGCAGGATAAGTAGGTTTAGGATGGGCTGACAAGGGCTGTCCCTACTTGTACCTGGCTCTGGGTGATTGGGATGGGGGGTGGTGGTCTGGAGTGTGATATTCCCAAAGAGGAGGGTTGAGGTATGACCTCTGGGTTGTTTGGTTTGTGTTTGGAATATGTGCTGGAATCTTGCCATCCCTGAGAGAGACAGTCCTGATGGGGTCAGCAAGGTCCCAGATACTAAAGCATCAAAGCACAGAAAATAAAAGATACGGTTGGTATAGACTGATGGCAGCACACCCTCAGAGCCCATCACTGTGTGTTTCCCTGAGTGCAATCGCAAACCAGGCCTGTGAGGGGGAACAGGTGTGAGCCAGCAGAGCACCTGACGTCTCCCGTCAACCCTTGGTCTTCCCATCAGGCCGGGCTGGAGCAGCGACTGGCCAATGCCAAGCGGAAGGTCTCGCAGATGGAGAAGCTGCTGCCCAAGCAGGTCACCAGCGAGGAGCAGCGGGAGGTGCTGCGGCTGCTGTGCAGGGCCCACCAGCTGGAGGTGGAGAACACGGAGCTGCAGGCCAACAACCTATGCCGGAAGAACCTGCTGTGCCAGAAAGACTTCGTCATCCAGCGCTACCACCAGCATCGGCTGCTCTGTGATCAGGTCATCCAGGAGCAGCAGCAGCTGATACAGGGTGAGCTGCCGGCCGGCACGCTGGAACTCTGTAATCTTCTGGAACGAGTAGGCTGTGTACACTGTCTTGTCTGTCTGTCTCTCTGTCTTAGACCATTTTTTTGGGGTGGGGAGAGGTTTTTCACTATAGGGCGCGTGCGCTCGCCTGACAGACAGAGAGAGAGACTGAGAGACAGAAAGCGAGAAATCACCCCCCAGGGGGGATGTTCACACCGCAATCCCTTCTCCTCCATTCTCCTCTCGGGATCTTGGGCACGCAAGCACACACACCCGGCGTGAGTTTTAAGCCATCGGTCCGGTTCACCATGTGAACCGTGGTCGACTACGTGGGAGTCCAGCGACATAGCCATTATGCTAACTGCTGGTTCCCAGTCTTAGACCATTTTTAAATTGCTAGAGGGGAGGTGTGCTCACCATAGAGACATGGAAAGACAGGGAGAGAGAGGGAGAAAGCACCCCCTAGTGGGACACGGTCATGCCGCAATCCCTTCTGTTCCATTTCTCCGCTCTGCTGGGATTTGGGGCACACACTCACACATGCCTGATGTGTTTCTCAAGTCGCTCAGGTCTGGGATTAAACTGTGTTTGGCCATGAATTGTTTTCCCTTAGCCACTAGCCTGTGGGACCAGCTCATATTTTTCTTTTTTAATACTATTGAATATTTCAGGGTATATTTTTCAAAACAAAGTCATTTTCTAATGTGACTGTAAGACGTCAGTGTGGATGTGATACTAGTGTACAGATACATTTGACTCTTGCCTGTTGTCCCATCAGTGTTTTCTATAGCAAGCAGAAATGCTGGGTCACTAGTTCAGTTACGTTCTGAATTTCTTTAATTCACCGGCAAGTGAACCCCAGGGGGATGGGGGCCTCCAGGTCAGGTTGCCCCGTCAGCAAAAGAAAGGGACACCTCTGATCCAGGCGCAGTGGCACACACTGTAGTCCCAGCTTCTTGGGAGGCTAAGGCACTAGGATCACAAATTCATGGCTAGCCTGGGCCACATAGCAAGACCTTGTCTCTCTCCCTTAAACAAAACGGGACAGGGCTGGTCCTGTGGCCTTGTGATTATGGGAGCCAGATCCCACATGATCAACTGTAGTTCAAGTCCCAGCCCTGGGCAACTTGAAAAACATGCAGACACATGGCCAGAATCCTAACAGGACGGAGAAATGGAGGAGAAAGGATTGCACTGTGACCATGCCCCATGGGGGAGCGCTTTCTCCCTCCCGCTCTGATGAACACACACACCTTCTGGCAATAAAAGAAAAAATTTAAAAAGGGCAATACGTGAACACAAAAGAAGTTAGATGTGCAGAAATTCCACTCTCTCGAAAAGCCTCTTCTATCGGGTTGGAGCATTTACCTTCAAACGTCTTCCAAAGTGGTACTGTCTTTTTACTCTAGGGCACATGAGCTTGCCAGAGAGGCACAGAGACAGAGGGACAGAAAGCGAGAAATCCACCCCCCCCCCCAAGGGATAGCCATGCTGCAATCCCTTCTTCCCTGTTCTCGTCTTGGGTTTTGGGCATGCGTGCACCCACACCCAGCGTGAGTTTAAGCCACCGGGTCTGGGACTCAAACCATGGTCGATTACGTGCAAGCCCAGCAATGTAACCATTGTGCCACCTGCTAGTCCCGATACTCTTTTTTTTTTTTGAGAGGTTTTTGCTATAGGGCGCGTGCCCTTGCCAGACAGACAGAGAGAGACAGAGAGATAGAAAGCGAGAGGTCACCCCCTAGAGGGGATGGCCACGCTGCAATCCCTTCTCCTCCATTCTCCTCTTGGGATCTTGGGCACACATGCACATGTGCCTGGCGTGAGGTTAAGCCACCAGGTCTGGGACTTGAATCACGGTCAACTACGTGGAGTCCAGCAACATAGCCATTACGCTAACTGCTGGTCCCCCGATACTGTCTTTTTAACAAGTGCTGGATATATTGCCTGATTCCGTGAGGGTGTCCCCAACTCCTTCTGGTCTATGTCTTTGCTGGATCCTACAGATGGTGGCATCCCAGTGCCAGAGTCCCTGAACAAGCGGTTCCAGCTGTACTCCCAGGAGTTGGGCGAGGGCACGCTGAACCGCCTCCTGCTGCTGCACTCTGTGATGGCCAGTTCACTCCGGGTGAGTCCGACCCATCCTGCTCAGCCCTAGGCCAGGCCTGTGCTGAGCTCTGCTCTGTACCAGGACCCATGAAACAGAGGAGGAACTTGTAGTCCCCAAGAACCACCTACCTAGAAGTCAGAACACTGGGGTGCTATGGCGGGGATTTGGGCAAGTTTTGAGGCAAGGCAAGCCCCGCCCAGGCCCTGAAGGCCAGGTGTGGAAGGTATGGTTGAGCAAGCCTGCCCAGGGTGAGCCAGGGTGGGCCTGGGGTGGGTTCTGTTCACATGTGGCCGGTCAGTTTTGTTCTGTGTACCCCAGCATCCGTAACCCTCAGCTATCGTCATCGTTTCTGTGTGGGAGACAAAAACCTGATGGGCAGGAAGCCTGAGCTCCCTCCAGTGGAGGCCCTTGTGCATTAGTGACTGGAGAGACATCTTCTGGGAACCTCAGTGAGGTCTGTGGTTCTAGGTCTTTCTTCAAGGCTGCATGTTCCAGCCTAGAGCGAGGGCTATAGCGTGAGCCCTGAACTCGTCATGGCACCTGAGTCCTGTCGTCTCCCAATTCTGCCATGCCCAGCATGAGTGCTGGTGTCTGCAGCCTGTAGACCTCCTTCTCACCCTCTAGAGGAAACTTCTGGACTTCAGCCGGAGTGAGTGAGGAGAGTGGCCCAGAAGTATGCTGTGTGAGAGGGACTCAGGGTCCTAGTGTGGGAAAGCGACTTCCTCCATCCCCAACTCCAGCACACCTACTACAACACACTGCCGTGCTGGCCCTGTGGCTGGGTGCTGAAGTTCACACAACTCCGGAGGCTGGCTTTCCTGGGGCTGCTGGCTCAGTTACCACTCAGACATCTGTTTCCTGCTTTCAAAAAGTTACTGCTCTGTTCTCCTTTCGCATTGTTCTCAAACGTATAGGAAAGAGGATTTTTTTCTTCTTTTTTTGGCTTTGTCTTTTTTTTTTTTTTTTCAAAGACTTAATATTTTTTAGAATAGTTTTCAGGTTCATAGCAAAGTTGAACAGAAAATACAGAGATTTCCTGTGTACCTCCTCCCCACACACAACCTCCCCCACTACCAACATCCTCCCAGAGTGGGACATCTGTTACAATCAGTGTACTGCATCATCTCATCACACTCGCCCAAAGAGGTCATTTTTACATTAGAGTTCTATCACCCCATGCCACTGTTCTACTTCCTGTCTCTATGAATTTTTTATTCTTTTTTGTTTTTGGAGAGGTTTTTGCTACAGGGCGTGTGTGCTTGCCAGACAGACAGAGAGAGACAGAAAGACAGAAAGGGAGAAATCACCCCCCAGGAGGGATGGCCACGCCGCAATCCCTTCTTCTCCATTCTCCTCTCAGGATCTTGGGCACGCACGCACACACGCCCGGTGTGAGTTTTAAGCCACCAGGTCTGGAACACGAACCGTGGTCGACTACATGGGAGTCCAGCGACATAGCCATTACGCTAACTGCTGGTCCCTCCTGTCTCTATGAATTTAACCCCAGGTCCCTTATGCGAATGGGATCATATAATATGTGGCTTATTTCATTCAGCATCTGTCCTTAAGTTGTAGAATGTGTCAGAATTTCCTGCCCCCCCCCTTTTATTTTGAGAGGTTTTTGCTATAGGATGCGTGTGCTCACCAGAGAGACAAAAAGTGAGAAATCACCCCCCAGGGCAGAAGGCCATGTCGCAATCCCTTCTCCATTCTCCTCTCTAGATCTTGGGCATGCACACACACACACACACACACACACACACACACACACTCCCAGCGTGAGTTTAAACCACCTGGTCTGGGACTCGAACCAGGGTCAACTACATGGGAGTCTATATAGACATTATACCATCTGCTGGTCCCATTTCCTACCTTTTTAAGGCTGAGTAATATTTCTTTAAATGCCTACCATATTTTGTCTATTCATCCACCGACCAGTGGGCACTTGAGTCGCTTCCACCTTTTGTCTCTTGTGAATAATGGACATGAACATGGGTATATAAGTATCTCTTCCGGACCTGGCTTTCAGTTCTTTTGTGTATGTACCCAGAAGTGGAATTGCTGGGTCACATAATAATTCTATGTTTAACTTTTTGAGACCTTTTAAGGGTGCTCTGGACAACGGGTTCCTCCCTTGTGATCCATTTTGCTATGGTCTCTGGGGAGTCTGCTAATGCAGCAATGCCTTCCTTCTGTCTCGATGATGGAGGGACAAGCCAAGCAACTGACTTGCTGGCCTCTCCCACTGGGTGATGGTGGGAAGAAGCAGGTCTTCCTGTGACTCTGCAAAGACCCTCTGCTCGATGACAGAGCTTGCCCATGTCCTCACTCAGCTCCTCTGTCTGGTCCCAGGATGGCTCTGTCCTGAATATATCTCCCCCACCTGAGGACTCCAGCAGAGACCAGACCAGCGACAGGAAGGACCTCCCATGGGGCGCCCAATTTGAGCTGCCTCCAGTGCTCCTGGAGAGAGACAGGTAAGTGGGCTTCCTCCTCTCCTGATCAGCCCCAGGGTTATCACCAAGCCCCCTAGGTGTTGGTGGCTCTGGATGGAGGCTTGAAGGCAGGTAATATGAATCCCAGATCCCAGGCCAGCTCAGCAGGCATGCGGTCCTGGGCATAGCCAGAGCCTCTGTTTGCTCTTTCATGAAGTGTGGCTAGTAGCCCTTTCCTTGCAGGGTTGTTTTTAGACTAATAAACACATCACAGGAGGTGCTTATTATGTGAGGCAGCAGTGAAGTCAAGGAATTTGATGCTAGAAATACCTTCCCTTTTTGTAAGTATCTTTTGTTCAAAATGTTTTAGTTCAATATTGGCTATTTATTCCTCCCTCCATGACTTGCTCTTCTTTTTACTTTTTTTTTGGAGAGGTTTTCGCTATAGGGCGTATGTGCTCGCCAGACAGACAGAGAGAGACATAGAGACAGAAAGCGAGAAATCACCCCCCAGGGGGGATGGTCATGCCGCAATCCCTTCTCCTCCATTCTCTTCTTGGGATCTTGGGCACGCACGCACACGCGCCCGGTGTGAGTTTTAAGCCACCGGGTCCGGGACTCGAACCACGGTCGACTATGTGGGAGTCTAGCAACATAGCCATTACGCTAACTGCTGGTTCCCACTTTTTACTTTTATTTTGACACTTTCCAGCAAACTAAATTTACACTAGTTAATTCAACATATGCCTCTACCCTAGATTTAATAGTTAACATTTTGCCAATTTATATCACTTAGCTCAGGCAACCAAAATAAAATACAATAGTATACACTGGATGACTTAAACAGCAGAACTAAATGTATTTATTTATTGCCAGAGGACATATGCATAGGAGGGAGAGAGTGAGAGAAAGCACCCCTAATGGGCCCCATCACGTCCCCATCTGCTTACCCTAGTTCTCCATCCTGTCAGGATCCTGGGCATGTGTGTACATACCTGGCATGTTTTCAGGCACTGAGGCTTGGACTTGAACCTTGGTTCATCCATGTGGGATCTGGCTTCCTTTGTTCAGTGCTTGGTTATTGGCTGGCCCTGAAATGTCTTCTCAGAGTTCTAGAGACTGGAAGTCTGTCATCAAGTACCACCATGATTGGTTCCTGGGGAGAACCCTCTTCCTGGTTTGCAGATAGCTTCTTCTTGCCATGTCTTCACATTTATGGGTGACGGAAAGGGAGAAGAGGGTGGGACAAGGAACCAGCAGTTAGCGTAATGGCTATGTCGCTGGACTCCCACGTAGTCGACCGTGGTTCGCGTCCCGGACCCAGTGGTTTAAAACTCACGCCGGGCGCGTGTGCGTGCATGCCCAAGATCCCGAGAGGAGAATGGAGGAGAAGGGATTGCGGCGTGACCATCCCCCCTGGGGGGTGATTTCTCGCTTTCTGTCTCCATGTCTCTCTCTGTCTGTCTGGCGAGCACTCGCGCCCTATAGTGAAAAATCTCAAAAAAAAAAAAAATAGAGGGTGGGACAGAGAGATATTGAGGGAGATCTTCCTCTTCATACAAGGACACTAATCCTATCTAATTAGGACTCCCCACCCCATGACCTCATTTACCTCCTTCAGACCCTATCTACAGAAAGAGTCACATGGTGGGCCTTTAAAATGTGGGTTTTGGGGGACACAATTCAGTGTATAGTAGTCATCTACTTCTTGGTTACATATTTAAAGTAAAATACAAACATCACCACATTTCATACCTAAATACATTGATATGCAGTTCTATGTAAGGGACATTATCCTCCAAAATCACAGTGTAGTTATCATCCCCCAAAATGAATAATCCTCCTTCAGTATCACTTCATATCCAGCCTCTGTCCGATTTTTCTACCTCCAAATGCTTTTACAGCTGGTTTGTTCAAGGCAGGGTGCATTGAAGGCCCAGACCCCGTGTTTGGCTGCAGTGCCCAGGTCAACCCTTTGCTTCTGGAGTAATGAGAATACCAGGGCTCCAGGAAGAGAATAGAATGATTGCCTTAGCTTGTGTACACATGCAGTACATGCTAGTGTGCTAGCATGTTTGTGTGAATATATCTGGGCAATTCTGCCTGCACACATTTGTTTGTGTGTACACATATGTTTGTACACACACATACATAAACACAGGGGCTCGTGTGCATACATGTGTTTGTGTATGTGCACATGTGCATACATGTTAGTGTGTATTGCTGTGAGTGTATATGTGTTACTGTACACATGTGGTTGTGTGTGTTGTGTATGTGCATATCTATATGCACATGTGTGTAAAAGGACTGCTCCGATCTCCATTTGCTCAAGACCAGAGGACTCATCAGTTCCCATGTCTGGTGCTGCCCGCTTGCTCTTGACCCAGATCTATTCATGAACTTGCTGCTCTGCCCCTTGATTAGAGAAGACGGGTGTCAACCCCACTCGGAGGAAAAGATGCTCAGGCCTGGGCCCTCAACCCTGATTTAGAGAGAAGGCAGGCTTCTGCTTCACTTCTTCCAGAGCAGTGTCTGCAGCAGCAGCTTGCACAGGGCAAGATAGCGGGTGGAACTCTCCCCAGGCGAGCTCCGAG
This sequence comes from Tupaia belangeri chinensis, assembly GCF_000334495.1. NCBI lineage: Eukaryota > Metazoa > Chordata > Mammalia > Scandentia > Tupaiidae > Tupaia > Tupaia belangeri. The sequence goes on along the minus strand of NW_006205068.1, from coordinate 1,013,525 downwards.
GCAGCACAGGAGGGAGGTCAGCAACCTATCTCCAGCTGAGGTGTCAACCATGCCCTCCCTCCATAGAGTCAGGCCCTGTCAGCCTCTTAGAACATCCTATGTTCACCAACCTGGAAGCTGCTCCAGGCCTCGGCATACAGACTTCTCACTGGGATTTCATTACTCAGCATGATTGATTGGATCACTGGCCTGTGATGCTGCTGTGTTTCATCCACAGTGATGGATATAAGTCATCGAAAGCCACACCTTCGAGAAAACTGGGAAAGCAAGATTCTCTTCTCCCTCCACCATCCCTCCGCATCCTGCTGACCCCTCCAATTCATGAGGTTGGTGTATGTGGCATGCAGCAGAGCCCTGGGCTCTGGAGAGGCCTCCCCTTTCCCCAACAGGACTGTGGTTGCCCCCTTCAAAGCTTTACTGGGCTGGGGAGAGTGGGAGGGAGACTTCCAGAAGGAGGCGACCTCTTGCTGAACCTGCCCTGGTTAAGTGATTTAGTCATTCTGTATTGGGGTTGCTACAAGAAAGCCCCACAAATGGGCAGTTTGAGCAACAAATTTATTTTCTCACAGTTCTGGAGGCTTTAGTTTGAGATCAGGGTGTTGGCAAGATCACATTCCCTCCAAAGTCTTTTGGAGAGGATCCTTCCTTTAGCTTTTGGTGGCTACAAGCATTCCTTGGCTTGTGGGTGCATCACTCCAATCTCTGCCTCTGAGAGACTGGCCTTCTCTGTTTCTCTGTCCTGTCTTCCCTTATAAGGATATGGGTCATTATAATTAGAGCCCACTGTAAATCTAGAAGATTATTTCATCTCAAGATCGTGAGCTAGTTTCATCTGCAAAGAACCTATTTCCAAATAAGATCCCATTCCAGGGTCCTGGGTAGATGTGAATTTGAGGTGAGCATGATTCACCTCAGGATGGAGCAAGAGCAATCCTCATCCTCAGTTTAAAGATTAAGGATAGCTCTGTGTCTGCCATAGCTGCCTCATCATGGCTTTGCTGAGCCTCGTTTTGCTCATCTGTAGGTTGGGACAGTCACTCTACTTACATGGTGCTTGTACAGTATGTGAGGGGATGAATCGCAAAGCACATCATGGGCTCCTATGGCCTCCTATTGGTTCTTCAGCTCTTCCAGGAGGTGGGCGCTTTTTATAGTCTAATTGCTAAGTGATTGGGTTCAAATCCTCACTCTATTCCAAGCTATGTGATCTTGGGCAAATTGCTTCATATTTCCAAATCTTTCTTTCTCCTTGTAAATTAATGAACCTGGTGCCCAATTCAAGGAAATGTGCTCTAACAAGCCAAAATCCCATTCCTTTCTCAGCATTCCTCTTGAACAACAAAGGAACCCACTCTTCACCAAGGTGCTTGGTGCCCATCCTTATTCCTCCTCTTTTATTCATATGCTTGAACCCCAACTACCTCTCCATAGCCCACATACATGAATGTTATGTCTATCTCCCCTCCCTCTCATCCCGTCCTGTATATCAGCCTAGCTACTCTCCCAGAAAGTTGGAAATCTCTCCTTTCCACAGGGGGTGGGCAGGGAGAGGCAGTGGGAAGCCAAATGGCAAATACAGGAATCTCTTTCAGGCCAGTGGGTAGCGTAGTGGTTAAGGCAGCTGGATCCCACATGGTTAACACCATGGTTTGGGTCCTGACTCTGTGGCTTGAAAACCACACCAGGCATCTGTATCTGCATGCTCACAATTCCTAGTGGAGAATGGAATAGATGGGGCCATGGTGTGGCCATCCCCTTGGGGGAGTACATTCTCTCTTTTCCTCTCTCTGTCTTCAGCAAATGCATGTGCTATCTAGCAAATTAAAATAATTTTCAAGGTTTTGCCATAGAGCACGTGGGCTCACCAGAGAGAGAGATACAGAAAGAGACAATGAGAGGAAAAGTGAGAAATCGCCCCCAGGAGGTATGGCCACACCACAATCCCTTCTCCTCCTGGGATTTTGGACACACATGCATATGCAAACAGTGTGATTTTCAAGCTGCTGAGTCTAGGACTCAAACCATGTTTGGCCATGTGGGAACCCAGCACCATAACCACTACGCCACATGCTGGTCCAATAATAATAATTTTAAAAGATTAAAAAAAAAAAAGAATCTCTTTGTCATATGGGTGAGTTTGTGAAAGGGAAAAAGCTGTGAATACTTACAAGTGAGTAATTTTGGTCCTTTTGTTTGAACTATTGCTAAGCTATTAGTATCCATTATTATCCATGACAGTATAAATGAGAGGGCCCTGGATGTATCCAGCAACCAGCATCTGGTCACTCTGCTGAGGATGCCTCCATGGGGAGCCTGGGAGTGCTGGAGCATTTGTGTCCCCTGGGAGAAGCTCTCTCCTAGTGGCTCTGTCTGCCAGTGGCTCTGGGAAATCCCTCTCTCTCAGGTGGAAGTGACCCTGAGGCCTAAGTGCTACACTGGCTCCCAGGGTGTCCCCTGAAATTTAGTTGCATCACCAGGGCAGGAGCTGGTTTCATTACACTCCTGTCCTTGACCCTTGTTCCATGCTCCTCCCCAAACTATATTCCCCCAAAGAAGTGCTCATTTTGAGTCATTCTCCCTGGGTCTGCCTCCGAGGATTCAGCCAGGGACAACAGTGACAGCCTGATAGCATCTGACTGTCCCCTGTACTGGTTTCCTGCAGAAGCCGAGCTCCCTGAGCGTGAAGAACTTGGTCTCTAAGCTCTATCCACCAGCTGGCCTGGAGCTGAGCGGCCCAGCCCTGAGCACCCAGGCCCTCCAGGAGATGGCTGCAGGCACTAAGAGCATTGCCCTCATCGCCGCCACGAGGCGCTCCAAGGCGCAGGACCGGGAGGGCAGCAGCGGCCGCTCCTCCCGCCACCTCCTGGATGAGGCAGCCCCAGACTCCAGGGACACGAAGTCCAGTGCCACCCCAGATGCCAGCCCATGCAGGGACTGCTCCATGGAGAGGAAGGCCAGGAAGAAGCAGTCACCCTCCCTCAGCTGGAACGTGCAGCCGGTGGGTGGACATCGGCCCAGGAGTGCCTTGCCTGTTCCCAGGGAGGGGGCGGTGGCAGCCAGAACAGCTGGAGGAAGAGGAGAGGGAGTGAAGACAAAGATGTACACCAAGTTACGGCCCTGGATTTAGGGGAGAGAGGAAAAGAAAACGGGCCTACAGCCTGCACCTCTGCTTACCGCTTTTCAAGTCCCCGTCTAATCTCAAACTACATGCATGCTTATTTTATGTAGTTATAATCCCAGGGGTAACAGACTATTGCAATGTTAGTTTATTTTTCCTAATATGAGTTTATAAATTTTCATGTGCTACATAGTATTCATATTCTAACTTTGAAAAAGATACATTACTTGGTTCCAAAATGGATCAGTTAAATGATACATATGAGAGCTGAGCTGTCAGGAGATAACCCCTAGGATATGTTTCTTTTCTTCTGGTGTCTACCACCGGGCCTGGCACACACCGGGCCTCTGCCAACATCTGCAAAGGGTGACCAAGCAGGCACAATCTCATTTGGTGGCCACTTTGTGGACTTCTTTTTTTTTTTTTATAAGGAATTGTTTATTTAATTTATTATTATTATTACTATTATTATTTTAATTCACCAGAAAAAGAGAGAAGGAGAAAGTGAGAGAGCAAGCTGCCAGGTCTGGGACCCAAACAACATCAGTCACATGGGAGTGTCTGGCACCTTACCCACCACGCTGCCCTCTGGCCTCTGCACTTTGTGGGCTTTTGTTCCCCTTTCCATGGCCATTTTTGTCTGTCATTTTGGGCTATTACAAATACTAACGTTTCAGTATCCCTATATGAATGCTGTTTTCATTTTGAGTGATTGTCTTGGGATACTAAATGATGCTGATCAGCAGAAAAGTCTCAAAACAGAATTAAACAAAACTCAGGGTACACACAGCAGAGTGCGGCATTGATCACAATGATATGGAATTATGTATACGTAGGGGGAGGAGTGGGCTTTACATCTCTTAGTGTGAAAATGGGTGTTCTTCCTCACTTAGTTAAATAAACTGGAATAAGAATAAGTGAGTGATTTATTCTCTGGGTATGGGCTAATGCCAGGGCTTGAGTAGACCTACATTCTCTTCTGCTGGCCAGAATCCTAAACTCTGCTGGACACCTGGTGGGTGTTTCCTGGTCCAAGATTGAAATTCACTTGATGATTTGAAAAGTAGGCTGATGGCAGGAGTCAAAGGGTGGGTTTATTAGTCAGGGTTCTCCAGAGAAACAGGATCAATGTGTGTGTCTCTATATACAGACAGTCCCTGATTTATGATGGCTCAACTTACGGTGGTTCAACTTACAATATTTTTAACTATATGTGGTGCAAAAATGATAAGAGTTGAGTAGCAACTGTGCTTTGAGTTCCCATAACAACCATTCTGTCTTTCATGTTCAGCCAGTATTCAATAAATTACATGAGACATTCATACTGTATTATAAAATAGCTTTGTGTTAGATGATTTTGCCCAAGTGTAGGTTCATGCCAGTGTTCTGAACATGTGTAATGTAGGCTAGGCATGTTCAGTAGGTTAGGCATATTAAATTAAATGCATTTTTGACTCAAGATATTTTCCACTTACAATTCATCGGGTTTACAATATACAATCAGATTATGGAGACATAATCCTTTTATAAGTCAAGGAGCATGTATGCATGTATGTGTGTGTGTGTGTGTGTGTGTGTGTGTGTGTATACATACATATGCCTCACACCCTGCTCTGCTATGTGATTTTCTCCCTGCAGGGGACGGAGAAACTTCAGCCCCCTTCTGTCGAGCATTTGACTGAGAGTCAGCCATCAAAGTCATCGGGAAAGAGCTTTTTCCCTGCTGTCCCTGCAGCTTCCAAGATAAAGCCCAGCCTCAGTTTCCACTCAGGTACAGGCTCAAAGAAAGGCAATGGCATGTTAGGGTTTTTTTTCTTGTGTCTTAAGACTGTCCATTGTTCTGGATGTAAATCTTTGGAAAATATGACAGTTCAGCTTGTTATCAGTTGTCTGCCCCTTGATGTGAGTGAGTTTCAGGCTTTCTTTGGGCAGTGAGTGAGCCAAGGCCACGGGCGTCATGAAAAAACACATTTGTAGAACACTTAGTTTTACTTCTGGCCTGCCTAAAATTCCAATGGAGCATAAAAATAATGATTAAAGTCGTGCACAGGGCCAGCCCCAAGGTGTAGTGTTTAAGGAGGCTGGATCCTGAGTGGCCATATCCACAGTTCGGACCCAGCCCCTGTGACTTGAAAACACATTGCGCATGGGCATGTGTGTGCAGAACCCTGACAGGATGAAGAAATGGAAGAGAAGGGACTGCACATGATCACGCTACACTGGGAGTGCTTTCTCTCTGTCCCCTCCCACTTGTCCCTGTCAAGTGCACATGCCCTCTGGCAATTTTTTTCCTTGATTTTTTTTTTTTAATTTGCTTTAGGTTATATGCGCCTGCCAGAGAAACAGAGAGACAGAAAGTGAAAAATCACCCCCTAGGGGGAATGGCCACGCTGCAATTTCTTCTCCTCCATTACCCTCTCAGGATTTTGGGGACACACACATATGTGCCCAGTGTGTTTTAAGCCATCGGGTCCAGGACTTGAACCATGGTTGACTAAGCAGGAGTTCAGTGATGTAAACATGACACTATCTGCTGGTCCCTCTGGCAAACGTTTTTAGAAATTAAAATTTTTAAAAAGAAGAAAGGAACCATTGGACCAGCTATCCCACACAACCAATTGCACAGTTTGAGTCCTAGACCCAGTGGCTTGAAAAACATGCCAGGCATGTGTGTATGCATGCCCAACATCTTGAAAGGAGAACGGAAGAGAAGGGACTGTGGTGTGACCATCCCTCATGAGAACTGCTTTCTTGGGACCAGCAGATGGCGTAATGGTTATGTCGCTGGACTCCCATGTAGTCAACTGTGGTTCAAGTCCCTGACCTGGCAGCTTAAAACTCACGCTGGGTGCATGTGCATGCATACCTAAAATCCAGGGAGAAAATGGGATTTTGGCGTGACCATCCTCCCTGTGGGGGTTATTTATCCCTTTCTCTCTCTTTCTTTCTCTGGCTAGTGCACATGCCCTACAGTAAAAATATCTCAAAAAAAAGAAAAGAAAGAAAGAAATGCTTTCTTTCTTCTGTCTCTCTCCAGCAAGCATATGTACCCTCTAGGAAAATAAACACAAAAATTGTGGGTATACAGTTGATAGCTTTATGTGGGATGTACCCTGGTCTCTATGACGTATTAAGGTATAGGTTTGCATGTGGCTCCCACAGTTGTTATTATTACAAAAAGAATATATGTTTATTGTGAAAACTCTGCAACATGGTTTAAAATGATCTTTTGATTAATTATTTTAAAATTATTTTATTTAACTTTTTAATTTGATCAGAGAGGGACATACAGAGAAAGTGAGAAAGCAAGTCACCAGGTCTAAGACTTGAACCACAGTCAGCCATGTGGGAGTCCAGAGCCCTTAACCACCATGCCACCTGCCAGTTTCTGCATTTAAATTATTAAAAAAAGAAAGAAAGAAAGAAAGGGAACCAGCAGTTAGCATAATGGCTATGTCGCTGGACTCCCACGTAGTCGACCGCGGTTCGCGTCCCGGACCCGGTGGCTTAAAACTCACGCCGGGCGCGTGTGTGTGCGTGCCCAATATCCCGAGAGGAGAATGGAGGAGAAGGGATTGTGGCATGACCATCCCCCCTGGGGGGTGATTTCTCACTTTCTGTCTCTATGTCTCTCTCTTGTCTGTCTGGCGAGTGCACGCGCCCTATAGCGAAAAAGCTCTCCAAAAAGAATAAAAGAAAGAAAGAAAGAAAGAAAGAAAGAAAGAAAGAAAGAAAGAAAGAAAGAAAGAGAGAAAGTAAGTAAGTAAGTAAGTAAGTTAGGAAGGAAGGAAGGAAAAAGAAATGCTGTTAACCCCACCATCCAGAGCTAGTCTCTGCTTGATGTCTTCGTTACTGTGGATGGGCTATGATGTGGCCATCATCACCTCCACCCCCACCCCTGTGATGGCATGTGAGAGTTGTTTCTATGAATAGTTTATCACTATTGTAAAAGCTCATTGATGCATGCCAGTGCTTCTCAAGGGGTGTCCTCACTGTGGGGAAAGAAGTTGCGGTCAGGCTTTTAGAAATGCATTATGACAATGGGACAGGCCCATTACTTGTAAACAATGATTCTGCATTTTCTTTTCTTCTTTTTCTCAATGGCCACAGGGGGTGTATACTCACCAGAGGCAGAGAGAAACAGAGAGAGGGAGAAAGCACCCCCACGATGGGGCATGGTTATGTGACAATCCCTTCACCATTTCTCCATCCTGTTGGGATTTTGGGCAGTCACACACACATGGCCATTGTGTTTTTCAAGCCACTGGGAGTGGGATTCAAATCATGATGGGCCATGTGAGACCCAGCTCCTTTAAATACAAGGGTCTGGGAATGGCCCTGGGCTCTGTATTTACATTCTCTTCAGTAGTTTATTATCGTTATATTTTCAAAAGTACCAGTCTACTAGAGACTGGAAAAAAGTAGTCAAAGAAGTTAGGATGGCCTATATTGCTAATTACAGAATAATATTATAGATCATATCTATTGAGCACTTACTACGTGCCTGGCACCATGCTAGGCACCTTACAGGTGTCAGTCTGCCCTCGTAGTAGTTCTATCAGGTAAGGAATAGCTAGTTTCTGTTTTACAAATGAGGAAACTGAGGCATAGATAGGTTAAGAAACTTGCCCAAGGTCACACAGCTTGGAGTGCAGAGCTGAGATTTAAAGCCAGGTGGGCTGGCTCTGGATTCCTAGCTCTTCACCATAGTTCCACACATTCTCTTTCACTTCATTTTTTCATCAGGGCATATTCTTAGTGGTCCAAAGAGGATGCACATTTGGAGGATGCAGATAAATACTTGAAGGAGAGTGGAAGCGGTGTGTGCTGGTGGGTGGGTGTACACCTCGGTACATCCTAATTCATGCGCACAGTTTCAAATGTTTTTCAGGAATCTTTGATCTTGATGACAAAATTCAGATTTCTCAACTCTGAGTTAGTTAGCTGATGGGAATAAAGTAGGCCGGCTGTAAGTTTTTTTTTTTTTTAACTTGAAACACCTTTAAAAACACTTAAAATGTCCTTTGTCCTGGGATTTTCTGCTTTCAAAATTATTTATTTATTTTTCTAGTTACTGTTTTTTTTTTTTGGAGAGGTTTTTGCTATAGGGCATGTGCGCTTACCAGAAAGACAGAGAGAGACAGAGAGACAGAAAGTGAGAAATCACCCCCCGGGGGGATGGCCATGCCGCAATCCCTTCTCCTCCATTCTCCTCTCGGGATCTTGGGCACGCACGCACACGCGCCCGACGTGAGTTTTAAGCCACTGAGTCCAGGACTCAAACTGCGGTTGACTACATCGGAGTCCCAAGACACAGCCATTATGCCAACCACTGGTCCCTTTGGTTACTTTTAAAGTAATAAAAAGTCGCAGAGAGTGCAGAGAGGTCAGGAGTAGAAACTCTGGGTGTGAGCCCTGCTGCCTCTCAGTACCTCCCTTCCTAGTGGGCAGGCAAGTTGCATAAATGGCAGACTTCAGTTCTTTGCTCAGGGAAGGTGTTAATGATTGTACCCCCTGGGGACATGGGAAGCAGAGTGGCCTGTGAGATAATGCAGTGGCCTTGGATCACAGTGGCCACAGCCAGCACTAAGTGGATACACTTGTTAGTGCTTAGTCCAGGAGGTTAATGCCTCCTGGGATCACTCCCTCCCCAACCCCAGGTATTAATGATCAGCTGATAATTTACATCTCCTCTAGAAATAAACCTGTCGGAATGTATCTATGTAAATGACTAATGACAAAGTTTTCTTTCCCAATGTTTCATTTTAAAATCTAAGTGTATAAAGGGAGACTAGTATAATGACCTCCAAAGTACCCATCCCCTAGCTTCAATGACAATCAATACTCTACCAATTTTATTGCATCCGTCTCTATGTATTTTTTTAAAGAAGTATTTTATTGAAATTTATTTATTTATTTATTTTAATTTGACCAGAGAGGGTCAGAGTCAGAGTGAGAGGGAAGTGAGAGAGAAAGTGAGAAAGCAAGCCACCAGGTCCGAGACTTGAACCATAGTCAGCCATGTGGGAGTCCAGCGGCCTTAACCACCACACCACCTGCTGGCCCCCGTCTCTATGTATTTTTGTTCCTTTGATTCCCTGGAGGTGCTTCAAGAAAATCCCAGATTATGTAATTTCATCCATAAATACTTTAAGAACTATCTCTAATAGATTATAGTTCTATACTTTCTTTTTTGTCATTTGTTTTCTATAAGGCACATGTGCTCCCTGGAGACAGACAAAGGGGAAGGAAAGACAAAGGGGAAGGGAGTGAGAAATCACTCCAAGGGGGGAATGAGGGGTGGGGAAGGCATTGTTATAGTCTAGGTTCCCATGTCCTTGGGCAAGGTCCTGTGACTAGTGATTATGTCTTAAGGCATCTGCGGTAGTAAGAGAAAACAACTTTTTAATCATAGGGAAGAAGATATAAGAGTTCATAATGGAGGTACCCAAGATGTAGTCACTCCTGCTTCATTCCCCCCTTCTCTTGGAGGTGCTCCTCTAAGATGGAGTTGCGCCTGTTTCAGCACAACCCCTTTTCTTCCATTCTCCTCTCAGGATTTTGGGCATGCATGCACGTGCACCTAGAGTGTTTTTCAAGTTGCAGCGTCTGAGACACAAACTGCATGGTTGGCCATGTGGGATCCAACCACTTAAACCTCTGTGCCACCTGCTGGCTCTAGAGTTTTACACATTTACTGAGAAAAATGAAGAGCAACTCTCTAACATCATCTCTTGTCCAGTCCATGTACAAAAGAAGTCAGCTCTTCTCAAGCAAAAATGAGTGGGGACCAGCAGTTAGTGTAATGGCTATGTTGCTGGACTCCCATGTAGTAGACTGCAGTTCGCGTCCCGGACCCGGTGGCTTAAAACTCACGCCAGGCGTGTGTGCATGCGTGCCCGAGATCCCGAGAGGAGAATGGAGGAGAAGGGATTGCGGCATGGCCATCCCCCCTGGGGGGTGATTTCTCGCTTTCTATCTCTCTGTCTCTCTCTGTCTGGCGAGTGCACATGCCCTATAGCAAAAACCTCTCCAAAAAAAAAAAAATAGAGTCTTCTATCAAGTAAAAATGAGTGGATTAAAATGACCCTCACTGTTGGCAAAAAAGAGACACATGTTTCCCTTGGAACCAGGCTGAGCTCCTGGCCCACAAGAAGACACTGAGCTCTTTGAAGGCTAGGAAGAGTCTGGATGCCCCCACCCAACAGTGTCTACAGAGAGCGCCTGCGAGGGTAGGGGTTCTCAGTGCTACAGCTGTGGCTTTCTGTGATAAAAAGTCAAAGTACGTCAGAGCCATATGGCCTTTCATGGTGTAGCCCCATTGGTTCAGAGGGTAAACCGAGGCCTGGAGAGTGGATGTGACACCTCCAAGGTACATTGTGCATCAATGTCACGGCCAGGATTGGTGCCCCATGCTGAGCCTGGCTGCCTGTGTTTAGAGAAAGAACACATTCGTATTTGGCAGTGTACAAGGAAGGCCTGCAGGCAGCTGGGATACACTGGTATCCCCTTTCTTTGGCATGGGGCCATACAGATCTCTGCTGAAAACGGACCTTCCCAGAGAGCAGAGGCTCATGCACTTACAATGTTTGCAGAGGCCTGGGCTCCCTGGGGACAGCTCCTTGGGGCAAGAGGCCTGCAAGTTCCAGTCTGACTGCTGGTTGTGTTTAGGCCCGTGGCACTGCTGGCCCTGCACTTATGCCCCGATGTGTATCCCGCCTGGGTGTGCAGTACGGGCCACTGCCCTGGGCACATCTGGGGAAGAGAAGGGAAGCCGACACTTCCCAGGCCAGTGAGCACAGGGAAGAGTGGACACATTGTTTCCTTGAGCATCTCCAACAGCCCCATTAGATAGGTGTGGGTTTCACAGAATGGTAAATGAGGAGGAAGGAGTTCATCCAGGGCCACACACATGCCTGGGGTGGCAGCCAAGGTCTGTCGACTCCTGAGTCCCCACATGCATTCCTTACACCTGTGTCCTCATTCCCATCCTGGGGTCGAGGCTTCGGGAGGGGGTAGATTTTTCCCAATACCATTTACCCAGTTCACTGAGACAGTGAGACACGTTCCACAGCCTTCCTAAAAGTGATGGAATTCCACTAAATGAAGAACTCTTTTCCCCCTCTTGGGAGCCACTTAATATCCTGAGCAGCTTGCCAACTCTTGTAAATTTCTGTAACTTGCTCATCTGAAAGAAAAGAAAACTAAGGCTCAGAGGGAGGAAGCGACCTGCCAGGGGTTAGGTAAGGAGTCAGTGCTAATGTGGAACTAGAACCAGGCTCCTCAACTCCCCATTCATTCCCCAGTTCATTCAGCAGAATTTATTGAGCACTAACAAGGTGCCAAGTATACTTCTAGGCCCTGGGACAGGCGGTACACAAAACAGAGTCCTTCCTTTCAGGGAGCTGACCGCACTGGAGGTCAGGAGATAGAGAAATAGAAACTTGTCAGGTGGTGATGGGCACTGGGGACAGAACGAGACAAGCAGGGAGGGTAACGTGGGAACGAGATTGTAGGTTGGGCAGCTGGAGGCCTCTCTGTGGGGTGACCGATGAGCAGAAACCTAAGGTAGGCACCCAGCTCAGATATGGGGAGATGCCCTTCTCTTCCCACCACATCATCCCTGTCTTCCTTTTCTACTTCTGTCTGATGAAACTTTGTTTAATAAACCCAGAAAAAGATCTTCACTGCCATGTAAGGACCAGCTAAGAGCAAGAAGGGATGAGGAGGAAGGAAAGGCAAGCATGGCTATTGCTGGAGAAAGAAAGAAGAACCAAAGGCCTGCCACGGGGTGGGGTCCAGAGAGGACAGAGGGCGTTCCCATAGAAACGATCTTGCAAGGGGTTGTGGGTAATGCCAGAGAGATGGCTGGAGCAAAGAGCCTGGCATGTAGTAGGTATCCAATACATTGGCCTATATTCATTATTTAGTTTCATTTCCAGGATTCAGGGGTGGTCCCTAAACATTGTAATGTTCTTTGGTCTCCCTGTTCAGAGGAGAACACGCTCCATGTGCCCGAATTCAGCTTCACCTACCCCAGCACTATGTGGCAAAGCAGCGCAAGTCCAAGCAGGGCGCCCCTCCTGCCCTGGGATATCCGAGGTGAGTGCCTGCCCCTCTCTTTCTTGTATGGTCCTGGAGCTCCCCTCCCACCCCCAGCTTCTGGGATTCTCATGTTCTCTTCCCCTGGGGAGAAGTTGGGCTCACCGTTCACAGGTGTCCCCCATCTGTGTTGGCACTATAGTTACCCCTGTCTCAGAGGACTCTGATGCTTATGGGAAGGGAGGGACTTGCCCAAGGTCACTCAACAATGAGGGGAGAGCCAGGACTTGAACTCAAGCTTGTGTGTCTCCGAAACCCAACTCATTCTGCTGATGTGAGAGGAGACAAGTGGGATCAGCTTACTTCCCATGCTGTTTGGGTCCTAGCAAAAGCTTTCTGAACAGCCCTGGTGTAGACCTTCTCTCACCCCTCAGACATTTCATCTAGTCTTCATATGAGCTGTCTGGTCCCAGAGCGCCAGGCCAGGCTGGTGGGAGGCTGAGGACCAGCAGAAAGGCTGGGAAGGGCAGAAACGAGTGAGGAGATAGGCTAGCCAGCCAGGCCCTGTGATGGGATACTGGGAATGGAGTTGGAAGGCCAAGTAAAAGGGATGGGAGCAGGTGCCCCTGCTCAGCACAGTCATGGTGGGCTCAGAAGAGGGAGTATAGACTCAGGATGAGAAGGAGAAAGGGAGTCTTAGGGCTTGGTCCTGGTAGATGGAGCCAGACATCTAGAGGCTGGGGAGATCTCTGGGGGCAAGGTGTCAGCCTCTGGTGGGCAGGTGGGTGCCCCAGGTAAGCCCATTTCCTACGTGCTGTGTATATATGCACCTAGTTCTATATCCATCTGCTTCTTCAGAAAACATGGGGCCAGCAGGTGGCGTGGGGGTTAAGGTGCTAGACTACCACATGGCTGACCGCAGTTCAAGTTCTGGATGTGGAAGCTTACTTTCTCTCTCTGGTGGGCGCACATACCCTATAGTGAATTTAATAACAATAATAACAATAAATAAAATTAATTCTTTTAAAAGAATGATTATTATTTTCTTCTATAACTTTAGACATGTACAAATAATGAACTCAATTTATAATCAGCTTTCCAGTAGAAATAAAATGAGAGCTACATAGAAAGCACAAATATTCTCATAGCTACATTTGAGGTAAAATGAACTCTATGTGTGTGTGTGTTTTATATATATATGTATACACACGTGTATATATGTGTGTGTGTGTATATATATATATATTTAGATTAGTGCCATAGGGGAGATACACTTGCCAGAGAGAGACAGAGAGGGAAAGCGAGAAATAACCCCACCCCTGGGAATGTCCATAATACAATCCCCTCTCCACCACTCTCCTTTCAAGAGTTTGGACATGCAGGTACATGGGTCCAGAGTGTTTTTTTAAGCCTCTGGGGTCGGGCTGTGGAGTCACACATGTGGGCTCCAAGTGCTTTAACTACCATGCTCCCTTCTGGCCCTATACTTATTTTATTTAGTTCTGTACGTAATTGATGTAAACTTTTAAAAATCTTTATTTATTTATTATTTTTCTTCAGTTTGGTTAGAGAGAAACAGAGAGAGAGAGGAAAGTGAAAAAGCAAGATGTCAGGTCCAGGACTTAAACTGCAGTCAGCCATGTGGGAGCGTAGTGCCTTAACCACTATTCCCCCTGCTGGCCCCCAAAATTTTTAAGAGTTTTTTTTTTTTTTTTTTTTCTATAGGGCACGTGCGTTCATCAGATAGACAGAGACAGTGAGAAAGAAAGTAAAAAATCACCCCTGGGAGGAAGACCACACCACAATTCCTTCTCCATTCTCCTCTTGGGATTTTGGTCACACACGCCCAGCGTGAGTTTTAAGCCCCTGGACCCAGTACTTGGACCATGGTCGGCTGCATGGGAGTCCAGCAACATAATCATTATGTTATCTGCTGGTCCCAAATCTTTTTTTTTTTAATTTTATTTTTTTTTAGGTTTTTGTAATAGGGTGTTTTACTCAACCAAGAGAGACAGAGACAGAGAGAGGGAAAGTGAGAAATCACCCCACAGGAGGGGTGACCATGCTGCAATTCCTTCTCCTCCATTCTGCTCTTGAGATTTTGGATATGTACGCACACACACCCAGTGTGATTTTCAAGCTGCCAGGTTCAGGACTCGAACTGGGGTTGGCCGTGTGGGAGACGGCACCTTAACTACAATGCTACCTGCTGGCCCCTCCATTCTTTATTGATACTAAGCTCTTACTGTGCTGTACCAGTAGAGCGCACAGGTACTCCTTCCTGCATCTAGCTAGAGTGATGAGTAGTCACACTTGGATAGCAACTGCTATAGCAGACAACACAGCTCTAGAACATTCCCCAAACCAAATTCTAGTTTTCCCATTCAAAAACAGGTTTGTTTTTATCTAACTGAAAAGGACTTCTGGCAAAACAACCTCCCAGAAAAGTACTAATTTTGCACATTCATGTATCATGAAGTACCATTCTGTTATGACATTTCCAGTCCTGGGCATTGTCTTTTAAAAACAGAACACAATAATGTCAGTGCAGTGAGCCTGTCCCCACTCCTCCTCTTCCTTCTCCCTCTCCTTTTCTTCTTACATCTCTCTTGAACATCTCTTGAACAAAGAAGGATGCCAATGTTTCCTGGGTGTCTGCTAAATCCCAGGTATGGTGTAAGTCGCTCTGGCATCCATATTTGTGTCATCTTCACCCTGGCCAGAGAGGTAGGTGTTGTCTGGATCCCTTCCTGGGAACAGGAAACCCCCTCTGGCATCATTGACACTATTTTTTTCACCACCTGAACCAATCATACCGAGTCACCTGGGAAAGATGGTATAAATCAGCAATAGGCTTCCAGACCGTTTGGGAGGGCTGGGCTCAGGCAGGAGGTTCTTTCTTCTTAATCTCTGGTTCCTGCTGCTATACCTTTAACCCATACCCTCATATTACTGAGTCAAAAAGGTTAAGAACTTCCCACTAGTATGTCATTCTTTCTTTTCTTTTCTCTTTCCTTTCCTTTCCTTTCCTTTCCTTTCCTTTCCTTTCCTTTCCTTTCTCCTTCCTTCCTTCCTCTCTTTCTCTTCCTTCCTTCTTCCCCTCTCTCTCTCTCTCTCTCTTTTTTTTTTTTTTTGAGAGATTTTAGCTAAAGGGTGCTGGGGAGACAAAGTGAGAAATCAACCACCACCCCCAGGGGAGGGGGGGGCTGGCCGTGCTGCAATCCCTTCTCTTCCATTCTCCCCCTGAGATCTTGGGCACACATGCACATGCACTTGGCGTGAATTTGAAGCCACCGGGTCTAGGACTTGACCCCTGGTCTGCCATGTGGGAGTCCAGCGATATAACTGCTTTGCCATCTGCTGGTCCCAGTATGTAATTATTTTAGGGATTTTCTGAGAGAAGGGTCTCAAAGGGAATTGAAGTCCCCAAGCAGAGCACACTCAGTCACACCAGCAGTGCACAGCCAGTTCCAATGACATGTCTTCAGATGCCGGGAGGGAAGTTCCACAAGGATCCCTCTACCCTAATAACACCTGGCTAAAGCTGTTGAGTCCACTACAGAGAGAAAGTGCCTCAGAGGGGGTCCTGAGGATGAGCTTGGTGTTAAAACAACAGAAGCCAGGCCAGCAGGTGGTTAATGGCGCTGGACTCTCACATGGCCAACCACAGTTCGAGTCCCGGACCTGGTGGCTTGCTTTCTCACTTTCTCTCTCTCTGGTCAAATTTTTAAAAATAATAAAAAAATAAAAATAAATAGATCATTTGAGAAAAGAATAGCAGTGGCCAAGTTGGAAGCATGGCCTCAGGTGAGGGAGGTGAACCCCAGGTGGCTATCTGGCTCAGGACATGGCAGGGCTGGAAGAGAAAGGGGCTCTTGTGAGGGTTAAATTATATGTGGTGGGAGGCTCAGGCCAGGACCAAGGCCAGGGTATCCTCATGGGCAGAGACCCAGTCAGGCACCCCAGTTAGGGTCCAGGCTTCATCTGAGTTACCTTGACCAGACTAAAGTCTCTCTGTTTCCTCCAGGGTCTACAGACAGTGGAGGCCGACGCCACAGCCCGCTACCCCCCAGCAACCCCCGTAAACACCAGGACGGTAGTGCTAAGAGGCCAAGACGACTGAAATAAGATGTGGCAGACAGCAGGCATGCTGGGGAGGCCAGAGTCTGACCCGGGTACAAATGTCTCTGGCTCTGAAGTTAGGTGTGAGAGACGGGGACCCTGGGAGGGACGCTTTTGGGGGTAGCCCTTGTGCTGGGCCCTGTGGCTGCCTCACCTTCAGAAGAGCTGTTCAGGGTGGGTCACAGGGAAGCCTCAGGCCTTTTGTGAGCAGCTCCCAATTGCAGATGCTTTTCCAGAGGTCCCACCACATCCCGGTGCCTGCTCCATGAGAATGCCCCCAGTGGGGCCAGACACCAGGCACTGCCTATCAGCTTGACCTGCAGAAGTCACTGGGGACACCTGAGTGGCCACAGGCAGGAGGTGAGCAAGAACTTGCCCCCTACCCCCACAAACCTCGGCCAGCCTGCAGAGTGGCACCGTCTCCTCCCTACATACACACAGCTCCCGGGTATGCCAGCGTCAGGAAAGACAGACCTTTCTCCATTCCCATGACTTACCCGCCTCCGCTGAGTTCTCATGTCCCTCCCAACACCCCAGTGACGCAACGAGGGAAAGCTGGCAGCTTCTGGCAACAAGAGAGAATCGTCAGGGTGCACGAAAAGTGCACACAAAAGCCAGAAGTCACGGCTGTAAAGGTGGTCATTTCAGTAATTTTTTTGTTAGAAAAACACTTAGAAGAACTCTGAGCGCCATCCTGTGGGGAGATGGGTCATCACCATGTCTGGTGGTGTTTTTTGGCTATTGTAGTTTTTAAACTGGGCTCTCACCCTTCGCTCTTAGAGGCTCCCTTATTTGAAGGCTGCGGGGGTCAGAATCGCCTCCATTGTGGCAGGAGGCACCTCTTTTTTGTTGTGACCACTGCCTGGGCTGGTAACAGAGACGAACTCAGTGGATGTCGAGAATCGGCCTACCGCACCTCAGGAGGCAGAGAGTGTGGAGAGGTTTCCTGGCTTGCGTTGGAAGTGGCTCTTTGGGGTGTGCAAGTCTGGCACCTGGCAGGTACCCCATGAGCACAGTTGGATACCAGAACCTGGCCACCTCCTCATTGTAATACCTGCTGCCAGGGAAGACTGGCCAGGGCCTTTCTTGAAGCTGGGTGTCCCTTCTGGGTCTTCTTGAGGAATGTGGTGGAAGGGAGGAGGAGAGGCCATCTATTTTCAGGGCCTCTGCTCCCTGCTTTGCTGCAGACCTGCTGTGGGTACCACCGATCTCCATCTTTCTGGGTGGGTGGAAGCACCGAGTCAGGTCTGTGTGGAGATGGGAGGACTTTGCTTTCTCTGCTGGTCCTAGATACCCGGCTGAAACCAGCCCAGGTCTCAGGTCCTTATGTCTGGTAAGCTTCCTGACGCTTATACGGGGGGTGTGAGATGGCTTCAAGAGGTCCGTGGACATGCCCATCTTTTTATCTTAAGGACCCTACATTTAACACAATGTGGATTAGAGAAAATGTGTAACTAACCCATCAGACACTTGAGTTAATCAAGTCTACAATTAAAATGAAGTTAAACTTAAAAAGTAAGCTGCTTGAAGGGAAAAAAAAAATTAAGTCCACAGTGGCACTGGGATAAGGTAACAAGTTAAACGTGGTTTGGAGGTGTGTCGCGGCCAGGGCACACGGTCTCTCCATCTCTGGGCTGAGGTCGGGTGGCAATACCAGAAACACCCCAACAACAGTAGCTTAAACAGGGCTGAGCTCTTCTCATGCCTGGAGATGGCACTGTGGAAGATTGTGTTGTGAAATCATCAGGGACCCAGGTCCCCCTGGACTTCTGCCTTGCCCTGCTTAGGGACACGTCCTGTACGCAAGGTCACAAGGAGCCATCATATCCACGTCCAGGCCGAACCTGTGTCCTTCCACAGGTGGGGTCCAGCATTACCCCCCCACAGCCTCAGAGCCCACATGGGGAGAGAATCTTATCAGCCCAGGCTTGTTTCCGAAGTGTAATTGTCATGTCTGTGATAACGAAAATGTGCCTCTGCTGTGTCACCAGCGCTGAGCTCAGGGTCAGCGTCTGGCTAAGTGTCTTTGTCAAGGATTTCTCAGGGCTGTCAGTTTATCCTCAGCCATTGCCCAAGCAATGAGGCCATGGCCTGGGGCTGGCCAGGGAGGGTGGAGACAGGAAGTGGTTACTATCGGTCTTGGTGCAGAATGCAGGACTCCCCAGCACAGTGTGGGGGCAGGGACTAGGGAGCTGGAGGGGAGGGCAGTGGAGGCAGAAGTGCTGGCTGGCTGGCCTAGAGGGATCTCTTTCCTTCCGCAGCTCCCTATGGCTCTGGGTCTGTGCAGTGAAGTGTCTCTTCCCACTTCAAATCCACATCCACCAGAACCTCAGATTGTGACCTTACGCAGAAATAGGGTCTTTGCAGGTGTAATTGGTAAAGGAGCTCAAGATAAAATCATCTTGGATTTAGGGTGGGTGCCAAATCCAGTGACAGGTGCCCTCACAAAGAGAGGAAACAGACAGGGAAGGCCATGTGAAGATGGAGGCAGAGACTGGATTGATGTGGCCACAAGCCAAGGAAAGCCCGAAGCCAGCAGAGGCAGGAGAGACAAGGAAGGAGACTCTTGTTCCACCACATGGAGGATGGCCTGCCTGGGAGTCGGCAGAGCCTCGGTTTACCATAGAATGACTTCCAGCTGTCTCGGGCGACATCCTGCCCGCAGTGGGTTTCAGGGCCGTGGTTCTTTCCCTGTGTGGGAAAAGCTCCAGTGACAAATTCCAAGTCAATGAAAACACGATTCGTCATGCAACTAGGAGAAGAACTCGAGGGGATGGACATGGAGCTAGAAAGACATCACCCAGTCTCTTCCACCAGTCTCTGAGGAGGAAGAAAGACGAGGTTCTTTGTGTGACTCTCAGCGTTCTAGCCCTGACCGAACAGGAGACCACAGCCTGGGTGGCTTAGAACAACAGAGATGGGCTCCTTCACAGTTCCAGAGGCCGAGTCTGAGATCAAGGGGTCAGTCAGGCCGCTCTCCCTCTGAAGGAGCTGGGGAAGGATCTGTTCCAGAATTTTCTCCCGCTTCCGCTGGTTCCTTGGCCTGCAGCTGCATCACTCTGATATCCACATGGGGTTCTCCCTCTGGCATGTCTGTCTCTCCCTTCACATACACCCGTTCTTTAAAATAAAAAAAGTCATGATGTATTAAGGACCCACCCTATCCCAATATAACCCCATCTTAATCAATTACATCTGCAACAACCCTGTTTCCAAATGTGGTCTCATTCTGAGGGCCTGAGGGTTAGGACTTCAATACGTGATTTTGGGTTTGGGAGAACATAAGTCAACCCATAAGATAGGGAGAGAAAAGGCTAGAAAAAGTGACTGGTGGCCACAACTGTATTAAGTATGTTTGCCAAGCACTGAAATGCGAGTTAGATGCATTGCAGAGATTTTGTGGAATTAGTTGTGTGAATGTATTATTTGTTTTTAAAATGTCTAAGCATATACAAAGAGATTTGTTATGTTTAAATTCTTTTTTTATGTTTAAATTCTTATTCAAATGTCTAATAAAGTTTTTTTTTACTATCCCCTTATTCATGCTTCTGTAAACTATTTGTAAAAGGATTTAAAATATATCTATACATAGCTATGTAGCTATATATATAAAACAAGGTCGATTTATGTTGCTCAGGTTGGCCTTGAACTCATGATCCTCCTATCTCAGCCTCCCGAGTAGGTGGGAGTATAGGCACTTGTCACTGTGCCCAGCTCTTATACATTTATAAGAAGAGTCTGCTAGACCCAGGTGGTATATGATGACTACGTTTTCTTGGCACACTTAGGGTTAAAGCTGAGTTAAAACACAGTCAACATCTTGGGAAGTATTATTCCAAGCATCATGCTGGTAAGGAAAATGAAGCAGAGAGAGGTTGGATGATGCCCCAGGTCACACAGCTGCCAGGTTACAGACTCAGCACCCAGATCTGGTTCCTCCCACTCCCCAGTTACCTCATACCACCTTGCAGACACTGGAAACAGGAACCCTGCAGGGAGATGAGACTAGGGATGGAGTTGGGGGAAATGAGCTCACCGTTCATTGGGACAGCTCATCTGTCCATTCTCGCAGCCTTTCAGATTATCTGCCAAGAAGTGCAGCTGGATTTTCATTGTTTGCGTTCTTTTTCTTCTCTCGTCCTGTGGATGCCCATACTGATCCGGGGTCTGAAAGCTGATGCTACCTGGCTGCTCTCTTGCTTAAGCTACAATTATTTTTATCTTTCCTCTGTTGCAACTCTGGTTATGAAAGCAGAAATAATTGCGGTGGGAAGTGGACATTGAAATACCTCAAACTAAAACACAGAAACAGCCAGGCTGTGGGCCACCCTGAGAGGCTGCCACCTTACACAGGGACCTTGAGGCCCTAAAGGTGGGTCACAGCCAACAAAGTTGCTTTGGAGAAGGGCAGCCAGCCGGGGCCCACAGCTTGAAGGAGCTTGGAGCCTAGAAAAAGAAGAGACAGACGTTCCCACAGTGGAATCTCCAGGGCAGAGCTGGCACACCTCCTGGTAAGTGCTCTCCTGGCCAAGGAAGTCACCTGACTATAGCTGTGGTTTGGAGCCCAGAATGTGGATTCTGGTTACAACTGTCACCTACACAGCTGTGTGTCTTTGAACAGTTGGTTAACCACTCTGAGCCCTTTTTCTCCTTCTCTTCCCTCTCCCTCTCTTCTTACTCATCCTATTCTCCCTCTTCGCTCTCTCCTCCCTCCTCTCCCTCCCCTTCCTCTTTTTTATTTTAGTTTATTATTATTTATTTTTTTTTGGAGAGTTTTTTTGCCATAGGGCGTGTACGCTCGCCAGACAGACAGAGACAGAGAGACAGAAAGTGAGAAATCACCCCCAGGGGGGGATGGCCACGCCACAATCCCTTCTCCATTCTCCTCTCGGGATCTTGGACACGCACACACACGTGCACGGCGTGAGTTTTAAGCCACTGGGTCTGGGATGCAAACCGTGGTCGACTATGTGGGAGTCCAGCGACATAGCCATTACGCTAACTGCTGGTCCCCAGTTTATTATTTTTTAAGAGACATTTTGCTATAGGGTGTGGGCATTCACTAGACACACACACACACACACACACACACACACATATATGTATATATATGTAGAGAGAGAATGAGAAGTCACTCCCCAGGGGGCATGGCTATGCTGCAATCCCTTCTCCTCCAATCTCCTCTCAGGATTTTGGGCATGCAGGCATACTCACCTGGTGTGAGTTTCAAGCTGTCAGGTTCAGGACTCTAACTGCAGTCAGCCATGTGGGAGTCCAGCAATGTAACCATTACACCATCTGCTGGTCCTCCTCTTGTTTATTTTTTCCATAAGAGAGAGGAAAAGAGTCAGAGACAGAAATAGTCACCCCCAACAGTGACCTCGTGCTGTGATCCACCTGTCTCAGCCAGACCAAATCATGCAAACGTACATATACTACTGTGCTCAGGGAGGTCGTAGGATACAAACCCAGGACCCTGCTCACAGGAGTCCAGCTGTCACCCCTGTACCACTGCCTGCCCCCAGTTGTCTTTGTAACTGAGGATACTATGTAGCTACTTTAGAGAGAGTAAATAAAAATGTATCTGCATGTTGCCAATGTAAGAAGAGTTTTGTTCTGTTTGGTTTAAGCAAGGAGAAACTGACATGCATAAAATTGACTTTTAAAAACATTTTTTAAAATTTGGACCAGTGGATGGCGAAATGGTTACATCACTAGACTCCCATGTAGCTGACCACAGTTTGAGTCCTGGTGGCTTACAACTCATGCCAGGCACGTGTGTATGCTTGTCCAAAATTCTGAAAATGGATTGTAGCATGGTCACCCCCGCTGTGGGGGATGAGTTTTCATTTTGTCTGTCTCTTTCTGTCTCTCCAATGAGTGCATGTGCCCTACAGCAAACATCTCTCTCAAAAAATGTGCTATAGGGACCATGCACCTGGTGCGTGAGAGAGCGGGGCGTTGGGAGAAAGTGAGAAAGCACCACCCAAGGGAGTTGGCCTCCCAATTCCTTCTCCACTCTCCTCTCGGGATTTTGGGCACATAGGAACACACACCCACTGTGTTTTTCAAGCCACCAGATAGAGGACTCATGCGGTCAACCATGTGGGATCCAGCCACTTAGCCACCATGTCGTTGGCTGATTCCGAAAATAACCATTTAAAGTCCACAATTCAGTGGCTTTAGTCCATTCCCAATGTCGCACAGCCAAAAGGAGACCTAGTACCCTTACACAGTTTATCTGCATTTCCCCTTTCCCCCCAAGCAAGGAGTGGTCTTTTATCAGAGCTCTGGGTCCTGTCCACTGAACCCTCTGGCCCAGAAATCACCAGGTGACCTCTGGGGTTGTGTTCAAATTTCCAAGAGAGCTTGTGGTGTTGTATTCAAATTCCCAAGAGATTCTGGCTTCTGGGCATTGGACTCTATTTCAAACGAAACTTCACTAACACTCCCTGGTACTGGGGACCCACAGGGAAACTAAATAAGGGAACCTCTGGGGACCCACAGGGAAACTAAATAAGGGAATCTTTTTATATTTTTTTTTTTTTAAGATTTTTTTTTGCTATAGGGTGTGTGAGCTCACCAGGGAGACAGAGAAATCAACTCCTGGGGGGGCTAACCACATCACAATCCCTTTTCCTCCATTTTCCTCTGGGGATTTTGAGCACGCACACACACGTGCCCCGTGTGTTTTAAGCCGCCGAGTCTGGGACTTGAACTGTGGTCGACTATGTGGGAGTCCAAAGACATAACCAGTATGCCATCTGCTGGTCTCAAGAACTTTTCATCTTATCAAAGGGGCACCCATAACTCTCTCTGGAGACCATTTCAGGGGGTAGTGTGGGAATTGCTGTCTTAGTCAGGAAACAATTTAATGCCTCTGAAGGCAAGCCCTCTGGGTATGATCTAATTTCATCTTTATCACACAAAACTCGTTAGTTATAAGTAAAATCTCAGCTGAGGGGAAATGGCATTTTAAAATACTTTTAACTAAGGACCTGCAGATGATGTAATGGTTATAGAGAAGGGATTGCAGTGTGGCCATTTCCCCTTGGGGGGTAATTTCTCACTTTCTGTCTCTCTGTCTCTCTCTCTCCAGTGAGCACATGTACCTATAGCAAATACCTCTCTTCTTAAAAAAATACTTTAAGAATTATTTTTATTTAGTTTTATTTATTTTATGTACTTATTTAATTTATTTATTTAATTTGACCAGAGAGGGACAGAGTAAGAGAGAGGGAAAGTGAGAAGGCAAGCCGCCCAGCCCAGGACTGGCAGTAACCACCACGCCACCTACCGGCCCGTAAAAGAAAGACTTTTAAGTAAATTTAAAAAGTCTTAAATGGGGGTATAACTTACATATGATAAAACTATCCTTAGAGTGTACAACTTAATGGGTTCTCACAAACCCATAGAGTCCTATGTCATCACCACCACCATCATGACCTAAAGCAGTACTGTCACTCCTAAAATATCCTGGTGCTACTTTGTAGTCAGTCTCTTCCCAATTTCAGTCCCTGGGAAACATTTGGCTCTATAGTTTTGCTTTTTCTTTAAAAAAAAATTGGTTGGAGGGTACACTGGAGAGAGACAGAGAGGAGAGGGAGAGAGGAAAGTAAGAATGCACCTCCCTGTGGGGGATGGCCATGCTACACTCCCTTTTAGGATTTTGGGTGCGCGTGTACACATACAGTGTTTTTCTTTCTTTCTTTCTTTTTTTTTGGAGAGGTTTTTGCTATAGGGCATCTGTGCTCCTCAGAAAGAGACATACAGAAAGCAAGAAATCACCCCCTCGGGGGGGGGGGGATGGCCAGCTTCAATCCCTTCTCCTCCATTCTCCTCTCAGGATCTTGGGCACGCACGCACACATGCCCAGTGTGAGTTTAAGCCACCGGGTCTAGGACTCGAACTGTGGTCGACTACATGGGAGTCCAGTGACATAGCCATTACGCTAACTGCTGGTCTCCCATACACAGTGTTTTTCAAGCCTTCAGATTCACGATTTAAATCATGCAGTCAGCTGTGTGGGATCCAGACACCTCAACCACTACAACACTGGCTGGCCCAAATGTTTTGCCTTGTCAAGAATATCATCTAGGGGCCAGCAGGTGGCATAGCAGTTATGTCAGTGGACTTCCATACAGCAGACCATGGTTCGCGTTCTGGACTCCGTGACTTGAAAATCATGCTGGATGGGGACCAACAGTTGACATAATGGCTATGCTGCTGGATTCCCATGTAGTCAATCGCGATTTGAGTCCTGGACCCGGTGGCTTAAACTCACACCGGGCGCATGTGCGTGCGTGCCCAAGATCCCAAGAGGAGAATGGAGGAGAAGGGATTGTGGTGTGGCCATACCCTCCGGGTGTGTGTGTGGGGGTGATTTCTCACTTTCTGTCTCTGCGTGTCTCTCTCTCTCTTTCTGGTGAGTGCATGCACCCTATAGCAAAAATATCTCCAAAAAAAAAAAGAAAAGAAAAAAAAGAAAACCACGCTGGATGCTTGTGCATGTGTGTCCAAGATCCCAGGAGGAGAATGGAGGAGAAGGGATTGCAATGTGGCCACTCCCCTCGGAGGTGATTTTTCACTTTCCCTCTCACTGTCTCTGTCTCTCTCTCCAGCCACCACACATATCCTAAGGCAAAATCCTCTTTTAAATAATCATCTAAATGAACTCACACAGTATGAGACAGTTTGAGATTGGCTTCTTATTCAGCACGATATACTCCAGGCTCTTCCTTTGGGATTCATCTCGAAGCGTGTCTCACTCTGTGTCTCACTCCAGTTTTCGGCCATTCAGGACACCTTCCACACTGGTGTTTTGGAATATATGGATAGTTTGTTTGTTTGTTTGTTTGGGAAGTACTATTCTGTTGTTAGGATGTTCTATACAATTTATTTTTTATTTGTTTAGCAGTTGCAGGATTTTGGAACTGTTTCCAGTTTGAGGCAATTTTAAACAAAGCCATGAAACATTCCTGTGCAAGTTTCTGTGGGAATGTTTTTCTCTAGGTAAATACCTAGGAGAGGGTTTTAGACTGTCTAGTAGGTGCACATTTAACTTTTTAAGAAGCTGACAAGTTGTTTGCCTAAGGGGCCTTAACATTTTGCATTTCCTTTTATATATATATTTTTTGAGAGGTTTTTGCTATAGGGTGTATGCACTTGCCAGAAAGACAGAGAGAGACAGAGAGACAGAAAGCAAGAAATCACCCCCGGGGGAAATGGCCACGTTGCAATCCCTTCTCCTCTATTCTCCTCTCGGGATCTTGGGCACACATGCACACACACACTGGTGTGAGTTTAAGTCACCGGTTCCGGGACTCGAACTGTGGTTGACTACAAGGGGGTCCAGAGACATAGCCATTACACTAACTGCTGGTCCCAGCCACTTTTCATTTCCTACCAGCAGAATAGAAATGTTCTGGTGCTCTGCATCCTCACCAGCATTTGGCATCGCCAGTTTTTAACATTTATTTTAGCCATTCTACAATAATAGATATGTACTAGGATGTAGCATTTAAAGGCACTTATTATGTAATTTTTGACACATATTCTTATGGGTTAAATTGTGTCCCCTCCAGAAAATATATATAAATTCTTTCTTATGGATTCCTAAAACCTAGTACCTCAGAATGTGACCACATTTAGAGATAGAGCCTTTATAGATGTAATTAAATTAAAATGAGGTCATTAGGGTGGGTCCTAAACCGCTATGACTCATGCCCTTATAAAAGAGGAAATTTGGACACAGAGACACTCACAGAGGGAAACTGATGTGAAGAGGCAGGGAGAAAATGGCCTCTACAAGCCAAGGAGAGAGGCTGGGAACAGATTCTGCCTCACCACCCCCAGAAGGAACCAACCCTGTTGACACCTGGATTTTGGACTTCTGGCCTCCAGAGCTGTAAGAGTAAATTCCTATTGCTTAAGACACCCGTCTGTGGTACTCTGTTACAGTAACCCTGGCCAACTGAAACACAAAACAACTTCGATAATCTGTCCGCACATTTTGAATCGTATTTGCCACCCACCATCCAGATGAAGAACTAGGTATGACCAATAGCTCAGTGTCTCCCTTTCCCACCCGGGTGTCTGCCTGCTAGAGGGTACCTCTTTCTGGTGAGCTGAGTAGGAATTAGCTCCCAATGGAGGCTGTCGAAGGAGACCATGCTTTGAGGTTAGCTGAAAAGGGGATAGCTGTAGGAAAGGAAAGAATATCGTCTTAATTTTAAAAATATTATTATTATTATTATTATTAGAGAGATTTTTGCTATAGGGCATGTGCGCTCACTAGAGAGACAGACAGAAAGCAAGAAACCACCCCCCGGGGGGATGGCCATACCACAATCCCTTCTCCTCCACTCTCTTGGAATTTTGGGCATGCACGCACACGTTTTAAGCCTCCAGTTCTGGGACTCAAACCGCGGTTGATTATGTGTAAATCCAGCAACATAACCATTACGCCACCTGCTGGTCCCTATTATTATTATTTTTTTAATTTGCTATAGAGCACGTGCACTCACCAGAGAGAGAAAATACAAGCCACCAGGTCTGGTATTTAAACCGAGGTTGGCAATAAGAGAATCCAGTGCCTTAACCACCATACCACCTGCTGGCCCCAGGGTTTTGTTTCTAAGGTGGAAAAGGTTGGCCTTGTCCAGCTAAAGGGAAGAAGCCAATGGAGAAGAGAGGCTAGTTAGGCCAGAAAGTGAAAATGGACAGTGAGAGGTTCTCAAGGTGAGACAGATTAACAGGGAGGGAGACATTACCAGTGGCCATCAAATGATATGTTATATAGAACAAGGACCTTGCTCTCTCCTCCACTTTCCTCACGTGGGGACTACTCCGAGACTGATACTGGGAGAGAATGAATGGAGACTCTATAGATCAGAGGCAACCTTGAGAATCTATTAGAAGGGGCCACGTGAACATACTATTGCCTGAAAAAAATTCTGGGGATGGATGGTGGTGATGGCTACACAGCAATGCGAATATACTTTATGCCTCTGACGTCCACACTTAAAACTGGTTAAAATGGAAATTGTTCTTAATTGCTGTGCTCACCAGACAGACAGAGCATGCCAGAGAGAGAAAAGGAAAGGGAGAAGGCATCACCCAGTCCGGTCGCAGGACAATTCCTTCTCTTCCATCTCTCTATCCTGTCTGGATTTTGGGCACACCATGAGCACAAACCAGTATGTTTTTTATGCCACCAGGATTTGAAGCACGGGCCTGGTGAGACGTGGCTTCTTTAACCACTGGGCTACAGCTAGCCCAAGACAGTAAATTTTGTTATGTATATTTTGCCACAATTAAAAAAACTTGATATTGAAAACATTGCATGCTTGGGCAGCAGGTGGCATGATGGTTAAGGGTGTGGGGACTTGAACCACATGGCCTATCGTGGTTCAAGTCCCAGACCTGGCAGCTCGCTTGCTTTCTCACTTTCCCTATCTCTCGCTCTGTCCCTCTCTCATCAAATTAAAACAAACAACAAACAAAAATTGTATGGCCATTATGTATTGGGCACCTCGCTAAGCGATTTACATGCATTATCTCATTTGAATCTCCTAAACTCCCTGCAAGGTTGTGTCAGTGACTGTTATTTTAACGGTTTGGGGACAACCTCAGAGAGATTAAGTCACTTGCCCAACGTCACACAGCGAGTCCAAAGGCCCAGCTGGTGAACTTCACGGTCCTCTGCCAACAAGTCGATGCTCAAGAACAGGTCGGGTAGACAGCACACGCTCAATAAAGTCTGATTGACCGGATGGCCCTTTCCGACACCTATACGCTCAGGGCTCCGACCTCGGGAATACGGAGACCGGGTCCGGGATCCCCGTGAGCCGCTGTGCGCCCAGCCCGCCGGAGGCGGAGTCAATGTCTCGGATTGGCTGCAGAGAAGGAGGGCGTGGCTTCAGGAGACCTGTGGGCGGAGCCCGTCCCTGGCCGTAAATACGGCGCCACATGGCACTGGCTAGCGAGGGCGGGGGCGGGGTGGGAGGCAGGGCGCAGGCGCGTAGAGGGAGGGCGCCCTCGGCTTCCGTGGCCCCTCTGGTGGACGCGATGTCTCGCGAGAAGAAGAGCGGGAGGCAGGACTCCAGCGCTGGTGGCGGGGGCGGGGCCGGTCTCGGGAGGGTCCGCTAGTCGCGGGGCGGCGACGGCAGTGACTGGCGCGAGGCTTGGGGCGCGAACGCTGGTTCGAGGTGAGGGGCGTAGCGGGCTCGGAATGCGACCACCCTCCCAAGTACCGCTGGGTTCCCGGGGACCGAGGGCGGGGTGTCCCACACGCTGGCGGACGGGCGGGGGTCCCGGGCTGGACGGAGGAAAGCGGGT
This sequence comes from Tupaia belangeri chinensis, assembly GCF_000334495.1. Taxonomy (NCBI): domain Eukaryota; kingdom Metazoa; phylum Chordata; class Mammalia; order Scandentia; family Tupaiidae; genus Tupaia; species Tupaia belangeri. Next base: position 984,904 of record NW_006205068.1, on the reverse strand, counting down.
CAGTCTTCCTCAGCCTGGCCTGGGCAGGTTTGATGGAACTAGGGTTCGAGTCCCTGCGCCGGCCCGCTGTGTGACCTTGGCCCGCCTCGCACCCTCTCTGAATCTCACTTCTTGCAGTGAGGACTAGGGTCCTCGTACAGGGACGCTCCAGAGGATGCTGCCAGTGCTTGTGGACACGGTGCCGGTACTTGGCGAGCTTCGGCCATCCCTATTCCTTCTTGTCACCCTGCCCGGTGCCCCATTTCCCTTCTGCATTGGAGACCATGCACGTTGGGTCTGCCAGGGATTCGGGAGCTGCTGGCCGATCTCTGCACATTAAATCAGTTTTGTTTTGTGCCTACTTGGGAGTCCGGACGATAAAGCAGTCATTGACTAGAGATAACCAAGATGCTGCAGTGCTTCAGCGAGCCCTTCCAGGACTCTCCCTGTTTGGGCATCAGTTTTGCTGCCTGGTAAGGGTAGGGCCGCCTCCGCAGGCGTAGACTTTATTTCTTCCACCCAGCCCCGTGGGGAGGGAGCCGTCCAGACCTCCAGTTCCATGCCCTTACCTGAGAGCACTGGGCATTTTCCTGCTGCCTGAACTTGCCTTCCCCCTAGCTGACCACAGACCACTGACAGTGCAGACTCCGGCCACACTGGCAGGTCATGGAAGAGTAGCACTTAACGACCTTTTGCTGCAGAAACAGCAGTTCTGCTCTTCAGTGAAAGGAAGCCATGTATTAGTCACTAACAGTAGGACTTATATCTTCTCTTTGGGCTTATAGCCACCAAGACATCACTGGGAAACCCTTGGCTTCAGCAGAGGTTCAGTCTGGCATGGAGTACAAGAAGCTGTAGTGTTTTCATCATTATTAAATTATTTATTTTATAATTCAATGCCATAGAGACTCAGACGACCCAGGATGAATAAGAATGTGAATTGCAGACAGGGTAGATGGAACTCATCTTTGACAGCCCTGTGGCCCCCAGGGTGGTTCCAGGATGTGGGTGGCTGGGTTGGACAGCCCAACTGGCCCCTCAACCATCCCCACATCAGGACAGATAGCTGTTCTCAGTGAACATTTTGTGCTGAGAAGGAGAGTAAGGGCTGGTGTCTAGGCAAAGAGGAAGAGAAAACAGTGATATTTAGATAACTGCCACCTCCAGGTAGCCTGACCGTCAACTTAAAAAGTGCCTGATTGGCATGAATGTTTAATTTCCTTGCCGATGAGTTTATAGGACTTTGGGCTGATGTTTTCAGGCCAGCGGTAACTGTTTACTGTCAGTTATCAATTCAGCAAACACTAACCCTCTAACCACCTGCGTGTGACCAAGCTGGACTGGATGCTGGTAGTGTATTGTGCCCTGCTTGCTTAGGGAGCTGGTGGCTAGCCTGAGTACAACGCAGCATGACTGATGCCGTGTTCCAGGTTTCTGCAAAATGTGCAGGAAGGACTACTTAAGGTTGCTTCTTGGAGCTGCAATTTTCTGCAGTGGAGAGGCCATATAGGTCTTAAAGATGTGTGAAGTTTGGGGAGAACTTTCCAGATGAGCACAACAGGGTGTGGAGAGATGTGGAAATGAATGAAATGTTTAGGGGTGGCTGAGTCCCTGTGTTCACTGTGGGGTTGGGGTGGAAATCAAGTCCAGAAAGAGGTTCTCGCTCCTGAGGGCCTTGAATACCAGGCTAGGGAGTTGAAGCTTTTATCCCTGTGGTGGCAAACAGTCAAGGTTTTGGGGTGGGATGTGATTAGATCTGTACTTCAGGAAAGTAATGTTGGGAATGGCTTAGGGCAGTGACCAAGAGAGTAGGGAGGGGCATGGCGTTGAAGAAGCTGGAAACCCACTGGGTGGTGGGGCTTTGTGGGATGTGGTGGGAGAAAAATGAAAAGGCTAAGGTAGTTGAGGTTTTTTGCTTGGGTGCTGAGCACGGTGATGCTGGTACCTGTGATGAGGGGGATGCTGGAGCTGGCTGGGAGATGGGAAGAACAAAATCACATGTAATTTTTTTTCGATCTGTGGAATTGGCCATATTTATGGGCCATCTTGGATGAGACGCCCATAAATCTGATAAAGAGAGAAAGCGTGTGTTGAAGGCTAGGACCCTGGGGTCACCAGCCTGGAGGGACAGAGGGTGGGAGAGAAGCCTGCTGTTGGTTGACCTTGGATATGCAGTTCTTTGTCAGTACTGTGCAGTTACTGAGGCCGGTGGGTGATTTTCTTCTAGAAGGGCTGAAGGTCTCATTAATGGGAAAGGGACTAGTGTTTGCTAACACTGAAAATATGCAGCTAGTTTATTTTTTAAAGAAACTTGGACTTTCAGTTTGAGTTTTTCTGTTGTTCGCTCACACCTCCGTAGGGTCTGTAGTGCAGTCTGGGGTGGTCGTTCTCCGTCGCCAGCCCACGGATATGCCTGGAAATAACTGACAGTCTAACCTAACACTTCCTGCTGTTAACCGAAGGGCGGTTTCTGTAACTGTTTAGAAACTTTCAGTGTATTTCAGAGAAGAATGAGAACTACCAGGCACAGGCAGGGTCTGTAGAACAGGAGGATGAAGCAGATGAGCCCCTTTGGCTCCCAGAACAAAACAGCTAGGGCTTTTCCCTCTGGGCCAGAGGAGGGATGAGGCTTTGCAGAATCTGAGTAGCACAGGAGAAAAGACCTAAAGATAATGATATTAGGGGGTCCCTATGAAGACCTAGCGATATCACTCACTAACGAAACGTAACTAATAGCTCCCTCCCAGTGTTCGAAGCATCAAGTTTTTAAAATCCTGTTCCTTAAATATGAATAGATTACCACAGACATCTGAAGAAAACCTCCAGTATGGAAGACTGAGACCAGAACTCACACCTAGAGGCAGAGGAGAGTGTTTAGGAAAAAGACTTAGAAAGCAAATTATCATTTATGCACACGTGGAGATAAAAAAGGATATAGTCCGCCCAGTAAGCGAAAACAAGGTGCTTAAAAAAAAAAAAAAGGAAGGAAGAAACAAAGATCCCCAAAGAAAACTCTTGGATAAACTACAACAAGAATGTAGTCTCTTATTTCGCCAATATATTCTGAATGAACCGAATTAAGTGTTTTTTTTTTTTGAAGGGGGGACATAGTAGCAGAAATAAAGTTGGGAATGAAAGATAAAGTTGAGGAACTCTCTCAGAAAGCTGAAGAGGAAAGCAGAGATAGAAAACAAAAGAAAATGACACGATTAGATCAGGAGATTGACAGCTGAACAGTAAGAGTTGCAGCAAGAAAGAATAGAGAAGGCCCAGGAGGTAGTGCTGTGGTAAAACACGAGGTTCTGAGAGGCTGGCCCCGTGGAAAGGCTCCCAGATCAAGTCTGGACACTTCCATGAGTCCTCTGGGCACTCACTTGCCCGTGTCCAGGACTGGCTAAGGGCTGGGGGTGGATTGCAGCATCAAGCCCTTGTGGGGGCTGCTGTGTTTGGGTGTGTCTTTCTGGCTCATAGAAGAAATAAGGAAATCAATAAGGGAGGATGGATGGATGGAAGGAGAAAACAGTCTAACCACCCATCAAACCATGTCCTAGAATTCACACTTTCTAGGTTGAAGGGGCCCCCCCATGACCAGCACCATGGATGAAGAGGCAGGTACCTTCACTCCCCTGTCTCTGCCGTTCTCCACTGGATATGAACAGTGTGGGCAGCAAGTCTGGAACTGAGGGACGCTGAGTTTCAGATAGAAACGAGTGAGAGTTTGGGGAGCAAGGGGTTCATTGGAAAGTGTGTATCTGGAGCTTTTGGCTCCAGAGTTTGGTCATGAGAGTGATATCTGTGTCTCTCCTCCAAGGCAAACTGTTGTGTGATTTCAGGACTCCAGGACAAAGAAGATTGTACTAGCGTCTAGTGGAAAAAGAAAAATCACAAACTGGCCATTCCAGGTCAGAAACCAGAGGTCTCCACAGCAACACTGGATGCTGGGAGACAAGAGAACCTTGCTTTTAAAATTATGGAGGAAGGTCAGCAGGTAGCACACAAATTAAGGCACCTGGATGGCACCTGGTGGTGTGGTGGTTAAGGCGCTGGACACTCCCACATGGCCAACAACGGTTCGAATACCGGACCTGGTGGCTTGCTTTCTCACTTTCCCTCTCTCTCTCTCTCTCTGTGTATCTCTCTCTGGTCAAATTAAAATAAATGAATGAATAAATAAAATTAAATAAATAAATAAATAGAATTATGGAGGAAAGTATTTTCAGCCTATACTCAGGCAAGGGGGGGAATAAAAACACCTCAGACAGGGGCCAGCAGGTGAGGTGGTAGTTAAGGCACTGGACCCCACATTACTGACTCTGAGTGTTTGTGTCCTGGACCTGGTGGGCCGAAAATCACACTGGGCGTATATTGTGTGCATGCCCCAAATCCTGAGAGGCGACTAGAGGAGAAGGGACTGTGGTGTGACCATCCCCCTGGGGGTGTGATTTCTCACTTTCTCTCTCTGTCTCATTCAGGTGAACACATATACCTGATGGCAAAAACAAAACAAAACAAAACAAAAACCTAACTAAATAAATAAAAAGAACCTCTCAGGAATACTGGTGCATTTCCCCTGTTGTGTACCTTGAGGAAGTGACTTCTGAGATGATCAGGGAGAGGGAAGACAGTGTTCCCCCAGGAGAGTGGCAAAAGTACCTGCTGAGGGAGATGAAGAGGCAGGAGTCCAGCCAGGCCCCGGTATAGAGAGCAGACATTTCCTGACCTAAGCCATAGAGAGGCTCCTTGAAGAGATTTTTTTTTTTTTCCTGGAGAAGATGAAATTAACAGGACACCTGATGCGCTGGGACATCTGGAGAGGAGATTTAGACAGTTGGCAGAGTTGGGGCTGGATTAGTGATAAGTACATAGAAAACAAAGCAAATGAAAACACAGGACTGTTATTAGTTCTAGGGAAAATAAACCGTTGTACAGGAAAAGAAAAATAATTATGGTGTACTACAAGGCTCAGCTGTGAATAGCCCTTCCACAATGATGATAATTTATGTAAACACTGCCTGTTGCTCTAATTGCGATTGTGATGTGCCCATATGGAGAAGGTGGGGGAGAGACAGCCGAGGTGTGTAAAGGGTCAAGGGAGGAGAGAGCGACATTGTCCCCTGCCATAACAGGGAGTCAGTTGATTATGCCCCAAACCACAACCAAGTGATAGTTGTGAAGGTGCATTAATTTAGAGGTAGGAGGCAAAAGATGAATGAGAAAGAATTGGGGAGAAGGGTAGAGGCAAGTATTCGTAAAAAGGGGCAGGGACAGGAAGGCTGCAGTAAACTGAGTGCCGCAGTAGATACGCATGGAGAGCCCTGTTAGGGATACAGTCTCAGAGGAGCTTCCTGCTCTGATGGAATTAGAGACCCTCGTCTTGCCTGTTTTGTGCAAGTCCCTTCTTAACAAGGAGAGTTTACTTTCTTATTTCCTCCTTGCTGTTGTTATTGTTCTCTGTGTTCTGGCTCCTGCCTGTGGTCATTTACCAGAGATTTGGTGATTTCTTTTGCCTTTTTGTTGGTTGTTTAACTTTTTGTAGAGGTTTTTTAAATTTTTGCCCTTCAATTTTTGCCAGAGGGTGCATGCGCTCGATAGAGGGACACACACACACACACACACACACACAGAAAGAGAAGGGAGAAAGCAACCCCATGAGGAATGGTCACACTACAGTCTCTTCTCTATCTCTCCCTCCTTCCAGGGTTTTTGGTGCACACATACACATGCTTGGTGTGTTTTTCAAGTTGGCGGGTTTGCACCCCTACTGCATAGTCAACTATGTAGGATCCAGTCACCTTAACCAGCACTCTGGGGCTGGCCTTGAAAGAAGACTATTAAATGTGACCGCAAGTAGAGAGACTTGTATTAGAAACCACTCTACCTGTCTCCCAATTTCAGAAATAAGGAAATCAGAGTCAGTTGGGTGTATTTGGTTTTTGTTAGCAAAACCCTCATTCTTGAGCACCTCCTCTCTGCCAGGCCCTGCTCTAGGCTGTGAACACAGCCATGGCACACAGGAAGAGTCACTGCTGGGAAGTTAATGTCTGAGTGCAGGTAGAAAGACCATGAGCAAACAGTGGCTGTAGTATTTGAAGTGAGGACAGATGCTGTGGAGAAAGAGCAGGGTGTGGAAGAAGAGGAGCACAGGGTGGGGCCAGGAGCACCTTCTGTGGGGTTAGCAGGGCAGGCCTCACTGTGGAGGTGTACTGCCACCTGGATCTGAAGGCCTTGAGGGACTGACCTTGGAGTCCTCAGAACATGAGCAGTGGAGCAGAAGGGGCAGTGGTTCCTCTGGTGAAGTGGATGCAGAGGAAGGAGGCATGGCTGGAGACAGGATGGAGGGGAACAGTGGTCCTGGACCTGGCGGCTTGCTTTCCCACTTTCTCTCTCTCTCTGGTGAGTGCTCATGCTCTATAGCAAATTAAATAATAATAACAATAATAACTAAATGGGGGACACTCCCACATGGCCGACCATGGTTCAAGTCCTGGACCTGGTGGCTTGCTTTCTCACTTTCCCTCCCTCTCTCTCTTTCTGTATTTGTGTCTCTGGTCAAATTAAAATAAATGAATGAATAAATTAAATTAAATTAAAAATAATTCTTTAAAGAATAAAAGGGAAAGTCTTTTTTTGGGGAGAGAGGTTTTTGCTGTAGGGTGCATGCGCTCACCAGAAAGACAGAGAGGCAGAAAGTGAGAAATCACCCCCCAGGGGGGATGGCCATGCAGCAATCCCTTCTCCTCCATTCTCCTCTTGGGATCTGGGGCATACACGCACACGCGCTCAGGCTGAGTTTAAGCTACTGGGTCCAGGACTTGAACTGCAGTCGACTACATGGGAGTCCAGCAACATAGCCATTATGCTAACTGCTGGTCCTAGGATTAGTTTTTTGTGTGTGTGTGTGTGTGTGTGTGTGTGTGTGGGGCTGAGTAGTATTTCATAGAGGATA
>NW_006205068.1:975127-977825 GCF_000334495.1 Tupaia belangeri chinensis | reverse complement strand
TGCTGGTTCCCGTTTTTTGTTTTTTGGTTTTTTTTTTGTTTTTGTTTTTGTTTTTGTTTTTGTTTTTTAAAGTGAAGCTCATGGGGTCCAGTCACGGGCATTGGAAAGACTGAGAGGGAAGCCAGATCCTGGTGATTGGGGGGTTTCGAGCAGAGATGTGACACGATCTGACTTCTGATAGAATAGACTGGCCACCGGGTTGAAATGGATTGAATGAGCCTGAGGAACAGGGAGACAGATTTGGAGGCCATAGCAGTAATGCAGTGAGAGCTGATGACGGCTCAGACTAGGAGGTGTGTGGGGTTGGGGAGGGGGCCGAGAGAGGTTAGGGTATGGATATATGAGGGGACCTCAGAAAGTTCCTGGAAAAAATGGAATTAAAGTATGAGTTACTTTGGTGCAAAAAATGTTTTAAATGCCTAAGGAACAGGGAGACAGATTTGGAGGCCATAGCAGTAATGCAGTGAGAGCTGATGACGGCTCAGACTAGGAGGTGTGTGGGGTTGGGGAGGGGGCCGAGAGAGGTTAGGGTATGGATATATGAGGGGACCTCAGAAAGTTCCTGGAAAAAATGGAATTAAAGTATGAGTTATTTTGGTGCAAAAAATGTTTTGAATGCCTAATTTTCTCATAATATGTATTTTTTCATGAACTTTGTGAAGACCTCCCTCATATTTTTAGGTAAAGTCCCAAGCATATACTTAAACTGATTATGGTGAAATTTATTACTATTTTTAAAGTAGTTTTTCAAATTGACTTAGCTTTTTTTCCCTATAAGTTTATTTTATCTATTTCTTTCATATGAGAGACAGACAGACAGACAGACAGGCACCCCAAAAGGGTCCTCGTGCCACCATCCATCGCTACTTGCATCCAGCTAAGATCATGAGCAGAGGGAGGCCCGGGTATACAAACCCAGGACCTTCCCATGTGAGGCTAGTTGTGTTAACACTGCACCACCCCTTGGCCTCTGACTTAATTCTTATAAATGAGTTGTTTGGATTGCAGAGTCAAATATGATGCAACACATATTTGTAAGGAATATAGAAGATACATTAGGCATGACTCTGTGTTCTTGGATTGAGTGTGGAAATACTGGGCTGGTAGACATGCACTAATACTCTGTCTGCTTGTGAGATACTGACGGAGGGTCTAGGGACCATGGAAAAGAGGGCAACACGTGAGCTACTGGCCTCTGTACCCAGGGCAAGCTACGTGGGAGGTTACTTTGCTTCAAAGGCCCAGTTGAGTTTCTTTTTTTTTTTTTAGAAATATTTTTGCTATAGGATGCGTGAGCTTACCAGAGACAAAGTGCGAAATTCTCCTCCCCCTCCCCAGAGCATATGGCCACGCTACAGTCCCTTCTCCTCCATTCACCTCTTGGGATTTGGGACACACACACACACACATTCCTGGCATGAGTTTCAAGCCACCAGGTCCAGGACTTGAATTGTGATCAACCATGTGAGAGTCCCAGCCTTAACCACTATTCCATCTGCTGGTCCCTTGAGCTTGATTTTCATTCAGGTCTTCTTGGACATCAGCCAGCATCCTGTTCTCATCCATGTGACCATTACTGATTCTTATTTGGATGTACAGTCTGCTTTAGTTTGTAGGGTTAACTAAACACAAATGAAATAACTATAAGCAAATGAACCATGGTTCTGGTGGTAGCACATGAAAACCTGCCTTTCAATGGGGGTCTTAATGCAGCACCACAGTGCAAATTGCAGGGCTTGGCAGCCCACCGTGCAGAGTCAATGTTGACACCAGTAACATAAACTTTCCAGATTTTCTTTTACTATGGGGATGGGAACTGCAGAGAATTATTTGCCCTACATAGTGTTGGTAAAGCTGGAAAAGAAGTAAGTAATTTCTGGTCTTTTTGCCAGTAGCATAAATAAATAAAACTTGAAACATCCTTGGACCTCCCCCCCTCCTCTTTTTTTGGAGAGGATTTTGCTATAGGGTGCATGTGCTTGCCAGAAGGACATAGACAGAAAGTGAGAAATCACCCCCCAGGGGAATGGTCATGCCACAGTCTCTTCTCCTCCCTGGATCTTGTGCATGCATATACATGCACCCAGCATGAGTTTAAGCCACCAGGTCCAGGACTCGAACCACAGTCAACTACATGGGAGTCCAGCAATGTAGTCATTACGCCATCTGCTGGTCCCAACATCCTTGGACTTCTTAATGAAGGTCATGCCACTCGATTTAATGCTCAAGAACTGGTTATTTGGACACAAAGAAGCGAATTCTCTACAAAATAAAGGCAATACAAATCTGAATGTCTAGTAAAAACTTCCAGTTCTGCATAAATATATCCTGGAGAGGCCAGTGGAGCACCGCTGGCTCTCAAGCTGGAGTTCAAATGCCAGCAGTAAAGGGTTGCTAGCTACATAAACTTGGGTAAGATGTAACTGTTTTGCCCCCATTTCATCACAGCTGGAGGATTACACATGCTAATGTGTGTGAGGCCTTCAGAAGAGCACTTTTAAAAATGTTAGCTACTGTTTTTATAAAATTAATCACAAATACACTGTCTTATTTGACTGCTGAAACTGGCTATGACAGGACACATGAGTAATAGTCGGTGACACATGTTTGTGAACCACAAGTATTTGAGGGCCTGATGAAGTCAGAAAGATAAGTAAAGCTGGTGGTCCTCCCTTTTGGCCAGAACCACTATCTTCCA
>NW_006205068.1:960227-975078 GCF_000334495.1 Tupaia belangeri chinensis | reverse complement strand
GCCCCCATATATGTCCTCTAGGCCCTTTAGAAAACACAGAGTGGTTCCTTTGGCAACATATATGGGAATCTACAAGAAAGGTGATATTATAAACATCAAGGGAATGGGTACTGTTCAAAAAAGGAATACCCACAAATGTTACCATGGCAAAACTGGAAAAGTCTACTGCGTTACCCAGCATGCTGTTGGCATTGTTGTAAACAGACAAGTTAAGGGCAAGATTATTGCCAAGAAAATGAATGAGCATATTGAGCATATGAAACATTCTAAGAGCAGAGATAGCTTCCTAAAACGTGTGAAGGAAAATGACCAGAAAAAGAGGGAAGCCAAAGAGAAAGGTACCTGGATTCAACTGAGGCACCAGCCTGCTCCACCCAGAGAAACCACTTTGTGAGAACCAATGGAAAGGAGCCTGAGCTTCTGGAACCTATTCCCTATGAATAAACTAATCTATGGCCTATTAAAAAAGTTAAGCTGGTGGTATAGCATAGAGAGTGTTTTACTACCTTTTTAAACATTTGGCTGATACCCTTTGATTTTCGTACTCTCCATAGCTCTGGTTAGTGGGAAGGCATAGGTTCTTGTTTTGTAGATGAAGAATTGAAACTCAGACAAAGTGACTTGGCATAGTCTGTTTTGCAGAAGCTGAACTTGGTCTCTGTGTTCCTTCCTTCTTCTTCCCAGTCTCTAAATGTTTTTTGTACTGGTGTTTTATTCTGTGTTGCGGAGATTGGTGAGAGCTGCGTCATGGTATTGAGGCCAAAAGTCTTTTTTTTATATATATATTTAATGTTATTTATTATTATTATTATTATTGTTTTTTAAATTTGATCAGAGAGAGACAGAGAGAGAGAGAGGGTGAAAGTGAGAAAGCAAGCTGCCAGCTCTGGGTCTTGAACTGTGGTTGGCTGTGTAGGAGTCCAGGACCTTACCCACCACTCCACCTGCTGGTTCTCAGATTGAAAGTCTTAGACTATGGAAATCAACTTCATAAGATCACTAACTTTGCTTTTTTTAGCTTTAAATCAGATGTGTTGAGGTATAATTTATACATAATAAAACACACCCATTTTAAGGGTGCAGTCCAGTGAATGTGAACAAATGTGCCCACCTGTGTAACTACCACTCGGATCGACATAATAGGACATTCATGTCACCCAGAGCTTCCTTGTGCTCCTTGGCAGTCTGTTGTTTCTGTCACCGTTGTTGCCTCTGGTACACTTCGCAGAGATGGAATCGTGCACTCTTTTGTATCTGGCTGATTTCGCTCAGCTTAGTATCTGTGAGAACAACCAACGTGGTTGCATGTACTGTTGTGTGAACCAGTGGGCCAGTCTTTTTTATTGCTGTATAGTTTTCTGTTAAATGAGTACACATAGTTTGTTTATTTGCTCATTTGTGGGTGGGCCTTGCTTTGCTTTTTTAATTTTTCCAGTTTTTAGCTTTTTTGAATAAAGTTGCAATGAACATTCTTGTGCAAATCATTCTGTAGGCACATTTCCATTTCTCTTGGACAAGCTACCCAGAAGTGGAATTGCAGGCTGACCAGAGGGTTAGGGGCCAAAGAAAAGGAGGGCATAGTGTGAGCTAATGGCCTCTGCGCCCAGGGCCAGCTCTGGGCCTGGTTACTTCACTTTAAAAGCCAGGTTGGGCTTGATTTTCATTCATATTTTCTTGGACATCAATCAACCTTCTGTTCTCATCCCTGTGGCCATTCGTTAACTTATTTTTACTTGGATGTACAGTCAGCTCTGGTTTACAGGGTTTGACTTAGGTTAAATATGCTAGGAGCTGCTAGGCTGTTTTCCACAGTAGTCGTACCGTTGTACACCTCCGTGGTTCCAGCTTCCCACAACCTCACCATACTCCTTGTTTCTTTTTCACTTTAGCCATCCAGCAGCAGGAGCTTATCTCATATTAATTTGCATTTCTGGATGGCTAGTGATGGTGAGCACTTTCCTGTGAGCTTTTTAACTATTTGTATATCTTTTGTGGAGTATCTATTCCTATTTTTTGCTTATTTTAAAATTGGGGTGATTTTAATTTTGTATAATTTGTATGCAATAATAATTTGTATAGGTTTCTAACTATTTGTATAACTTTTGTTAAGTGCCTATTCCAGTTTTTTGCTTATTTTTAAGTTGGAGTGATTTAAATTTTGTGTAATTTGTATACAACAATAATCTGGATAGCTTTCTGACTATTTATATATCTTTTGTATAGTGTCTGTTCCAGTTTTTTTGCTTTTTTTAAGCTTGGGGTGATTTTAGTTTTTTCTTATTTTGTAAGAGTTCTTTATGAATTCTGGATATAAGCCCCTTGTTAGATATATATATTGTGAATATTTTCCCCTATGACCTGCCTTTTAATTTTCTTAATGGTGAACTTTAAAGAGTTTGTGTTTTAAATTTCACTAAAGTCTAATTTAGCAAAATTTTCCCCTACCATTTGTGCTTTTGGTATCCTAAGAAATTTTCACCTTTTCCAGAGTCATATAATTTTCTTTTGAAAGTTTTATAATTTTAGCTTTTATGTTTAGAACAGTGATCCATCATGGGTTAATTTTTGTATATGGTATGAGTTATAGGAGTTGAGATGAATTCTTTTCCATATAGAAATACAGTTCTTTCAGCACCATTTGTTGAAAAGACTGATGTTTCCTTATTGAATTACTTTGGCACCTCTCTTGAAAAGAAATGAACCACATACGTGTGAGTCTCTGTCTGGACTCCCTATTCTGTCTCATTTATCTGTGTTTCTATCCTTGTATATTATCTTAGCATTCCGTAGTTAGTCTTGAAATGACCTAGTGTAAGTTCTCAAATTCTAGTCTTCTTTTTTAAGCTCTTTTTGGCCGTTCTAGGTCCTTTACATTTCCTAAAAAATTTTAAAATTAGCTTTTCAATTTCTACAAAAAGCCTCCTGAGATTTTGATTGAGATTACTGTGCTTCTAGCAATCAACTTGGGAAGAATGGACATGTAACAGTTTACTGAGACCACTAATACATGAACTTGATGTAGCTCTTCGTTTATTTAGAACTTCAGTTTCTCTCTGCAGTATATTGTTGATTTCCATGTAGAGCCTCTAAAATTTTATAGTTGAATAATAACTGATAAGATTTGTTTATTATGCTTTGATGGTCTGTTTGGTCTTTAAACAAAATCCCTAGACATTGTTACAGAATAGCTACTTTTATGGATCTTGTAGAACCTTCCAGGAGCTGAAAAATCCATTTGATATTTTTATACCATCTTTCTGACTTTTTGTAAGTTTCAGCAAAAAACGTCTGGCCTCCATTGCAAAAAAAAAAAAAAAAGTTTATAGCAGCTTATTTATAATAGCTAAAAAAGGAGATAACTCCAAAGCTCATTGGTTGGGAAATAAATAAACAAATAGCAGTATATCCATACAACAGAATATTACAAGGAACTGACTACTGATATAAGCAACAACCTGGAATCTCAAAAGCACTATGCTAGTGAAAAAGGCAATACATAGGTGCCTACATACCTCATAATTCCATACATGATTTTCTAGAAAAGATAGAACTGTAAGACAGAAAACAGATTGGTGTTTACTTGCAGCTAGCTGTTGGGGGAGGGATGAGGGAACTTTGGGGAGTGATGAAAATGTTGTATATCTTAATTGCAGTGTTTCTTAATTGTAGGGTACATTTGCCAAAACTCATCAAACTATACACTTAAAGAATGAGTTTTATGTGTATAAATCATACCTCAATAAACCTGATGGAAAAAAGAAAGAAAATGCAGAGGTGCCAGAGTGATCCAATCAGGAAGGAATGGAAGGGTCTTTCCACAGATGGTGCTAGAATGACTGGGTTTGGGAAAAAAATGAGTCTCAAGCTCTCCTTTGGGAATACCTGTGTCAGAGAGTGGCTGAAATCCCCTGTGTTTGACATTCCTTTCCTTAATGCCAAGTACATTAGTTTCTACTTTTAACACTTGGTGTTGAGTTCTCACAGGTATAATTACTTCTGTTTATAAAATGCAGTAAACACACACACACTTGAGTTCAAATGACAAAGCAAATATTTGCATTCATATTCTGCAGAAAAACAGAGCCAGTAACATATATGTATGTGCGTGCGTGTGTGTGTGTGTGTGTGTGTGTGTGTAGTCAGCCCTCCATATCCACCGATTCACCCAACCTTAGATTGTGTGCTATGTAAACAGGCCTACAGTGGTTGTGTCTGTTCTGAATAGGTACATACTTTTTTTGGTCATTGTTTCCTAAACAGACAGTATAACAAGTATTTACATTGCATTTATGTTGTATTAGGTATTGTAAGAAAGCTAGAGATCATTTAAAGAATACAGGATGATTTGCCTAAGTTATATACGTCTCCCATGGTTACCAAGGGACTACAGTCTATAGAGTAATGATAAAGAGTTGGCTTAGGGGCCTGCAGGTAGTGTGGTGGTTAAGGGCACTGGACTCCCACATGGCTGACCATGGTTCGAGTCCCAGATCTGGTGGCTTGCTTTCTCTCTCTCTCTCTGTCTCTCTCTGGTGAGCACATGTGCCCTGTAGCAAATTTTAAAAATAAATAATAATGATAAATAAAAATTATTTTTAAAAAACTAGTTGGCTTAAACGATTATAGAGAAGTTGAGAAGCTGAGAAGTTCAGACTTAGGAGAGCTAATGGTATCGCCCAAGTCTGAATTTGAGTCTGAAGGCAGTAGAAGACCATTGTCCAAGCTTGAGAGAACAAATTCTCTCTTACTCACCTTTTTGTTCTCTTCAGGCTGTCAGTGGATTAGGTGAAGCCTGTTCACATTGGAGACAGAAATCTGCTTTCTCACTCCACTGATTCAAATGGTACTATCATCCAGAAACACCCTCACTAACACACTCAGAATAATGTTTAACCGAATATCTGGGTATCCTGTGGTCCAGTCAAATTGACACTTAAAATTACCCACCACACATCACTTGATCTTTTTGTACAGAAGACATCAATTCTGCTATAAAAATGTAGATGGCACAGGTCTTAATGTGGACCTGGCCATGTGACCCTCTTTTCCAGATCAGGATGCCTGACCGACACAGCAGGGTAACATGCAGCTGAGTGTGAAGGAGCTAAAGCCACAGCTGCCTGTGCCCCCTGCCCGTTCTTTCCCCAGCTTCTACCTGCTATTGGTGTGTAGGCTCCCTCAGACCCATGGCCTCAAGTGGGCAGTCAGCACTGGTGCTTGCTTCCTAGGGCACCAAATCTGCCCTTGGCACATGCTGTGTGAGAGCAAAGAAATGGGCCAGCGTGGTGGCGTGGTGGTTGGGGTTGCTGGATCTCACATGGCCAACTGCGTGGTTCTAGTTCTAGACCCAGTGGCTTGAGGAACACGCTAGGTGTGTGTGTATGCATGCCCAAAATTCCTAAAGGGGGAAGAAATGGAGGAGAAGGGATTGCAGTGTCACCATCCTGCACAGGGGCGCTTTCTGACTATCCTTCTCTCTCTCTTTGTCTCTTTCCAGCAAGCGCATGTGCCCTATAGAAAGTTAAAAAGCACAAACAAATGAACAAAAACCCCACCCCACGCTGAGAAATGACTGCCTAATCTGAGTGTTTGGCTTTAAACCTAATTATCATCAGTATTTAGGAGGGTATTTGGCATAGCCCATGTAGAAAGGTACCCGTCTCCTGCTGTTTCCTGGTGGATGAAGCTTCTGGGTGAGACTTCCCTCTGTGGATCCTCTTGCTGGAGGAAGGAGGCTGACTGCAAATTGTTTCATCTATGAAGCCTCTCTGAGCGCTGCTACTTCTAACCACGTGGGGCTTCTGTTGACTGCTTTTTTTTTTTTTTTTTTTTTTTTTTTTAATAAGTGGGCGTCTGCTCTCTAGTAGTGGGAGACTTCTGTTAGGATTTCATGCCCTTATGATTTGAGTGAAAAATTGCCTTATGAGGTCAGTGTTGTCTTGACATGTTTTGAAGCATTGGGGATCATGACCTCAGTTTTCAGCTGGGCTGTTCTCAACTCACTTCTCCCGTGTGCCTCTCTCATCCCCACATGGCAGCAGAGTACTACTGGGCTTTCGGCCGGTGCTGCCTCAGTCACCTTGGTTATCAGGAACTCCTAGATGTCCAAACCACCTTTTAAAAGGTAAAATGTGTTGATGATGGTGTTGAGGATGCTACCTATCGGGTAGTTGGGAAAATCACGATGCATTTATGTATCGACAAATACGGCACGACTTTCCCAACGACCTAATAGTAGTCTCCCTTTTCTCACCCTTCGCAGTTCTGAGACCCATGAACTTCAGATCCCTGTGTGTCTTAAAGCAGCCACAGTTCTTTCCTTTCACAGACAGCGCTCACCGAGATGTCTCATGTACTCAGCCTGTCTTGTTTTTACAACTGCCATCTATGTGGCTTGTTTGAGGTTAGAAATGGCAACACGAAAGGACTGCCCTTGATGTTAAAAATGAACCATGGCCTCTACGCTCATAGGTAAAAGTTATCTCAGGAGCATGAATTGAGGGCTCTCCACCCTGATTTGAAAAGGCCTAGGGTTGGCCCCATAGCCTAGTGGTTAAAGAAGTCAACTCCCACATGGCTATCTGCAGTTCAGGTCCCAGCTCTGGCAAATTGAGGAACATGCCAAGCATATATGCATGTGTGCCCCAAATCCTGACAGGATGAAGAAGTGAAGGAGATTAGATTGACCCTGACTATGCCCCATTGAGGAGTATGTTCTCCCCCTTTCTCTTCATCTCTCTCTGGCAATTAAAAAAAGAGAAAGAAAAAGCCTGGAAGGGGATACACCCAAAGCAGATCTGGTTGTCCATGAGCTCCAGAGCATGACAAGGGGCCTGGGAGCCGTTGCAAAGTTGAGTGGCCAGACATGCAGGATTTTGGCCATCTTAAAATCATTTGGACTTGTCTTCATGTCTTACTTCCTGTAAGAAACAAGTCTTGTTTTCATGTACCCCCATTATATATTTTTAAACATTTAATGTTCATGTAATAACTGAATTGCAGGTAAAGTCAGCCTGCTGATCTCTGGTAGGAGGTTGTGAGCATGAGGGTAAGTTGTAGCTTAAGCGTAGCTTCTTGTTGAGCCTTCTGTTACAATTCTGTAGCATATTTAATATCCTTTATTTTTTTTTAATTCTAAGAGAGTGAGAGATAGAAGGAGAAAGAAAGAAGGCACCCTTCACTGGGTCTCATACCATGATCCCCCCCAGCCTCCCTATCCAGCCAGGGTCACAGGTGCACACGTAGGTGTTTACACGCCCTGGGAAACTGAGCCTGCGATCCTCCATACAGATCCAGCATTGCTGGACCAGCACACCGGGTGCCACTCTGCTGCCCCCTTACTTTTTTTTTTTCTAACACACTTTCCTGTGTTTTGCTTTATTCACTCAACCATATCTCCAAGTCCACTATTACAATTCCAATTTATTTTCTTTTTTTACTCTCCAACTTTTTTATTGTGGTAAAATATACATTACATAGATTTGCCATTCTAACCACTTTGAAGTCTACAGTTCAGAAGCATGAATTCACATTGTTGTACAATTGTCATTACCACCCTTTTCTAGAACTCTCTTCATCTTGCAGAACTAAAGTTCTGTCCCCATTAAACACTAACTCCCAATTCTTCCCTCCCCTAACTCCTAGCAACCACACTTCTCCTTCCCGTCTCTTTGAATTTGACTATTCTAGGGACCTCACATAATCAGAATCTTCCAATATGTGTCCTTTTATGTCTGGCTGATTTTACTTAGCATAATGTCTTCAGGGGTCATCCATGTTTATGGATCAGCATTTTCCTCATCTTTAAGGCTCAATAATATTCCATTAAATGGATGAACCCCTATTTGTTTGTTCTTCCGTCAGCTGGTGGATACTTGGGCTGCTTCCATATTTCAGTTATTGTAAATAATGCTACTGTAAACATGGGTGTACAAATATCTCTTCAAGACTGTGCTTTCAGTTCTTTTGGGTGTATACCCAGAAGTGGAATTGTTGGATCATACGGTAATTTTACATGGTAATTCTATGTTTAATTTTTTGAGGAACTGCCATACTGTTTTTCATAGCAGATATATAACCTTACATTCCTACCAACAAAGGTTCACATTTCTCCACATCCTCCTAATTCTTGTTATTTTCCATTTCTTTTTTTTTTTTTTTGAGAGGTTTTTGCTATAGGGTGTGTGCACTCACCAGAAAGACAGAGAGAGAGAGATAGAAAGCGAGAAATCGCCCCCCGGGGGAATGGCCATGCTGCAATCCCTTCTTTTCCATTCTCCTCTTGGGATCTTGGGCACGCATGCACATGCACCCAATGTGAGTTTAAGCCACCGGGTCCGGGACGCGAACCGCGGTCGACTACGTGGGAGTCCAGCAACATAGCCATTACACTAACTGCTGGTCCCTGAATCAGGTTTTTTAAAAAGAATTTAGGGGCCAGCAGATGGTGTCACATTTAAGGTGCTGGACTCCCACATGGCCGACTGCGATTTGAGTTCTGGACCCACCAGCTTGAAAATCACAACAGATGTTTGGGCACAAATGTCTAGAGACTAGAGGAGAAGGGATTGTGATGTGGTCCTCCTCCCAGGGATGATTTCTCACTTCTCTCTTGTCACTCCAGCAAGTGCATGCACACTGTAGCAAAGACCTTTACGTTTTTTTAAATTCGTTTTTGTTACTGAGTTTTAGAAATTCTCTATATATTATCTATTTATATCTATACCTATCTATATCTATACATTATCTATGTATTAATCTCTTATCAGATATATGATTTGCAAAATACTTTCTCCTGTTCTGTGCATTTTCATTCTGTTGGTAGTATTTTTTGCTACTCAAAGCTTTCAGTTTTTTTTTTTTTTAAGATGTTTTTGCTGTAGGGCGCGTGCGCTCGCCAGACAGACAGAGAGAAACAGAGAGACAGAAAGCGAGAAATCACCCCCCAGGGGGGATGGCCACACCACAGTCCCTTCTCCGTTCTCCTCTCGGGATCTTGGGCACGCACGCACATGTGCCTGGCGTGTGTTTAAGCAACCGGGTTCGGGACTTGAACCATGGTCGAGTGCATGGGAGTCCAGCGACATAGCCATTACACTTACTGCTGGTCCCCCAAAAGCTTTCAGTTTTCACAAAGTCTAGTTTGTCTTTTTTTTCCTTTTTGTAAGGCCTTAACATTTTATTATTATCTTTTTTAAGAACAAAAATGTTTTTTTCTGACAGCATAATAGAAAACATTAAATGCTTAATGTAAACAGAAATAAATTGAAGTGCAGAAGCATAAAGATATAAATCAGAGTCACCTGAGTGCCTGCTATGCAAGGGTTTTTACTGATGTGTTCTATCTTGGTAATATTCTTCTAGACATCTAACTGTGCATTTTCACAAATAGTCGTGCAGCCACCTCATCTTACATACGTGTATGCATCTGTTAGTAACATGTCTCTAACGCAGTTTGGAGTATGTTATTATATATTAGTAGTATATTCCAGTAGCTACTAGTATATTCCAGTTGGTACTAAAGTGCCCTGTGTGCTAGTTTTAGCAAAAAGTCCAATGTACAATGTACTATCCTTCTCCAAGTTCTATATCACTATTCCCTGATGTTCTCAGGGCTTTCCTAACTCTTAGGGCAGGCGGGACTCCAGTTACGACCTTCATTTTATATAACCATTGTGAAGAATAGTGACACTTGGGAACCAGCAGTTAGCGTAATGGCTATGTCGCTGGACTCCCACGTAGTCGACCGTGGTTCGTGTCCCGGACCCGGTGGCTTAAAACTCACGCCGGGCGCGTGTGCGTGCGTGCCCAAGATCCCGAGAGGAGAATGGAGGAGAAGGGATTGCGGCGTGACCATCCCCCCTGGGGGGTGATTTCTCGCTTTCTGTCTCTATGTCTCTCTCTGTCTGTCTGGCGAGCGCACATGCCCTATAGTGAAAATCTCTCCAAAAAAAAAAAAAAGAATAGTGACACTTGATCGATAAATTTTTAATAAAAGAAATCAGTTCAGTGATATCTAAATCTCACAACCTTAGGGAAATCTACATGAAACCATTTTGTACTAAGTTGTATCTTCTGGTGTATTGATATGGGACTAGACTTCCTTTGAAAAGCCCTTCATTCTCCTATAATGAACTCTGCTGCCTTATTCCTGGAAGTTTAGACCTGGCCAGTCTTTCCTCCAGTATTTCTTCCATAGATGCCATGGAGGGAGTAGCACAGTCCCCACCTTGTCACCTGGACATGGACTTATGGTCTGCAATGAGCACCTGACCCAGCTATGTTCTTTCTCTCTCCTTCTGTCCCCCTGTAATGGCTAAGTACATTTAGTTGAATTCAGGTGAACTGCCTTCATCATTCTTATTTTATTTAACTCTTTACAAGGTCTACAGGATCTGACCTGTCCAGTGTCATCTCCTCCACACTCTACTTGGCTTATGGCATCCCACCCTGGCCTCCTTTACCCCTTGTTTTTCACAAATTTGTTCTTGCCTTCAGGTTTTGCACTTGCAGCTCATTCTGCCTGGGACCGTCTGTCCCATGTGCCTTCCTGTGGCTGTTTTCCTTGCCATTGTGAGCTCCACATGAATGTTCATCTCACATGAATGTTCATCTCTCTAACTAGCCCATCTAAAATAAACCTGGTCACTCACTTATTCCCTAGTTTATTTTCTTTGTGGTACATATTAGCACATAACACTTTCTGGTTCATTTATCTGAACATGTCTGTCTCCCCTCCAGAATATAAGCCCCATGAGGTGGACCCTGTCTCCTTCCCCATGGTATTCTTAGTGCCAAAGACGATGTCTGCCCAGTGTGTTTAGTTCTCTACAAACGTTTATTGGTGAATGGATGAGCATAAAAAGGGTACATGAGATTAGTGGTGTAGGTGACTTCTGGGGCGAGAGGGCATTGGCAGATGCTGACTTGGGCCATGTGGTGCCAGCAACCTGCATCCCCCATGCCTGCCCTCTGAAGCACCAGCTATAGGAGCAGGTGGCCAGCAAATCCCCCAGGTGACAGGTGCCTGGTTGGTAATCACTCATCAGGAAAGTGGAGGAAGAAACCTTTAATTAAAAATCCCCAGTCCTCAGAAGGATTTAGGTCATGCTACTTGAGTAAATTCTAAGTAAGCACATGTAGGTGCTCATGGAGGAATTTTCTGGTAAGATAGTTTGGTGGGATTGGGGGAATACTCCGACAGGATTATCATGATTTCAGGTTAGTAGGCGGAGCAAATGTTGTGTCCCAGGAAGAACTTTAAAATACAGTGATTAACATCAGCCTTGCTGGCAAAAGCAGCGAGCACTGAGCTGCAAATCCCGGAGTCTCTTTTCCCAGAGTCAGTGCTGATGAGAAGCTGTAGGAGGCTACAGCACTGGCCAGGGTCGTGTGTGGTGGGGTGCGACCATGCCGGCTAGTGTTGGACCAGGCTCATCAGCTGCGCTGACCATGGGAGGGAGGCACTTTCTGCTTCTCAGGGAAGGGGGTCTTGGTCAGTTTCCTCTTCCCTTAGTTTGGAGTCCATGCTCACTAAGTAACTGGGTTATAACCAGGCTTTCAGTGTATCTGCCTTTCACTGGCCATGCTGAGGGGTCCAGTCAGAAATGTAAGTAACTGCTACGATCACAGCACTGATGGGGAAAGGGCTCTGGGAGGCTGCCGTGGTGCCTGTCTCCCAGCTCATGGTGTGTGGGACCAGGACGCGGCTCTCAATTCTCCATTCAGAGGGCTTGGCGGTGGCCAGTCAGACTGAGAGCAGGTGATAGGCTAAGAGCAAAGCTTTTATATTAAATGTATTTTAGATGGAAAGATTTTAGCACTTTAATGTTAATATACTACATGAGGAAAATATTAGAGTGCCTTTAAACATAGTTTATTAAAAGAAGACATGTTTTCTTTTGAACTCGAGAACCAGCCTCCATGAAAAAAGTGTCAAGTGAGTCCGTTCCACCACTGCCATGGCACAGGAGGCTGATTGGTTCCTGCTGCAGAGCATAGCCGCAGTGTCAGCCTGTCTTGGGCTCCGAGTGGGGCCTTGCTTCTGTTGCTGTGTTAGGGGTTCTTTTGCTCAAGGGCGAGTACCTTTGTATCTTTTGGGTAAAAAAAAAACCAGGGAAACCCAACAATGTCGTTTTCTTGTCTATTTGGGGCAGACACAAAAGTCCTTAACCTCTAAGGAAACATGATCCTTACCAGATTTGAGCATGAAAAAACTTGTACTTGCGACTTTGATCCCTGAGGAGCGCTGGGAAAATGCCTGTGTATTTGTGTGTGCGTGCGTGTGTGCGTGTGTGTGCAGTTGTGTAGCTTTGTAACGGACTCTGGTGTTTACTGCATCGATACTTTTTTACAATGGAATTCTACTCCGCCATAGAAAGGAAGGAATTATCAATATATGCACGATGTGGGTAGATCTTGAATTATGTTGAGTGAAAGAAGACAGAGAAAAAAGAAAGTAGCTACTCTGATTCTCCTTATGTAAAATTCTGGAAAATGCAAATTAATTTATAGTGACAGAAAATAGATCAGCAATTGCTGAGGGAGGAGATGGGGAGGAAGATGTGGGGGTGTGAGTAGATTTTTGGAGTGATGGAGCTGTTTCCCCTCCTGTTTCACAAGTGCTTTGCATTCCGTATGTATCAGACTGTACAGTACATGTGCATCTGGGTGTCTGTCAAACCTCAACCCAACTATTTAACAGAAAGAATACTTTCAACAGTGAGGAAGTTGAGGGGTCGTGTCGGGCTTGAACTTTAGGAGCTAGGTGCTGATTTTACACCTCTGAGCCTCAGTTTCTTCAGCTGTCAGAGAGGTAATGCTGTGCTCCCCAAAGATTGCCGTGTAGAGTAGGTGAAGTAACGTATCTATGGAACGCTTCGTTTTTATAAAGTATTGTAGTTACCGGCATTTGTTAGTGTGCATGCAATACCCTTGGCTGGAAAATAAGTTCTTAAGTCGCCAGGCCCAGTAATCCCCTTATCTATTTCTTAGTGCACTAAATGAGGGGTTGATGGAGGGATTCTTGGTCCTTGGTGTATGCCTGTATCTGTGATGTGACTGTGAAACCACTTAATCTTCACTCTACTTGTAAGTCTTGATCTTAAAAATAGAAACTCAGCTTCGACATTTTAAGTTGTTTTTTTCCAGTATTTTACTTTCTCAGCCTTCAAACTTTTTTTTCTTTGGAGAGGCTTTTGCTATAGGGTGCGTATGCTCGCCAGAAAGACAGAGACAGAAAGTGAGAAATCACCCCCCAGGGGGATGGCCACGCTGAAATCCCTTCTCCTCCATTCTCCTCTCAAGATCCTGGGCACGCACACACACCCGGCATGAGTTTAAGCCACCGGGTCCGGGACTTGAACCATGGCTGACTACATGGGAGTCCAGTGACATAGCCATTATGCCAACTGCTGGTCTCCAAACTTTTTTTTTTAATGTCATTTTACCATCATTGCAAGAAACTGTTCACTGTTACATACCCTTGAAAGGGTTGGTCTTAAGAACTTAAATAACATGAGTACTTATGATCTAATTTTTAAATGGCTGTAAAATTGCATGAGTACAAGTGTTAAGAGGGTATGAAAAACTTCTGCAGTGTCGTTTGCTCTCCTTCCATTCACACCCATGAACATACTCAAATGGAAGAAGAGAGAATGCCAACACAGCCATGTAAGAGGGAACAGAATATTTCCCCTCTAGTCCTTCCAATTTTTCATGATTTTTGTAATAAAGTCAGTGTTTCAGTTGATTTAGTTATTTCCATGAGAGAGAGAGCTAGGCAACCCCAACAAGGTCTTCATGCCACAGTCCACCCACAGTATTACCTGGCCTGGGTCATGGTGTACCTGGTGTACTCAGGGAGGTCCCAGGACACAAACAGAGGACCTTTTCCATGTAGATTCAGTTGCATTACCACTGTGCCACTTGTCTGATCCTTGTTATGAGATCATTTATCTACTTAATATAAAAACTCTTAGCTCAGGAAAGAAAACTTTCTTAACTTGATAAAGAATGCCTACAAAATAACCTACAGGCCACACCATACTGTTAGATATATAACATCTTTACCATTAGGATCAGGAGTAGGGCAAGGATGGCCCTCCACCTCTGGACCTCAGCACCCTCAGCTACTGCAACTGCTTCCCTTTTGTTGGGGCCAAGAAAAAGAATTGTTAAGAGCCTGTTGTAATCAAGGTGCTGCTATGGAGGAAACTGGATCCTGCCCAGTGAGGACCCCACTTACCCTCCACAGGTGGATTAAGACACATGTGCATGTAACTGCAGTACAAAGAGGGGTGAGTATCAGAAAACAAGGGTCCAGATCTTTGGGCTCTTCCAGAAATCCTAGAACATCAGGTCATACCCACTAAACATGAGTGTGTTTGGTTTTTTTTTCCATTACTCTCCATGCCCTGAAAGGGAAAATCTAGGAAAGAAAGAGATGAATCTGACACCTGAAAGAGAAGAGTGCATTCAGAGACCCATGAGCCAAGGCCAGTCTTGTTTCTGTGATTGGCTGAGGTTATAGGGATGCCACAAGCACAGGTGGTGAGTCTCCTGCAAGGGTTTTCCCACAGGGCAGTCTGTGGGTCTACACCTCAGGGTTGTGTATTAACAGAAAATAGCTCCACATTCGTTGAGGGGGGTTAGTATCATCCCTTTTCCTATATATTCCACTTGGAGATCTCTCTCTCTCATCCTGTATAGTTGATCTTTTTAAAAATATACATGGAGGGGCCGGCAGGTGGCATGGTTGTTAAAGGCGCTGGATTCCCACTTGGCCGACCGTGGTTCAAGTCCTGGACCTGGTGGCTTGCTTTCTCACTCTCTCTCCCTCTATCCCTCTCCC
>NW_006205068.1:950092-960195 GCF_000334495.1 Tupaia belangeri chinensis | reverse complement strand
GAATAAATAATAAATAAAGTTAAATAAAATAATTATTTAAAAAATATATACATGGAGAACTTAGTTTTTTAATCTAATTTTAATTCAGTTCTATTTTTTTAATTGCCAGTGGGCATCTGCACTCACTTTCCAGAGAGAGAGAGAAGGAGAGAAAGCACTTACCTCCAATAAGGTTGGTCATAATGCCATCCTTTTTCCTCGGTTGCTCCATCCTGTCAGGGCACGTGTGCACACAAGTATGCACGTACACAAACACACACACGCACCAAATGTTTTTCAAGCTACAGGGTTGAGATTTGAACTATAGTTAGCCATGTGGAATCCAGCTCCCCATGCACAACTCTTAACCACTGTGCTATGGGACCAGTCCAGTTCTATGAATTTTTAAAGTTTCCTTTGAGATGTCTTCAATCTGTAGATTATTTAGAAGTGTATCATTGAATTTCCAAGTGTTTGTCTTAGAGATTTTCCTGTTGTCTATTTTGATTTCTAATCGTAGTCCATTATAGCCAGAGAACTTTGTATGACTTCATTTCTTTTAAATGTGGTTTGGTCTATCACCATGAAAGTTTTATAGCTGCTTAGGGGGAGATGTGTATTCTGTTACTAGGAAAAATGTTACTAGGCATATGTCAGTAAGATCCTGTTAATTGCTAGTATTGAGTTCTTCCGTATTCTTACTGAGTTTCTGTCTAGTAGTCTTTTCAGTTATCAAGAGGGAAGTGTTGAAGTCTCCAGTTATATTTGCAGATTAGTCTGTTAGAGCTATAAATTTTGGTTGTACATATTCTGAGGCTCTATTGTTTGGTACATACACATTTAAGGTTATGTCTTCCTGAAGGATTGAACTTTTTTGTCATTTTATAATGTCCCTCTTTTTTAAACTATTTTTTCCTTCTCAGGTTTACTTCATGTGATATTATTAATATAGAAACTCCTGCTTTATTTTTGATTAATGCTTATGTAGCTAATGTTTTTCATGCCCAGGGGAGGCGGTGGGGGGAGTGGAGTGCCAATGAGCCCCACTTTGCTGCACCCAGTAAAGCTATGTAGGGTTAGGGGAGGAGCTCAGCTCGCCATGTGACCCTGCTGTGTTGAGGAAAGGGAGGATCATAGTGTTGACTCCTCTGCGTTATACTGTTTCCTTCTACCTTGTTGATGCCATGTGGGATCAAGGCTCAGCTCCCCTCTAGACAACACTGACACTGTCTTGGCAGGACAGTCAGAGAACCTATTGCTTCCATGGGCAGAGGATGAGGGATAGGCCTTCTGCTTGGCCCCACTAACACCACTTGGGATCTGGTAGGGGAACAGGAGTATGCTACTTGCTTTTCTTGGGCAGGGGTAGGATTGAAGATCAGCTGCCAGGGAAGCCCTGATGAAATTATGGAAGTGAGTTTAGTTTTTCCGTTGGTGTTTGGCCAAAGTAGAGCAAGTATTGCAAAAAGATATTTTTGTTGTTAGAGCACAGGTCTCAAGATGCCTCCCACTTCTGACACCAATAACAAAGGAGACATTCCCAAGACTACCTACCCCTAGTTTTGATGATTTAATAGAAGGCCCATAGAACTCACTGAAAGCTGTTGTGCTTACAGTTATGGTTTATTATAAGAAAAAGGATACAAATGAAAAGATTAAAATCAGCCAGTGCAAGAGTGCAAGAGGGTTCCAAGTACAGAACTTCCAGTCTTCTCCCAGTATAATTGTGGACCTTGTTACTATTCCCCTGAAGATATGTGACAACACACATGCATTATTTCCAACCAGGGAAGCTCCTTGAGTCTTGGCTTCTGGAGTCTTTATATAAGGCTCTGTCATACAGATGTGTTAACTCCCCATGAAGCTCACTTCAGCCTGCAACCTCTTCTGAGGCTGAGCTGGTACTGTGTGGCCCAGAACCTCCACATAAACCATATTGTTAGACCAGCTGGCATAGCCCAGACCCCCAGGGTGAACAAAGATACTCCTATGAGGCAGGACATGTAAGAGCTTAGAAGTCTCCTTATAAGACTCAAGGGCCAAGGCCACACCTCTCTTCGAGCAAGGCAGATTCTTTACTACACAGCCATGGTCCTTTGGTTAGGGGGAACAGGCTTTTCTTGAAGGTTTTTTTTTGGGGGGGGTACCTGTAGGTAGTCAGGATTAGAGGTTCTGTAGAATCCTGTTCTGTCAATATGGGAGACAGTGGGAACTCAGGGAACTCACCCTCTTGTCCCAGTACCCAGGACCCCAGATTATTCATCTCTTCTTCCCATCATACTTGACCTTTTTAAAAATCTGTATGTAGAGGGTGGTGTGGCAATTAAGACAGCCAGATCCCACATGGCTGACTGCATGATTTGAGTCCTAGACCCAGTGGCTTGAAAATCACACTAGCACATGTGCGTGTGTGCCCAAAATCCCAAGACGAAAATCGAAGAGAAAGGATTGCAACATGGCCACCCCATTTGGGGGATGATTTCTCATTCTTCTCTCTCTGGCAAGCGAACATGCTCTGTAGCAAAAAACAAAACAAGTATATGGAGAACTTAATTTCAGGAAGACCAGAGCCTTCCTTGATTCTGGTGCTAAGTAGAAGAACCTTTTCCAGAATTTTCGAGTTGCTGGGGGACACTGGGAGGAATGGGGCTGCTCCCTCTTGGTGGGGCCAGGAGTATAACCAAGTACACCACTACAGGTGCCAAATTGTCTCCTCGCTTTTTCTTTCTTTTTTTTTTTTTTTTTTTTTGGGCGGGCGAAGGAAAGAGTTTTTTTGAGAGAGAGAGAGAAAGAGTTTTGCTACAGGGTATGTGTGCTTGCCAGAGAGACAGAAAATGAGAAATCACCTCCCTGGGGGATGGCCATGCCACAGTCCCTACTCTTTCTTCCTCTCAAGATTTTGGGCACACATGCACTTGCACCTGGTGTAAGTTTCAAACTGCTGGGTCTGGGACTCGAACTGCAGTCAACCACATGGGCGTCCAGCATCTTAACCACTATACTACCTGGTAGTCCCGTCACCTCACCTTTGAGCCGGCACTCTTAGCCTGGAGTTACCTACAACATAGTCAGCACCCACTACCAAATAATTGACCAAATAATTGACCAAAGATTGTATCCTGTCCTGAATGAGCCCCTAGTGCTTATCAAAGTAGCGGGGACAGAAGTGGTGCTCAGAACTGGACTAGACCAGAGATGTGGACCTCTGGCACTTTTAGTATTGACAGAGGCTGTTGGTCAACAGCCTTCCTTAGAAGTTATAAATCAGCATTCTACCTTCTTGCACATGGTAATATTTTAAAAGTTGAATCATTTGATTTATTTATATATTTTGTAAAGAATAAAGTTATTGGAAATTTCTTTTTTAAAAAAAGTTATAAATCAGCTGAGGATCAATCACAGGAATTGCCCTCCCTGGCCCTGTGAGCTAGCTGGGCCTGCTAAGCCTACTCTGCTGGTAGAATGGAGCCCACATGCCAGAGGTAAGGGCCATTGCACGCAGCCTTTCCCCCTTTACTCGCCTGGTTCCCTTTCTGTTGCTGGCAGTACCTATTTCCCATCTCCAGGGAAGGGACTGTGGCTGTTCCTCAGGGACCACATGGAACCTGGAATGCATTTGCATGTGCACTTCCACTGCCTTTCTGCTGACCTGGGGCTGCAGGTCCTGCTCCTACCCTTCCCACGTCAAGGAGGCAGGGAAAGTGGGAGGCAAGTTCTTCGCCTTCTTGAGTCACATACACATTGTATTGTCAGCCAGTTGCAGGGATCTGTCTCTTAATGTATTTGTTTGGTCTAAGTATACACAGGGAAAAGGTTTTGGGGGTCGGGGGGGGTCCTCTGCATGTTCATGAACTTCAGCTTTATCCTCCTTGCTACTGTTTTTTTTTTGTTTTTTTTTTTTAATGTATTTTCCGCATCACTCCTCTTTTCTTCCTGGGAACCTCATCTTCACAAGGGACTATGTTCCCTAAATGACTGTCCCCGCTTTCCAGCATGATGATGAAAGGGTCTCCACTTGCCTCCTTGGTCACACTCATCCTTTGGTGCCCTTCTGAGCGGCCTTAGTCACATCACACAGTTGGAGCTATAATGGGCACCTGAGAGTGGAGGCCGACGTGGCAGGTGGAGGTTGGCGTGGAACGCTGCTGGTGAAGTAGAGCAGGGACTCGTGCCATCAGCAGGGACTGCTCGTCCAGGCCCGTGGAGTCCCCGTCTGACCACAGAATAGCAGTTGGAGGGAGGAAACACTGACTGGATCTTAGTCTTTAATTTGGTCTGTTATTTCCTCTACAGGTTCCTGTGAGGAGGATGTGCCGTCTCCCCATGAAGCTGAAGTGAGAGGATCCAGATAAAGGGGGCCCAGCCCCTGGCCCCGGCCAGGATGGCCAAGACACGGCTCTTCCGGCTGTGGCTGGTGCTGGGGTCCATATTCATGATCCTGCTCATCATTGTGTACTGGGACAACGTGGGCACCGCCCACTTCTACCTGCACACCTCCTTGTCCAGGCCGCACCCGCTGGAGCCCCTCCCCACCACTGGGCAGGGGGAAGAGAAAGAGTTCACGTCGGACGTGGATGAGTTTTTGGATAAGCTGCTTGGTTCTGGCGTGAAGCAGAACAACCTTTCCAGAAAAAAGACAGAGCAGCCCCCTCTGCTGGCCTCCAGCAAGCCAGCACTGAGCCACCTGGAGGAGAGTGTGAGGGGCTATGACTGGTCCCCCCACGATGCCCAGCAGAACCCAGACCAGGGCCGGCAGCAGGCCGAGAGGAGGAACATGCTGCGAGACTTCTGTGCCAATGCCAGCCTCACGTTCCCCACCAAGGAGCGCTCCTTTGACGACATCCCCAACTATGAGCTAAACCACCTTATCGTGGATGACCGCCACGGGGTCATCTACTGCTACGTACCTAAGGTGGCCTGCACCAACTGGAAGCGCGTGATGATTGTCTTGAGCGAGAGCCTCCTGGACCGTGGTGCCCCATACCGGGACCCCCTGGACATCCCCCGTGAACACGTGCACAACTCCAGCACCCACCTGACCTTCAACAAGTTCTGGCGCCGCTATGGGAAGTTCTCCCGCCACCTCATGAAGATCAAGTTGAAGAAGTACACGAAGTTCCTCTTCGTGCGCGACCCCTTTGTGCGCCTCATCTCGGCCTTCCGCAGCAAGTTTGAGCTGGAGAATGAGGAGTTCTACCGGAAGTTCGCCATCCCCATGCTGAAGCTCTATGCCAACCACACCAGCCTGCCTGCCTCGGTCAGCGAGGCCTTCAGTGCAGGCCTCAAGGTGTCCTTCGCCAACTTCATCCAGTACCTGCTGGACCCCCACACCGAGAAGTTGGCGCCCTTCAACGAGCACTGGAGGCAGGTGTACCGCCTCTGCCACCCGTGCCAGATAGACTACGACTTTGTGGGGAAGCTGGAGACTCTGGACGAGGATGCTGCCCAGCTCCTGCAGCTGCTCAAGGTAGACAAGAGCCTCCACTTCCCCCCAAGTTACCGGAATAGAACTGCCAGCAGCTGGGAGGAGGACTGGTTTGCCAAAATCCCCCTGGCCTGGAGGCAGCAGCTCTACAAGCTCTATGAAGCCGACTTTGTTCTCTTTGGCTACCCCAAGCCCGAAAACCTCCTTAGAGACTGAAAGCATTAGGGGAGAATCCTGAACACCAAAAATGTGCTTGTGCTGTTACTTTGAAACAAAACGGAAGGTCTGCCATACCATGATTACCCTCTGAGGACGGTCGCCACGTGTATTTTCTTATGGCTGCATTTCCTTCCCAGCTGGACACACTGCAGAATTTCACATGCTCCTGTCAGGGAGGCAGCTGAAACATCTGAAAGCGACGGCGCACACACCCCAGTTTTTAAACTAACCTGCGATTTTGCAACGTGGACTTGTTGTTTACTCCACTGCCTATATTCATTGAGTACTGTGTTAATATTGTTTTTTTAAGATTAATATATTTCAGATATTTAATATGAAAAGTGTAAGGAAATGATGGAGTAAAGCAATACACCTGCTCTTTTCTGCCGGCCCCTGTGGTTATTGTGGTTGAACAACAAATGCACACAGGGAAGAGGCTGAATGATTTAATGGTGGATTCTAGACCTCAGAAACCCTATTAAAGGAAGGAGGGTTCATAGTTGTCTTCAGGGGAGAGAAGGGATCTAAATTTAGCCTCACCCATATTTTTAAAAGGGTGGCAGACAAAGGCAACCCAAAGTGGGAGCTCTTTTACTAAGTGATGTATTTGAAAAGGTAAAGTAGTTACATTTGAAGGGCTTTCTATTTGCGATCAAGTCAGATAAATCGCCCTTCCTGGTCAGAGTTAAAGAAGCAGGGTTTCTTTTTTTTTTTTTTCTGGAGAGGTTTTGCTATAGGGCGCGTGCGCTCGCCAGACAGACAGAGAGAGACAAAGAGACAGAAAGCGAGAAATCAACCCCCAGGGGGGATGGTCACGCCGCATTCCCTTCTCCTCCATTCTCCTCTCGGGATCTTGGGCACCACGCACACGTGCCCGGCGTGAGTTTTAAGCCACCGGGTCCGGGACGCGAACCGCGGTCGACTACGTGGGAGTCCAGCGACACAGCCATTACGCTAACTGCTGGTTCCCAAGAAGCAGGGTTTCTAACTCCAGCTGCTCCCTTTGATTTCTAGTTTAAACCATAACTATTAAGACTGCGCTTCGCAGGAATGGCGTGCATTGGGTTTGATCACTGGAATACTCTCATGGTGCCCAGGTCAGTGAGGAGAGGCTCTGTGCAGACTGGCTGGGTGGCTTATCTTCAGTGTCATCAACCTGCTAGGATGTGACTCCCTTCGAGTCCTTGGGTTTCATGGGCCTCAACTTAGGGAAAATGAGCTAGTCCAGGAAGGCAACAAAGGAAGCTCTGTAAACATCTGTGCCGAGCTCCTTTGCCGTTTTAGTTGTAACTCGCAATTGCTGAGACAGTTGCAGTTCATTTGTGGTGTCGGCATCATGCTTGTCTTTTTTATCTGTAGCATTTGGTCACCACTGCTGCCAGTTCCTAAAGAGCTGCCCCATTAGGACATGCTCTCCTCGTATCTTCTGTGTGTGTGGTGTCTTTGTACCTCCTGGGGTCCAGGGGACCGAGGCTTGTGCTCATCTTACAGATAGAAATCCCTGCTTCATTAGCAACCACCCACCTTACTTTTTCAAGCTTCCCTTTTAAGAATAATTCTCAGCGGAACCAGCAGGTGGTGTGGTGGTTAAGGTGCTGGACACTCCCACTTGGCCGACAGCGGTTCGAATCCCAAATTGGCAGCTTGCTTTCTCACTTTCCCTCTCTCACTCTCTCTGTGCCTCTCTGGTCAAACTAAAATTAAATAATTAATTAAAATAAATAAATAATTCTTATTTTTGGAGAGTTTTTTTTTTTTTCCTATAGGGCATGTGCACTCGCCAGAAAGACAGACAGAGGCAGAGAGACAGAAAGCAAGAAATCATCACCACCACCCCCCAGGGGGAGGGCCACTCCGCAATCCCTTCTCCTCCATTCTCCTCTCGGGATCTTGGACATGCATGCACACGTGCCCAGCATGAGTTTAAGCCACCGGGCCGTGGTCAACTACAGGGGGGTCCAGGATTCCAGCCATTACGCCATCTGCTGGTCCCAAATAAATAATTCTTAAAAAAAAAAAAAAAGAGTGCAGTTTGAGTCCTGGACCTGGCAGCTTGAAAATAATAATAATAATAATTCTCAGCAACAAAGTTACTTACACTCGGGAAGTTCAGTTTTAAAATAATTTTCTGAGTGCATCATCACTTTGGCCCCTGCTGGGTGGGTCCCCTGTTCATTTGGGTGGTTGTCTCGGGTGTTCTGGGCTTTAACCTAGGTTGTATACTGGGCTCTGTGCTTGACTTTACTCCTGTTACCAAGTTGACAAGATGGCTGTGCCATCAAGGATCTTTGTGGTCTTGAGTTGTAAGACAGGACAACCTCTGCTCTCAGGCCAGTGGGGGCAAATGCCTTCAAGGATAGTGTTCAAAGGAGCAAGAGGCTTCCCAAAGAGCATAGACTTAGAGCTAGACCTGAGGGAGGGGTGAGGTTCTGACAGTTGAGGTAGAGCGTCTGACGTCAGCAAGACGCAGAGTACGTTTGAGAACAGTAGATGACGACCACTGGGATGTGTTGCCGTGGCCGTTGAGTGTGTCATTTCATCTCCTCCAAAACCCATGTGTCATTAGAACCCTCGATCTAGGGAGGAAACTGAGCAGACATTAGCTGGAGCCAGAATTCGAATCCTGACCCAGGGCAGGGAGCCAGATCGTGGGTGGTAAGAGGAAGAGGTAGTAAGTCTGGATCCTGGCCGCCCTGACCATCCAGTGCAGGAGCTGGGATTTCACTTAGCTGGGAGCAGCTGATGGTTTGGACAGAGCAATTGGTGTGCTATGGGAAGATGGATCTGTTGTCAGTGTGTAGCATGCAGAGGGAGGCCCTCGAGGCAGAGACCAGTCAGGCGACCGCAGCTGTCTGGGGAGAAAGGGCCACACCCAGGAGCCAGGTGGAGTGAAAGAGAGGCAGGAGGTGAGGCCAGGGTCACACTGGACTCAAGTCCTGGTGACTAGAAGAATGAAGAGTCAAGTAAAAGGAAGAGAAGTTTCCTTTATCTCTTGGTGTCCGTTTGGTATAAGGAACAGAGCAGGCGGGGTTCAGGGATAGCTCACTCATGACATTTTCCCGAGGGGTAAAGTCAGCTGATGGTTATGTCCAAAGTTCTCTAGCCTGATGAAATGTGCCAGCCTTACCACGTTTAAGTGTGCAGTCCACACTTAAGCACTCAGGGCATTAAGCACACTCACACGTTGCACAACCGTCACCCCATCTTTCCCAGCTGAAACTATCACCAGCTACACATGACTCACTGTTCCCTCTCTCCAGCCCCTGACATGCGCCATTCTGCTTTTTGTCCCTATGGATTTGATTACTCTGGATCCCTTGTATACGTAGAAGCATATAGTATTGGTCCTTTTATGACTGCCATATTTTTACGTAGTACAGTGTCCTCAAGTTCCATTTATTGTAGCAAGTGGCATTTCTTCTTTTTTAAGGCTGGATAATACTTCATTGTATTATAACACAGTTCGTTTATCCACATATTTGTTAATAGACTCTGGGGTTGCTTCCACCTTTGGGTATTGTGAATAATGCTGCTGTGAACAGCATTACCTGTGTACAGGTAGCTCTGTGAGACCCTGCTTTCAGTTCCTTGGCATATATACCAAAGACTACAATTTCTGAGTCATATATGACCTGGTAAGCTTTTTTTAAAAATTCCATTTGTTATTTTAATTTGACCAGAGAGAGAAAGGGAAAGTAAGGAAGCAAACTGCTAGGTCCGGGACTTGAACCACCTTCAGCCATGTGGGAGTCCAGTACCTTAACCACCGTGGCATCTGCCGGCCCCCTGCTAACTGAGCCAATGCGGGGAAAACACAGAATGTGTTTCGTTCATACCTTTATATTACAAATAATATGTCACAGTTTTAACATGAGTTGAATGTCCTGGGAAAATAAGATTACATTTCAATAAGTTTCACTCTTCTTTACCATGTATTAAATACTTTGTGATTTGGATCACAGGTTAAAAATGGGAATAACTGATACTACTCAAAACAAACCATGCTGCTAGTGTATCACGTGTTTTGAAATGCCTCTAGCTGCATCAGCATGCCCCTGGGTACCTGCCTGTGTTGGTGCTTTCTTCCTGAAACATATTCCTCTATTTAGAGGAGGTTAAACACAAGCCAGTACTCAATGGGCTGTTCACTCGTGAAGGGAGAGCCCATGGCTCTGCCATTGCTGCATTCCTAGCTCTTGATGTACCTCCACTGAAGGTCAGTGTTCCCAGTGTACTGGGCATTTGCAGGGATGGGGAAGGGTTACAGGAGTGAACGCCAGCCACCTCTGCACACCATCCAGATCTGTGTGAGGTCGGGGCCACCACCTGGGCCGAGGGACCCTCTAGATGTGATGATAGAGGAGGTCTTCTCGGGCCAACAGGAGACTGGCCCTGAGAAGAGAAGGGAACCCAACCTCGGCCCTCCTGTGGGGTGTATGCCCAAGAGGAAAAGTCATTTTCTCTGATTCTTGGCTCTTTC
>NW_006205068.1:923835-950069 GCF_000334495.1 Tupaia belangeri chinensis | reverse complement strand
AATTTGGCTTTCCTTTTTTCTGCTAAGACTAAGCAATTATAAATTAAAAAAAAATTTTTGGTATTGAACAATTAAATCATTTAACCTGCCCCACAAACTTAAAATTCTTTCATTCTGTTTGCCTCTGTTTTCCAGCCCATGTCACCAACAGTCATATATACATCTTGGTTTGCTTGGTACAAATTACTTGTGTGATATCGTTAATCTGAGGGCACTGTAGGACCATGTGCCAGGAAGGACTGAGTCTGCTCTTGGGCTCAGGCTCCGAGTAAGTTAAGCGTTTGCTACCCCATGCAGGAATTTAGCACACTGGTGATTGTGTGTGTGTGTACATGTGTTAAATCTTCCTTTCTCTTTCCTTGCAAAATGCATCCAACTTTTTCAGGCACCAATGCAGTATATCTGTTTATCACTTCAAAG
Organism: Tupaia belangeri chinensis; assembly: GCF_000334495.1. Taxonomy (NCBI): domain Eukaryota; kingdom Metazoa; phylum Chordata; class Mammalia; order Scandentia; family Tupaiidae; genus Tupaia; species Tupaia belangeri. The sequence continues at coordinate 949,649 of NW_006205068.1, read as the reverse complement.
AACAGTGGGGTGGTGTTCTACTGTATTGCTTTCACTTATTTGGATTTGAAGATTTTCAAGTCGGTGACCCTATATCTTTTTTTTTTTTTTTTTGAGAAATTTTTGCTATAGGGCGCGTGCGCTTGCCAGACAGACAGAGACATAGAGACAGAAAGCGAGAAATCACCCCCCAGGGGGGATGGTCACTCCGCAATCCCTTCTCCTCCATTCTCCTCTCGGGATCTTGGGCACGCACGTACACGCGCCCGGCGTGAGTTTTAAGCCACCGGGTCCGGGACGCGAACCGCGGTCGACTACGTGGGAGTCCTGCGACATAGCTATTATGCTAACTGCTGGTTCCCGTGGCCCTATATCTTGATGGAGGGCAGGGTGAGGTTTTTGTTTTCGCTTCCCTGTGAGCTAAGTGTATCTGTGCACCAAGATAGACAGTTTGGTGAAGGTGGGACTTGGAGCCCATCCTTGGCTTATGGATCCTAAGGTGGGGAAGGCAGGCTTAGAAGGCACGGGAAACAGCAGGTGTGAGAACTGCGTCTGTCCGCCCTCCTGCCCTGTGACGCACACAGCCTACACTGGGTTGCGAGGTCTGCAGCTCCCGTGGATTTTATTAGGGCACTGTCTCTTTGTTTTCACATGCAGACAACGAAGCTTCCTATTTGGCCACATGCTGTGTCCAGGAGCCTTTTTCCCATTTATCTGGAGCTTGGATCTGTGCCTGGCGCTCTGTGGGTACTCAGTAACTTTATGAATGAGTAAGTGATGCCATTTGAGCTTTGCTCCAGCCCTGTGAGCTAGGAGGCCCACCATGTGTTTATTAAGGTGACTGAGGCTCAGGAAGGTACAGTGACTGGTCATGAGGCTTGGAGTTCATTCCCTCTGACCTCTGGCACTTCCCAAGTACTACATCGTCCATGGGGCTTATGATGGCAACGTCAGTAGTTCCTGGGATGTTAGCTGTTGTACTGTGTTTCAGAGCGGTAATATAAAGTGTCTTTTTTTTTTTTTTTTGGAGAGGTTTTTGCTGTAGGGCGCATGCGCTCACCAGACAGACAGAGAGAGACAGAAAGTGAGAAATCACCCCCCAGGGGGGATGACCACGCCGCAATCCCTTCTCCTCCTTTCTCCTCTTGGGATCTTGGGCACACATGCACATGCGCCCAGTGTGAGTTTTAAGCCACCGGGTCCGGAACGCGAACCGCAGTCGACTACATGGGAATCCAGCGACATAGCCATTACGCTAACTGCTGGTCCCCTAAAGTGTCTTTTTAATCCTCTCCCTGTTCTCTTCCCTTTCAAAGGGTCCTTTCCCTCCCCCGGCGGGGACAAGAATGTTCCACACTGACATAAAAGGATGCCTGTCATGCTCATCAGGAGCTGGGTAAGCTGCACCTCTCCCCCGTGCCCTGTCTCCTGCACCTCGTCCATGAAGAGGCTGCAAGAACTGGAGGCAGAGTGTGTGGACAGACACAGGGTGGTCTGCCCTGCGGAGTGGCCCAGCCCTGGCCCATGCAGAGTGGATGAAGGGGCAGGCAGCAGCCAGCTGAGCTGGAAGATGTAATGTGCTGCTCTCCTCCTGGTACAGCCCATGTCTTCCCAAGGGTCCTCCCTGCACTGTTGGGGACACATGTCCCTGGATGGGACCTGCCCAGGTTGCACCTTGGTGAGGAGCCTCGCCCTGGACGTGTGGTGCCAACTTTGTTCAGCTTGGAACCAAGTGGTTTTGCTGTGGCAGGATTTCAGGGTCACCCCCACATCCTAGAACCTTCTTGTTTCTCTGAAAGGAAGCTCAGTTTCCTGGTGGGGACTCTTTCTCCTCTGTGTGTCTGCCTTGTTTGGGTGAGAGGGCAGCTCTGAGAAGTAGCATGACACTCTTGGCAGAGAGCTGGAGACAGCCTGTTCTCACTGGTGGCCACACCCTAAAGAATAACAGGCTCCCAAATATCACACAGGCTGCTGAGCCCTTCCACCCACAGGAACACCACCACTGGTCTGGGGCTGCTCCCAAGCAAATGATCTGGAGGAAGTTACTGCTCACTTATTTAAGAGCCATGCATACTCTTCTGCCCACCCCACACTCCGAAACCTAAATATATAAAAAGGTAAGGCTTGGATAGCATAGATCTATGAAATCTAAAAGTGCTGAAAAAATAAATTGGGGATGACTGGTGGAGCAGATGGCTGTTGCTTTTTGCTTACACATGTTCCTCCTCAAGGAACCTGTCTCTTCCTCCCTCACTCTCAGCTCAGAGAGTTGAGCAGGGCCATCTGCACCCCCAAGTGCAGATGTACCTGAGCAGTCCACCCCACAGTTGATACAGAACAGGAATTAGAACCCATCTGTGGACCAGCAGTTAGCATAATGGCTATGTCACTGGACTTCCATGTAATCGACCATGGTTCAAATCCTGGACCCAGTGGCTTAAACTCACTCCAGGCGCGTGTGCATACATGCCCAAGATCCTGATAAGAGAATGGAGAAGGAATTGAGGCATGGCCATCCCCTCCTGGGGGGTAATTTCTTGTTTTCTGTCTTTCTTTCTGTCTCTTTCTGGTGAACACATGTGCCCTATAGCAAAAACCTCTCAAAAAAAAAAAGAAAAAAGAAAGAAAGAAAGAAAGAAAGAAAGAAAGAAAGAAAGAAAGAAAGAAAGAAAGAAAGAAAGAAAGAAAGAACCCAATCTGAACCCCATTGGTCCCAGTGCCCTTGGCTGGGAACTATGGGAAGGGAATTTGCCAGGCTGGGGAGGTGGAGTCCAGAGTGTCTGTGCTCAGCTCTGCCCCACTGGGAAGAGCTGTCCTTAGACAAAGCCTCACCAGTAAGGGAGGCAGGACCATAAGACATGGGGGTGTGGGAACCAGCAGTTAGCGTAATGGCTATGTCGCTGGACTCCCATGTAGTCGACCGCGGTTTGCGTCCTGGACCCGGTGGCTTAAAACTCACGCCGGGCGCGTGTGCGTGTGTGCCCAAGATCCCGAGAGGAGAATGGAGGAGAAGGGATTGCGGCGTGACCATCCCCCCTGGGGGGTGATTTCTCGCTTTCTGTCTCTATGTCTCTCTCTGTCTGGTGAGCGCACGCGCCCTATAGCGAAAATCTCTCCAAAAAAAAAAAAAAAAGACATGGGGGTGTGAGGTGACATACCCACAATGTTAGGTCTACCCGCACTTCTTCTTTTTTTTTTTTTTTGAGAGAGATTTTTGCTTTAGGGTGTGTGTGCTCGCCAGAAAGACAGAGAGAGACAGAGAGACTGAAAGTGAGAAATCACCCCCCAAGGGGGATAGCCACACCACAATCCCTTTTCCTCTATTCTCCTCTTGGGATCTTGGGCACACATGCACACGTGCCCGGCGTGAGTTTAAACCACCAGGTCTGGGACTCAAACCGCAGTTTGCTACATGGGAGTTCAGTGACATAGCCATTATGCCAACTGCTGGTCCCTACCTGCACTTCTCACGTGTGAGTACTAGCAGATTTGCACATAATTAAGCTAATTGGGTTGGATTTCTGGCATTTAACATACAGGGTCCTGATTCACACAGTAGTGAGTTACTATATTGGTGTCTGATAAACTAGGGTTGAAGAAGTTCATTATTGAAGAGAGAAGCCACATAACCTTCTGAGGGTGTAGGTTATTGTTGATGTAGACACCAGAAATTTATTAGCACTATGAAACTTGAAAAAAATATTTTTGTCCTCTGCCAAAACTCAATGGTAATGGCAAAAATACCCTGTTAGGATACCAGTTTGGGCTTGCCAGTGGCATGGTTGTCAAGGCAGCTGGATCCCACATGGGTGACAGCATGGTTCATGTCTCGGACCCAGTGGCTTGAGAAACATGTGCATGCATACCCGAGGTCCCAAAAGGAGGGAGAAACGGAGGAGAAGGAATTGTGTGCTTTTTCACTTTTCCTCTCTCTCTGGTGAGCAAACACACCCTGTTCAAAAAAATAAAAATAAAAAATAGAAAATAAATACCAGTTCAAACCAGCAGAGAGGTTAATTGGAGAATTTGGGATATTTTTTCCCCTTGGGAATCAGTGCTTCCTCAAAAGGGGAGCTAATGAGGGAACAACGCCTGGTTTGAACTCATCTCCTCACGTGCCTTTGGGTGCTGCTGATCCCTCTGAATGCCGCTCCTCAGGCCTGCCTGAGTGATTTCACTTGGCTGTCCTGGTCGCCATCTGGAGAGCATTTGTTCACTGCCTTGGTGCCGTCACGCTTGTCTCGCCAGGGTCTGCTGGTTGACTTTGACAGTGATGAATGAGCACAGCTTGTCTGATTTCCCTTTGCACTTGATGTATTTTTAGTTGGGTGGGGAGGGTTTGAAGACCCATTGGAAGCTGGCACGCTGGTAGGACTGAGTGTGCGTGGATGAATTTGGAGAGGTGGGTTTGGAAAGTATCTAAGCCTTTGGGGCTGGATTCAGGATTAGAGCCTGAAGACCAAAAACTTCCCTGAGATGCTGGAAATTGGGCACACTTAGCCTAAGCTCAGGTTCAAATAGGAAGGATGTTGGACTTTGAACAGGAGAGGGCATCCTCAGATGGGCACAAGATAGTGACAGGTCTAGATAGTCAGCCAGGAATGCAGAGAGCAAAGAGATCTGTAGACTAGTTTGTGAGTCAACGTTTTCTTTAATTTCTTGAGAGAAATCAAGAGATCCTCTTGGCAGAGATTCGCCATGCCTCAGTCGTCTCCCCAGGCTCCCAGCCAGCCAGGATCATGGATGTACACGTGTGTGCCTGGAGCGTTCAGGTTGACCCGAACCCAGGCCTCCCAGGTAGCGCCAGTTGTGTGCACTGGCACCTCTGCTGCCTGTACCAACACAGCTGGGCCTGTGAGTTGTCTTTTCATACTTGTAATTACTGTTTTTTTTTTTGGGGGGGGATGTATCTGCAAAATAACATTGGGTTGTGGGAAAATCATGGTATTTTTTTCTATGTTTTTCTATGCAAAAATGCATCATGACTTTACCAACAACCAAAAAGAAAAGTTATTTTTATTTTTTTAATGGGAATGTATTTCCACAATAATAGAGAGGTTTTTTTGTTTTGTTTTGTTTTTACATGGAAATGTATTTTCCCAATTAACAGAAAGGTTTTTGTACACTCAAAATTCAAAAGGAGAACATCACCCCTCAGGTATATCTAATGGAATAAGCTGTTTAAACAAAGGTCTGGAAATTGTGCAGCAGTTCTGCATCTCATTCTGGGGTTGGGTTTGTCTTGGATGGGGGAGCCAATAATAATTCTTATGCTGTCATTTTAAAGTTGAAATTACCACCTCATGAGCGGAAGTAAGTCAGTGTGTCTAAATGCACTTTGAAATCCGTGGATTAAAAAAGAGGAGACATTATCTTTCATCTTTCTAAGCACCAGTCAAAAAAATCAGCATTGCATTAGCAGAGACACGGTTGTGCCTTTCTGGGTTTGGGTACAATGTTCTGCTTATAATGTTTCAAAGCGTGGAAGCCCCATGCTTAGTGAGTACTTTGACCTCTGTCAGCCCAGGCTATCCAGGTCTGTCTCAAGAATTTCCACAGGGTTTAAGGAAGACCAGAGTAAAAGAGAAAGAGTGCATGGAGCCTTATTTAACGTGTGATGTCGGGGCAGAACCAGGCTTAGACATGGAGACCGAGTGAGCTCCTGCCACATCTAGCTAGTGGCTAGTGGTGGCAGTGACTTCAGCCCCAGGTCTCTGTCCCTGCACTGGAGTTCATCTTTTTTTTTTTGGAGAGATTTTCACTGTAGGGCGCGTGTGCTCGCCAGACAGACAGAGAGAGACATAGAGACAGAAAGCGAGAAATCAGCCCCCAGGGGGGATGGTCACGCCGCAATCCCTTCTCCTCCATTCTCCTCTCGGGATCTTGGGCACGCACGCACACGCGCCCGGCGTGAGTTTTAAGCCACCGGGTCCAGGACACGAACTGCGGTCAACTACGTGGGAATCCAGCGACATAGCCATTACGCTAACTGCTGGTTCCCTGGAGTTCATCTTTGAAGCAAGTTGCGAGTATGAATCTTGAAACTGCTTTTTTTTTTCTTTTAATTTGCTAGAAGGTGCATGCAGTCCTTGGGAAGACAGAGAGAGAGTAAGAGAGAGAGAGAAAATGAGAGGGCACCTCACCGTGGGAGATGGCCACACCTGCCATGGTCACAATCTCTTCTATATTTCCTCAGGATGTGGGCATGCACGCACATGTATCCAGGGTGTTTTTCAAGCCATAGGGAACTCAAAGGCCCAGGACTCAAACCATGCAGTTGGCCATGTGGGATCCAACCACCCTAACCACCATGCAACCAGCTGGCTCTGAAACTGCTTTTTTCAATCAGTAAAATAATACTGATAAGAATAAAGGTGTTAACATTTTATCATTAAATCGCTGCTCATTCTGTTTAGGAGAATGGGTATCTCAGAAGAAAAAAAAATTAACCTTTTAAATGCATTTTCTTGGATGAATTGAGGTAGTGGTGATGATCTGACTTTAATTTTGTACTGATTTAAATTTTTAAAAATGTTGCCACATACACACAACATAAAATGCACTCTCTTAACCACTGTAAGTGTGCAGTCCAGGGGCAGTAAGCACATTCCTGTGGTTGTGCGGCCATCACCACCGCCCATCTCCAGAACCTTGTCATCTTCCCAAAGTAAAACTCTGCAGCCATTAACACTAACTCCCAATTCCGTCTCCTCTCAGCTCCTGGCACCCACCACTCTACTTTGCATCTCTGTAAATTCGACTCTAGGGGCCTCCTATAAGCAGAATCATACAGTATTTGCTCTTTTGTGACTGGCTGAGTTCACTGAACATAATGTCCTCGAGGTTCATCCATGTTGTAGCATGTGTCAGAATGTCCTTTTTAAGGCTGAATAATATTCCACTGTATGAAAAGACCACAATTTGTGTACCTATGCATCTTCTGTGAATAGTGGCGTTGTTTCCATCAAATGTATGCAAATGTCCAGTACCCACTTTTGGTTCTTTGGGGTATGTACTCAGAGTGGAATTGCTAGATCATATGGCATTTTCTATTTTAACTTTTTGGAAGCAAATTTCAGCTCATTTTATTGCCTACAACACTTACACAGGATGGCTGCTGCTCTGTTCAGCACTGCTCCCTGAAATCCACATACGGGTCCAACCAAGAAGGCAGAGCTGCCGCTGCCACCTTCCGTTAGTGGTAGTCAGTGGCCCATGTGGTGCCTGCCCCTGGCCGGCTGGTAGGTGTGGTGTGATGAACGCCATTTCAAACCCCAGACCAGAGTAGTTTCTGGAGGATCCGCTGGTGGTCTCATCTCTTGCCTATCAAACTGCAGAGTGTGTTTTCTACAGGAACTGATGCCTTTGCTCCCTAGCCGGGGAGAAGCTGTTCTTGAGCAGACGTCCCTAGGAGACCCATTCTGGGTGATGGCTGGCCCCTGGCTGGGAGCCCTGGCACCTTGGAAGTCTCCTACAAAACAGGTAGCCACTCAGCTCTCAGGGAAAACAAGGCACTGGTCAGAGGACAGCGTTTTTGTTCTTGCCCTGCAAACTCAAGCCAGAAGAACTACCAGGAAAACGGTGTTCTGCAGAACTCAGTGTGGTCATGAGCTTTAACCCCCTCACAGACCTTCCCAGCCCCAGAGCTTCCTCGGATGTCCCCTCTCTTCCTCATACTTCGAGCCAGGGTGGTGGTGGGAGAGAATGAACAGCACAGTCACCTCAGCCCCAGAACACAGTGGTGCTCGATGGTCCTTGTTGGAAGGATGAAAACATGAAGGCTGAGAAATCAAAACGCGGCAGATCCAGGTGTGAGAAGGTAGACTTTCTAAGTACTAATCTCTTGCTTTCCTTATTCTTGGGCCCAGAGAAGTGTTTTATTCTGTAGCCCTTCAACCAGCACTGAGGCTAAAAGAATCACCTTGGAAATCCGAAAGAAACAATTAGGCTCAAAACTGCAGGCCTTGGACAGCAGATAGCAGTGGCTGACTGCATGGTTCAAATCCTGCACCCGACATCTCGAAAATCATGCCATGTGTACCCAGAATCCTAGGAGGGTAATGAAGGAACCCTCACCATGGCCATCCCCCTGCAGGGGGTGATTTATGTCTCTTTTTTCCCCTCTCTCAGGTGAATGCATGTGCCCTATAGAAAACTAAAAACAAAAACAAAAATAAAAAAAGACAACAACAAAAACTGCAGCTCTTGGGCCTGCCCTGTGACCTAGTGGTTAAGGGAGTTGGATCCTGGGGCCTGCAAGTAGCATGGTGGTTAAATTGCTAGACTCCCACATGGCCAACAGTAGTTCAAGCCTGGGACCCAGTGATTTGAAAATCATACCAGACACACACGCACGTGTGTGTGTGTGTGTGTGTGTGTACGTGCATGCCCAAAATCCTGAGAAGAGAATGGAGGAGAAGGGATTGTAGTGTGGCCATCCCCTCTGAGGGGTGCTTTCTCATTTTCCCTCTTTCTGTGTCTGCCATTTTGCAGGGAGCACATGCACTCCTTGGCAAAAAACTAATAAAAAGAAAGTGGTATCCCACACGACTGACCATGCGGTTGGAGTCCCGGTCCTGAAAACACACTTCGAAAATCATGCCATGTGTACCCAGAATCCTAGGAGGGTAATGAAGGAACCCTCACCATGGCCATCCCCCTGCAGGGGGTGATTTATGTCTCTTTTTTCCCCTCTCTCAGGTGAATGCATGTGCCCTATAGAAAACTAAAAACAAAAACAAAAATAAAAAAAGACAACAACAAAAACTGCAGCTCTTGGGCCTGCCCTGTGACCTAGTGGTTAAGGGAGTTGGATCCTGGGGCCTGCAAGTAGCATGGTGGTTAAATTGCTAGACTCCCACATGGCCAACAGTAGTTCAAGCCTGGGACCCAGTGATTTGAAAATCATACCAGACACACACGCACGTGTGTGTGTGTGTGTGTGTGTGTGTACGTGCATGCCCAAAATCCTGAGAAGAGAATGGAGGAGAAGGGATTGTAGTGTGGCCATCCCCCCTGAGGGGTGCTTTCTCATTTTCCCTCTTTCTGTGTCTGCCATTTTGCAGGGAGCACATGCACTCCTTGGCAAAAAACTAATAAAAAGAAAGTGGTATCCCACACGACTGACCATGCGGTTGGAGTCCTGGTCCTGAAAACACACTGGGGGCATGTGGGCGCATGCCTCGTGGAGGATGGAGGACAGAGGACGGAGAAGTGCGGGAGGTGCTACGTCTGCGTGCACATGCCCCTTTGAGTAGGGCTTTCACTCGCCCGCTGGTCAATTAAACAAAAGAGAAAACAGAAACGGCAGGCAAGTAGAGACAGACAGATTCTGATGCCCGGTTTTGGAATGGGTTTTTCTGCCTGATGGTACTGAGGGACGGCAACACGGGGGAGAGAGCGAGATGGAGCGTTTGTCAGAGAGGCATACTAAGCATCAACCCAACCCCTTCCAGACGCTGGCAGTTCGCGGTGTGCGCTGACAGAGCAGACAGGCACTCTGTGGGCCCGTTCCAGCCATCCAAGTGTCTTCCCAGGAAAAGTCTAGTGGAAACTCTGGCTTGACGGGACTGCCTTTATTTCAAAGAAGTTTATAAAAATTGGAGGCTTGAGAAATAATCTGGATGAAACCATGTGCTGTTTCAGTTGACTTTCTTCTTTGCTTCCAGTAGGTTTCCAGAACATTTTGGTTCCAAAACTTCAGGGCATAGATTCACAAAGTGGGTTTTAAAGTGTTGGGTTTCAAAGGAGGTTGACTTTAAAAGTGGTCTGGGTTTCTAAAAGGTTTGGTTGAAAATATTTTGGTTCAGGAATGTTCCAGAAATGTCTCCCAGAGCTCAGAGCTCTGGCTGTGCTTTGAGAAGAGAAGTAGGGTGTCCTGGTGGGCAGACCCCGGGGGAGAAGGGCCATCCTCAGCCTGGGAGAGTGTTTGCTCAACCCTCCATGCAGGCCGCTGGAGGGGCTTGGCACACCCTGACTTATGTCTGGCTGTGGGGAGTGTTTGTCTCTTCAGAAACCAGTTCCTGTGGGGCTTTTCTCCTCTAGCTACTCCATTCCCGGGGGCATTCTGAAAAAAGTTGTTTGTCTCTTGTGAGGAGACTACTGTCCCTCCGTTCCTAGGGGCCCTTTTCATCCTGGCCTCTATCTGCATGCCCAGGTTCCCTGGTGCCCATCCACGGGCATCATCCTCCAAGGCCAAAGCTACTTGGGACTAGACACAGGACTTTTCAAGAAAGAACAACTCACTTGGGAAAAGGCGTATGGATGGAAACTCCAAGGTTTTGTAGAAGGTTCTTTTAAAGTTATGGGCTGGCCCAGTCTTGAAGGTATAGTCTGTAAAGTACTGGCCTACAGTGCCAGAAGCCACGTGGCTGACCATACATAGAACTGAGTCCCTGGTTGGCCTGAAAACACATGAGGTGTGCATGTACCCAAGATCCTGGGGGGAGGGGATCGTGGTGTGACAAGACCATGTTGAAGGTACCTGTCCCTACTACCCCTGCATACACGCATGCACTTTCCCTCATGACCTTATTGAGTCATGGGCTGAGCTAGAAGGACTTATATGGGCTATTGGTCCCATTTTCCAGATGGAGAAATTGAGACCTGGGCAGTGATGACTCACTGAGGCCGTAATTATTCCTCCCAGGAGCACTGCCCACAGCGAGGCATCTGGCTATGTCCGCACAGGCCATGTGTTGGTCTGAGAAGGTGCCAGGGTCATAGTGTCCTCACCCAACCTCTGGAAGAGCCCCCAGAAGCGCGAGACAATGGCTAGGAAGGGGAGGACAGACCTGGCCTCGGGGCTGCCTTGGATCTGACTGTTGATGAAAAAGCAGGGAGTTGGCAGAGAGGGCAAATAGCAGAAAGTCAACCCCGTGTCCTGAGGGACGGCGAGGGTGACTCGGAGTGTGGGTCAGATTGGCAGAGAGGCCCAGAGCAGTGGGTAGGAGAGAGGAAAAAGCCAGGCTCTTAGGAGAAACATCTCCAGCCGAGGGTGTGGCTGGGCATTAATCCCATCGCAGCTTGGGGAAGTGGCCTGCCCTGGGCAGCCAGGAAGGCCTTGCCTGAAATGTGCTGATGCATTTTGGCCACTTCCTGTCCAGCAGGGCTCACTCCACCTGGCGGCATCCCAGGAACCTGGGCGGGCCTGAGTCTGGGATTCCATCTCCTTATCTGCCAAGATGTGATGACACTGAGGCCCTCCCTGCTCCAGCTGGGCCCTGTGAGCTTCGTGTGGTGCCCCGAGCCTCTTAGGCCATTTCTAACACATTGGCCCAGTCATCTCACTGAGGGACAGAGTTATATCCTGTGGGATGGGGACGAGCCCAGGTAACTGCTGCTCCCCACCCTTCCCGGCAGGATCCACTTCCTGCTCAGTGAGCCACTCCATCCAGCACTCCAGTTGTCTGGCTGGAGGATGTTGGTCGAGGGAAGATAGTCTGCTGAGAGGGCCCGGAGGCACCAGCCTCTTCTGAGTTCTTAGAGGTTTCCAGCCAATGGATTCAAGATGGTCCAGATGGGGATCCCCTGAGCCCTGGGAAGTCCAAGCCCTGACATGCTGCAGGCTTTAGAGCCTGGCTGCAGCAGTGGGAGCCTCCCGAGGGCCCAGACTGAAGGCATGGCTGACCAGCCTCTCCCCTTGCCCCCTGATGGCTCCCGGGGATGCTGACTGCTGTGCTGCAAGGACCTTGCCATCAGCCAGGCTAACCAACAGGAAGCCCTCATGGCTGACCAGCCTCTCCCCTTGCCCCCTGCTGGCTCCCAGGGATGCTGTCTGCTGTGCTGCAAGGACCTTGGCATCAGCCAGGCTAACCAACAGGAAGCCCCGCACAGTGGTGAATGCAGAGGCTGGTGTTGGACTTTCCCAGGGGATTGCCTGTGGGTGCCCAAGGGCAGAGCATGCACACTCCGAGTCACCTTTCTGCTGTCCCTGGAACCCCCCTGGCCTGCTTCACTCCTTTCCATGGCCTGACAGCCCAGGAGTAGGAGAATAGAAACCAGGGGGTGCAGACAGGGATGGGACACACAAAGGCCCCAGAGTTGGCGATGGAGGCTTGTGCCATCTCCCTGCCCAGGACTGTGCCCTCAGGTGCAGTGGGCACAACAGCCCTTGGGTGACCACTGTGGGTTTGTCCTGAGCTTTGGAGTAAATTGCAAGGGGGTATAGATAAGGGTTCCAGAGGTCAGGGTAGAAGTAGGAGGAAGGTGGACAGCCTCTGAGCACAAGTGGCCACCCTATCCCTGCCTCCACACCTGGCCCACAGTCCAACTCCTCCTTGTGTCTGAGGCTGCCCACGGTGCCACTTCCACTGGTAAGACTACATGGCCTCTCACAAGCCTAGGATGGTAACCTCTTGGTGGGTCTCTCCTGTGTCTGCTTAATCTGCCCACCCCTTAGCCTCTGTCTCCACTTCTTGGAGAACTGTTGAGATGTCACATTGAGATTGACAGGCAAAAGCGGGTATTGTCTTTCCATAGGGTAAGTAAGCGTGAACCTCTCAGCTGGCGAGGAGGCCAAACCCTGCTCTGCTCAGATACCGGCCATGTCCTCAGTGTGTGCCTAAGGATTGGCTGCTGTGGCATTCACATTCCTCAGCTTTTCTGTGAGCCCCCACACGGCACCATGAGGAACATGGCACCTGTGTGTGCAGCCTGGCCACGAGGCTCCGGCACATGTGTGTGAGCTTGTGCATCATTTTCTTATGGGAGGAGGTGGTCAGGGGACCAGACAGAAGTACAAGTAAATACACCCCCAGGTGGCTGAGCCTTCCACTGGGTGTGCCCAGAGAGGCAGGAGGGGAGTGAGCGGGCCATTTTCAAGGGGATGAACAGAGACTTGGGCACGGTCCATGTACACGGAGGGTGGACTTGGAAGATCTTGGCCCCTGTTCTGTGCTGCCTGGCCCCCAGTATCAGGGTCAGTGAGCAGAGGAGAACGAGGGGTCTTTGCCATACAGAAGCTCTGAATGGCTAGACACCTTTTGGTAGGGTCTACATCCAGGCAGGCACATCCTCTGCAGGAGGCCACTTGCTGACAGAGGCTGACGGAGGCTGATGGAGGCTGACGGAGGCTGATGGAGGCTTCCGGTCCCTTCTGATGTGAGAGGCGCTACGTCACACGGTCACGTATAGACGCATGACCACCCACATGTGCAATGAAAGCGTAGCCTCTTTGCTTCCAGGAATTGACCCGAATTTCCTTATGAGTCCGCACCCCTCTGGGGAACAGGAAACTAAAAACCAACTTGCACTCTGGGCATACGTGCTGCGGTCTCTCTGGGCCCCACTGTCTCCTCGTAGGCTGATTCCATCTTTTCTAGTAAATGCCCAGTGCTCCCCTCCTTGTGCCTCTCCAAGATGATGTCTGCGTGGGTGGGGGCTGGTGACTGCGCAGTGAGGAAGACTGTGGGTGTGTGCAGTGTCCTCTGGCTGGCCCAGCTCAGGTGGCCTATCTGGTGGGTTGGTGGTGGTCCCACCTGCCGTGGGCCACTGTGTGCTGGCACCTACCTGCCATCCGCCTCTGGTTGTCTCTTTATCCAGCATCAGCCCCTTGGCCCCTCAATGGCCCAGCCCAGTAGTGGGGCTCCCCCATTAGGCAGGCTGTGGCAGGAGACCCTCCCAGCCTGGAAGGCCACTGGGGGCAATGTCCCCCTGAGGTCTCTCCACTGTGGCCACCAGATTCCACCCCACTCAGACCCTCTCTCTGCCTTCTCTCTCCTCACACATCCCCCGGTCTGGAAAAGCTGGCTGGGCTTGCTCTTGTCCTGCTCAGGAGGGACCTCCTTCCTGGGAACCAGCCCCGCCTCCGGCCTGGCTCTCCTGAAGCTGCTGGCTGGGTGGGGTTCCGTTCTCTGCCCCCTCCTCACACTAGGCAAGGCTTCAGTGCCGGGCGTGGATAGTCCCTCATGGCCTTGCCTGAGGGCCTCTACGTGGGCATCCCAGCCCCGAGGATCCAGGTCGGATCTGGGCCACAGAAGGGTTTTGCTTGGCTTTTAATATGTTTTAAAAGTCAGGAAATTTCACATAAAAATGCAGATTCCAGCTCTTCCTGTAAAGAACAAGGAGATCCAACCCTGGATGTGGCCGGGGGCCCCTCGCATCCCGCAGTCACTCGTTTATTGCCCTTCCTGCCCCACTCCAGGTTCTGCCCTCCTGAAACCCTGCTCCCAGGTGACCTGCTCCACAGAGGCAGAGGTGCCCAGAACGGGGCGACTTTCTACACTTGGATATGACACGTCCCAGGTAGGTGCAGTTGTTTCTGACAGCTTTGTTCATTCTCTCCCGCCTGATTCCCCTCGTCTCTGTGTCTTGTGTTGCTCACTCTTACATGGATCTTTCCAGAGCCCTAAACAGCTCCAAGCCTGTTCTCCATCCCCTCTGCCATGGTCTTCAGATGCAGGACAGGCTGAGGACCAGAACTGGGCACAGACCTTCCAGTCTAACCCTCCTGTGCCCTCCTCCACTCGGCAGGGTACATGCCATGGGCCTGTCTCCAACTGCTCTCTGCACTTGGTGGCCGCATGCACATACTTGAACACACCCAGTGTCTCAGCCTGTGGCATCTCCTGTTCCACAGACCAGGGCCTGGGGTACTTGTCCAGAGCTGGACGTGCCCACCCCACCCCTGCCCTGTCCCAAGTGTCTGTGTTTGTCTGCCTAGAATCATGGGAAACTGTGTCAGATCCATTGTGTTGAGCCCTGCGGACTGGCTTCCAGGGCTGGGGAGAGCTGGTATCCTTCAACAACCACCCCCCCCAGCCTGGTCCAGCCCCTCTGGCTCCCCACAGGGCCACGGCTCAGCCCCTCAGGCGTTCAGACAGGAGGTCCGTGCTCGGGCTTATTCCAGTTGGCTCCCTTTGGAAGTGCTGGCCACATCTCTGCCGCCACGGAGAGAGCTCAGCTGGCAGGAAGTGGCCTAGTGCCATGAGGAGGGCTTTGTCCAGCACAGGCCTGTGCCCCAGTAGCCGGCGTTGTCTCTGCTGACAGTGCAGCCTGGCAGACCCAGCCTGTCACGTTCTCTGGGAGATTGTCACCAGGCCTGGATGCTTGCACTTCCTTTGTGTGACAGTGCAGGGTCCATCCCGTGGATTTAGGTATCAAGTCCTGCACCAGAGTTCAGGGCTTCTCCAGCCCTGGCTCACCCCCCAGGTGTCCCTGCAACCTCGTGAGAGGAGACTCATAAGCTGCAGCTCCTTCACTCACAAGTTGGCAACGCCTGTGTTGCCCAAGTACCTATCAGGATGGTGGAGGGCTGGGGCCACCGCTCAGGGGGGCCATAGCTCTCCCTCCTTCTTGGGGGGGGCTTCCAGTGCCAGGTTGTTGGCCTGAGCAGCTCTGCCCCCTATTCGGCCAAACTTCCCTCCTAATTGGCTTCAGCTCCCAGAGTCTGAGTGGCAGAGCTGGGCTTGTAGAAGGGATCTGTGGCTGCCTCTGCATTTTCTCAGTCTCACTCAGCCTTCAATATAGCCTTGGTGCCACCTCCTCTGAGAAGCCTCCCCTGGTTTCTCTCCCCATGCCCCCTGATGGCTGGACCTCACCTTTCCTGAATCCCTGCTGTACTTGGCCTCCACACCTCTCCTAACCCCCTCTGCCTTTTGGTAGGACAATCTGTAGCTTGTCTATCTACACTCCTTGCCACCACCTGAAAGTTCATACTCAGCTCTATCACTTACTATTATCTGAGAGAAGGTCCCTGGGGATTCCAGGAAGTATGTGACTTGGCCTCTGCTAAGCCCTTCTGAGGGATGAAAGCCACCACAGACAATTCTATCTCTTGTCTTGTCACACAGGGCTTGAACTGGGCCATCTGGGGCTAGCTAGACACAGGTGAGCCATGGAAGAGGAAGTGAAGGGACTAGACCTCTGACTTGGGGAGCAAGTGGGAATCCTGCCCAGAGAAGGATGCCCAGCCCCTCCTGCTTCCCCAGTACGAGCGCTTCCATGTGCCCTGGGTGCACAGGGGCACACTGACCCACAGGTTCAAAGGTGGCGTATCTTCCTCAGCTGGTGACTTTGATCCAAGCTTGAGGGAAAAAAATCATGGGGCCAGCAGTGTGGTGGTTGGACACTGGACTCCCACATGGTCAACCATGGTTCGAGTCCCTTTCCCTCTCTAGTCAAATTTTTAAAAAAATAATGATAATAAATAAAATTAGGGGGCCAGCAGGTGTTATGATGGTTAAAGGCTCTGGTCTCCCACATGGCCACTGCGGTTGAGTCCCAAACCTGACGACTTGCTTTCTCACTTTCCTTCTCTCTCTCTCTCTCTCTTGTTCTGTCCCTCTCTGGTCAAATTAAAAATGATAAATAAATAAATACAGTTATAGTAATTCTTTATAAATAAATAATAAATTCTTTTTAAAATTTTCACAAAAAGTACAGATAGATCATGGAGTAGAATGTAAAATTACTATAAAACTTTGGGGCCACTAGATGGCGTGGTGGCTAAGGGACTAGACTCCCACATGGTCCATTGTGGTTCAAGCCCTGAACCTGGCAGCTTGAAAATCATGCTGGGTGTGGGAGTGTGCATCCCCCAAGTCCTGAGAAAAGGATGGAGGAGAAGAGGTTATGGTGTGGCCAACCCTTCTGGAAGGTGATTTCTCACTTTCCCTCTCAGTCTCTCTCTGGCAAGCACACATGTCCTATGACAAAACCCTAACAAACAAACAAGCAAACAAAGATTACTTTAACATTTTTATATCAAACACAATTTTTCAAATAACTCCTCGTTGTGTTCATAATAACAGGAACGGCTACCATGGATCAAGGTTTACTGATCACCAAATGCCATCTCGTTAAATCTTCCTAACAGCTGCTAGAGCTCCATGTTCATATAAAATCTTCTGGGAACCTCATTCAGAAATGAAAAGCAGGGCCAGCCAGGTGGCATGGTGATTAAGGAGGCTGGTGCCCACATGGCCGACTGTGTGATTTGAGTCCCCGATCCAGCAGTTAGAAAAGCATGCGACTGCACGTGCAGCATGCCCAGAGTCCCGAGAGGAGAGTGAGAGTGGAGGAGGGACTGCAGTGTGGCCATCCCCAATAGGAGATGATTTCTCACTTTTTCCAGCAAGTACATGCGCCCCATAGCAAAAGTAAATAAATAAATAAATAACAAGAGGTGAAATTATTGGGTTGTCAGAAGTCATGACACAATTCTGCATAGAAAAACAAAAAAAGTTATAACTTTTCCAACAACTCAATAATTTTAATAATATATTTGATTCAATATATTCAAAGAACTGTTACTTGATCTTGTAATTTTTTTATTTTTTGAGAGAGGTTTTTGCTATAGGGCACGTGCGCTTGCCAGAGAGACAGAGAGAGATGGAGAGATAGAAAGCGAGGAATCACCCCCCAGGGGGTATGGCCATGCCGCAATCCCTTCTCCTCCATTCTCCTCTTGGGATCTTGGGCATGCATGCACATGCACCTGGCCTGAGTTTAAGCCACCAGGTCCAGGACTCGAACCGTGGTCAACTACTTGAGAGTCCAATGACATAGCCATTATGCCAACTGCTGGTCCCATCTTGTAATTCTTATATAAATTATTAGTAAGATATTTTACAGTCTGGCTTGCTGTGTGTGGCTTGTTTTTGTTTTTTTTGGAGGAGGTCTTCAAAATCCTGTGTGTAGGTTATACCTACAGCACATCCAAACTTGGCCATGTTTCGAGAGCTGTATAGCCCATGTGCCCCGCAGCCTTCATATTGGAAAGTAACTTTGAGGACTGGGTTCCTTCACCACTCCAGTTTTAGCAATGAGGAAACTGAGGCTCAGAAATGCTGTGGTATGCCCAAGGCCACAGAGCTCAGGAGGCCACTGCTGGCACTCATGGTAGGATTCGTTCCATGCAAGGAGCTTTCAGGGACTTCTTGTGTCTTTGATTCTGGGTCCGATGCTGAGTTTGCCCAGCAGTCCTAGGAGTGGCCCCCCAGAGCTTCCTCCTCACCGGGGGTGGGGACTTTGGCTGATATCCCCTCTCCCACTGACCATTGGGGCCCTGTGGCCTACGCTGCTGTGGGCATGAGGAAGACATGAACAGGGGCACTTAGGAGCAGGCTCTCCCCACCCCTCCAGAGCTCTCAACCCCAGGTCCAACCCAGGATAGAGAGGAGGATCCCTTGGAAGAGCCCTACAGAGCTGGGCTCACCTGGTCTCAAAACGTTCCACTAGGGGGCAGCCTCAGCCCAGGAACGCAGCCGGACAGGCTCACCTTTCCCAAAGCAAGTCCTCATGAGAAGCCCACCCCTGCGGCCAGCTAAGTGCCTGTCTGCTGGGCAGTCTGAGATCCCTTGGCTGGCACTCAGTCCTGAGGTCCCCTTTCTGGTCTTCCAGGACCAGAATCTGTTAGAGTGCTGGTGGTGTGCCCAGTCCTACAGGTCAGGTTCTTGCCAGGCTGTAGCAGACGCAGGAAGTGGCAGTTCTGACCCCTAGTTGGCTGGGCCAGGAGGGCGCAGTGGTCTGGGTCCCCATGGCAGGGCTGGAGCCTGGTCACCCAGGCCTCTGATGTCCTCATGCCCCTCTCTTCACAGTGATACCCCCAGGCCACACAGCACCCGGGGCACAATGCTGATGAACTGTCCTCTCCCAGAACAGTGCCATCCACCGCAGTCCTTGCCAAGCTGGACTCTGACCCCTGCCCAAGTTCACTGTGAGGTCACCGCTCGGGGACACTCCTGGGGTACTCCAAACATGTGACTCGGGCTTCCTCAGGCCCCAAAGCCTCATCGATGTGCCGCACCCCAACCCCCAGAACCACTGTGGCTTGAGGCTGGTCTTTGAGCTTCTCTCAGGGTGGCCTAGGTCACCCCAGAAACTTGTGGACTTAGTACACATGTGTGCATAATCTTACCCAGGTGTGACGGACCCGGCCCCGCGCTCACCCTCCAGCATATATTTGTCTACTTGTGGCCATGGCAGCCCCAAGGGGAGGGTCTCTCCTCCCAAGAGCTGGGCCTCTGACCCCCAAATCCCATTTTCACCCCTTGCCTGGAACTGGCAGCTGGAAGTCCCCCTGGGGCAGGCCGTTGGTCAAGCAGAATTCTTGTTAGGAGAACAGAAGTTGTTTCCAGTGTTTCGTGGCAGGATGCCCTGGTATTTCAGGACAAGAATCCCGGTGTGGAGCCACTGGTTCCGTCAAGGAATGTCTTAGCATAAATCTGCAGGTACAAGAACAGGGGAACAGGTATGAGAAGCCGGACCAGACGCCAAACAGTAAAGGTCACAAAAGCCCAATGAAGAAACGGAATCCTGGTGACCGTGAGGGAGCTGAGGCCAGCCTCAAGTTCTTCCGAGGGCCTGAGAGGCAGTGCCAGGGAGTAGAGGTGGAGCTGAAAGCAGGAGGAGGGGTAGGAGAGTGAGAGACGGTTAGACCCTGGCCCTCACCCCAGCCCTGCTCTGAGAGGGACCATGCTGCCTCCTAGCCAGGGTTCCCCAGGTCCGCTGAGGAGGGCCGTTCTGCCCTGGCTCCGTCATCAAGCCCATCCATGTGCAGCCTCCTGGCCCCAGGCAGCAGAGAGTTCCCAGACCTCCAGGACAGCTTCCAATAGGGAAGATAAAAAGGGAAACCAACATCGGAAAGGAAATGAGGTGTCCAAGAAAGATGAGCCCTTCCACACCTGTCATCAGTCTCCACAAAGGCGGAAGACCACCTTACACCATGTAATGCGTGGGATTGCGCAGGTGGGAGGACTGCAGCCCGACGCGTACAGGGACATGTGGAGCTGGTCCACCAGCCGCCTTTCCAGACAGGGTGCTACAGTTTTTCTCCTAAGTCTATGAATTGTCTTGCCATTTTCAAATGGTGTCTTATTAAAAGTTTGTTTGGAAAGGGAGAGACAGAGTGAGAGGAAGGAGGCACCTCAGCAGGGTCTCCATGCTGCAATATGCCCCCCAGCCTCGGCCAACCTAGATCATAGGTATGCACATACAGGGAGGCCCCAGGATGTGAACCAGGGACTTTCCCATATAGACCCAGTCATATAACCTGTCTGTCACCATCTGCTCTCTTAATAGTGTCTTCTGAAGAAGTTTTTATTTATGATAAAAAGCCATTTTATCACATTTTTAAAATAATTCTTTCATTTGACTTTATTTATTCTTTTTTTTTTTTTGAGAGAGATTTTCACTGTAGGGCGCGTGCGCTCGCCAGACAGACAGAGAGAGACATAGAGACAGAAAGCGAGAAATCACCCCCCAGGGGGGATGGTCACGCCGCAATCCCTTCTCCTCCATTCTCCTCTCGGGATCTTGGGCACGCACGCACACACGCCCGGCTTGAGTTTTAAGCCACCGGGTCCGGGACACGAACCGCGGTCGACTACGTGGGAGTCCAGCGACATAGCCATTACGCTAACTGCTGGTTCCCGACTTTATTTATTCTTAATTTGACCAGAGAGGGACAGAGAGAGGGAGAATGAGACAGAGAGAGAGGGAACTTGAGAAAGCAAGCCACCAGGTCCAGGACTCAAACTGTGGGCAGCCATGTGGAAATCCGGCGTCCTTAACTGCCACACTACCTGCTAGCCCCTAAGTTATCACAATTTTATTTATGAATTACACTTTTGGTGGCAAGTCTAACTCAAGATCACAGAATTTTTTGTTTATTTGTTTGTTATTATTACTAATTCTATCATTTGACCAGAGGGAGACAGAGAAAAGGAAGGTGAGAAAGCAAGCCACCAGGTCTGGGACTTGCACCATGATCAGCCATGTGGGAGTCCAGCGCCTTAACTTTCATGCCACCTGGCAGCCCCTTACGTTTTCTTTCTTTTCTTTTTTCTTTTCTTTTCTTTTTTTACTGCCAGAGGCTATGTGTATACCAGAGAGAGAAATCATCTCCCAGTAGGGCACGGTCATGCTGCAATCCTATTTTCTCCATTTCTCCATTCCGTCAGGATTTTGAGCCTGCACACAGATGCACCCAGCATGTCTCTCAGGCTTCCAGAGCTGAGATTCAAACCGCCAGGACTGGGATTCAAACCATGGTTGGCCATGTGGGAGCCTACTCCCAATGCATAGCACTTACCCACTGCACTCAGGGCCAGTCCTGACCTTCTGCTTTCTTTTAGAAATTTTTGTAGTTTCATCTCTTACATGGGGTTTTCTGATGCATTTTAAGTTAATTTGTATGTGTGGTGTGAGGGTTTGTTTTCTGTTTGTTTTTGCAATACCCAATTATCCCACAACCATTTGTTGAAAAGACTATCCTTTCTCCATTGGATCGTCTTGGTTCTTTTGCTGAAAATCAATTGAGCATAAATACAAGGGTTCATTTCAGGATTCTCAGTTTTGTTCCAGTAGTCTAGATGCCCATCCTTGGGCCAGTACAACACTGTCTTGATTATTGTGGTTTTATATGTAAGTCTTGAAATTGGATAGTTTGGGTCCCAACTTTCTTCTTCTTAAAAAATTGTCTTGGCTATTTTTTTTTTAAAAGGTTTTTGCTATAGTGCATGTGTGCTTGCTGGAGAGAGAGACAGTGAGAAGGAAAGTGAGGAATCGCCCTCCAGAGGGAATGGCCATGCTGCAATCCCTTTCTTTCACTCTCCTCCTGGGGTTTTGGCATACACGCACACGTGCCCAGCATGAGTTTCAAGCCACCAGGTCCAGGAACCCAGCTGTGGTCAGCTGTGTGGGAGACCAGTACCTTAACCACCATGCCACTTGCTAGCCTCATATCTCAGCTGTTTTAGGTCCTTTGCATTTCTGTGTAAATTTGGGACATTGCCCTTGTCAATTTCTACCTACTCTCAAAAAGCTTATTAGTTTTGCAGACATTGTGTTAAATATATAACTCGTGGAGAGAATTGCCCACTAACCTTGTAACACGGATGTCTATTTTTATTTAACTTCCTTTAATTTGTCACAACAGTGTTTTGTCATTTTCAGTATTCAAGTCTCACACTTCTTTTGTTACATTTATTCTGATAACTAAAAAAGTTAACTGAGGCTGGGGCGGGCAGGTGGCATGGTGGTTAAGGGCACTGGATTCCCATATGGCCAACTGTGGTTCAAGTCCTGGAACCTGGACACATGCTTTCTCACTTTCTCTCTCTTTCTGTGTCTCTCTCTGGAAATATTAAAATAATAATAATAAAGTTAAATACGATAATTCTCTAAAAAATAAACATAAGTAAAATACATTGAAAATAGTTACTTGAGGTAAAATATTTTTAAAAAGCAAAATGGGCCTTATTTGGGAGTACCTTTTTTAATTGCCAGAGGGCGTGGCACTGGCCAGAGATAAACAGTTACAGAGAGGGAGAGGGACAGGGAGAAAGCAGTCCCCAATGGGGCGCTGTCACACCTCAGTTCCTTCTCCTCTACTTCTCCCTTCTGTCAGGATTTGGGGCACACAGGCACAGGCGCCAGTGTGTTCAAGCCACTAGGGCCAAGATCCAGAGCACAATGGGCCATGTAGGATCCAGTTTCCTTAACTGTTAGGCTATGGGGCCAGCACTATTTGGGCATAAATTTGAGGGGCACCAGACTACAGACTACATAAGCATAATTCCCGAACATGCTCTTTGAAAATGAATTGTTTATTTACTTTTTAAAATTTACCAGAGAGCACATGTGCTGTCAGGAGAGAGACAGAGGGGAAGAGGGGAGGAACACGAGAAAGCACCCCCAGGGACTTGGTCATACCTCAGCCCCTTCTCAGTTTCTCTTTTTTGAGATCTTGGACACACATGCACATACCTGACATCTTTTTCAAAAAGCAGGATTCGAGGGTCCAGGATTTCACCTGTGTAGTTGACCATGTGGGAGCTAGCTACCTGAATCACCAGGCCATAGCTGTGCCAGATCTTTTCCAATTTTCAGTTTCTTCCTAAGTCAGTTTATATTTTGTATTTAAAAAATTGGGGGTGGGGGGCAGCAGGTGGCATGGTGCCACATAGCTGACTGTGGTTCAAGTCCTGGACCTGGTGGCTTGCTTTCTCATTTTCTCTCTCTGTCCTTCTCTGTTCAAATTGAAATAAATAAATAAATAAAGTTAAATAAAAAGTAATTCTTCTTTTTTAAAAAAATGTATGTTACCCTTCTCATTAGAAAAAAATTTTTTTTTTCAAGAGAGATTTTTGTCATAGGGCATGTATGCCAGCTGGAAAGAGAGAGAGAGACAGAAAGCGAGAAATTACTCCCTGGAAGATGGCCACATACAACCCCTTCTCCTCTGTTCTCCTCTCGGGATTTTGAGCATGTATGCACATGCACCCAACGTGAGTTTTTTTTGTTTGTTTTTGTTTTTGTTTTGTTTTTTTGAGAGGTTTTTGCTATAGGGCGTGTGCGCTCGCCAGACAGACAGAGAGAGACAGAGAGACAGAAAGCAGGAAATCACCCCCCAGGGGGGATGGCCACGCCGCAATCCCTTCTCCTCCACTCTCCTCTTGGGATCTTGGGCACACACGCACACGCACCCGGCGTGAGTTTAAGCCACCGAGTCCGGGACTTGAACTACGGTCGACTACGTGGGAGTCCAGCGACATAGCCATTACGCTAACTGCTGGTCCCCCAACGTGAGTTTTAAACTGCTGGGTCCAGGAATCAAACCATCGTCAACTATGTGAGGATCAAGTGATATAACTGTTATGCCATCTGCTGGTCCCTAAATTTTTTTTTTAAGAATTATTTGTTTAATTTTACTTATTCTTGTCATTATTTTAAAATTTGCTACAGGATACATACACAGACAGAGAAAGTGAGAAAGCAAGCTGTCAGGTCCTGGACTTGATCCTGGTCAGCCATGTAGGAGTCCAGAACCTCAACTACCATGCCACCTACTTATGGCCTCCTCAGTTTCTAAAATATGTGGCCTCCTCAGTTTCTAAAATATGTGTCTTTATAGGAATTTGTCCATTTCCTCCAAGTTTTTTTACCTCATTGGCATAAAGTTGTTCATATTCTCTGACGAGCCTGCGAGTTAGTGATATCCCTTCTTCAGTGGCTGATTTTGATCATTTGTATGGTCTCTCTTTTTCCCTTGGGCAGCCTAGCTAAAGGTTTCTTATTTTCGCTGATGATTTTAAAGAACCAATTTTTGGTTTCATTAATTTTCTCTTATTATTCTGTTTTCTATTATTGATTTCAGCTCTAGTTTTTATTATGTCTTTGTTTATGTTCACTTCATGCTTAATTTACTCTTCTTTTTCTAGTTTCACTTGAGACCCAAGTCCCAGCAAATATTGAACAACCTGTCCTTGACTGATTTGGGAGTGAGAGGGGCCTTTCCTGAGACTCCCAGGTAGGCTGAGTCTCTGCAATGGGAGAGCAGACCTCAGGGGCTTCTGCACCCCAAGGCCACACTGCACAGGAAAGGCATAAGTCTCTGAGAAGATGCGGTATGTTTGGGCAGGGGCATGCAAAGCAGGCCCCACAGCCCTTCCTGGAGGACGGGGAGGAACTGAGGAAGGCATCATGGAGGAGGTGACCGTTTATGGAAGAATCCTGTACAGGTCAAAATGAGGGCAGGGCATTCTGGGGTAGTGAGCAGGTAGTGAGGGACAGGGAGAAAGCACTCCCCCATGGAGCATTGTCATACCTCCATTGAGGACTACTAGGGGCAAAGGCTAGAAAGCATCTGAGAGGCACAGCAATGGGCGTTGGCAAGGCCTCCGGCAGGCTCAGCAGTCTGGACTAGGGGTGACCCACGGCATAGTATACCAAAGGCCACTTTGCCAGTGATTTCTTATGGCAGCTAGGCATGCCTGCCCACTGTCCAAATTCCTACCATACTTCTCCGGGCCTTAGTTTCACCATCTACCCAGACCCGGGCCTGCTCACCTTCCCAGGGCTGCTGGGAGGCTGCAGCGTGGGAAAAGGGCTCGGCTCCACGTCCAGGGCTAAAAGAGACACCAACGTGGTTATGCCAGGCTCGGCTCTTGGCGCTCGCCACACTTGGGCAGCCAGACAATGCCCACCTCTGAGCAGAGCTGTGGGTGGGCAGTATCCATGGTGAGGAGCCCTCCAAACAGCCCAGCCAACTGCCCATCGGGGTCAGCCAGGCCTGCGGCCCTGGTTACGGCTTTGTCCCATGAACTGGAGCTGGGCCCAAGCTAGCAGGCTCTGGATGGCTGGCTGCCAGGGAGGGCAATGCTTACCACCCGGAAGGGGGCTCTTGGCTGGAGAGAGGGTTTGGGGTTGGGGTGAGGGCAGGGGAGCTGTCTCCGGGGTCCTGAAATCACAACCACGTTTGGGCTGGAGCCCGCCGGGTCACCACGGTTGTTGGCAGAAGCACGAGGGCCATAAAGAGCACCTGCACCCCTGGTGCCCCCAGCCTCTGTGCTGCCCGAGCTGTAAGGAAGGGCCTGGTGTGCTCCGGAAGCAGGCAGCCTGTCTCGAAGTTCGCGACTGTTACAGGCAGGTGGCCAGAGAACGGCGGGTTTCCCAGCTTCCCCTGGGCTCCCTCACAGCCTGGATGTGGCTCCATCCGGCCACAGCTCAGCCCATTTCTCTCACCCCCAAACTGGCAGGAACTGGACTTAAGTATGGGGCCTGTGTCAGGGCCCCGGGGCCAGCCATGGGGGTTATAGTCCCCCTAACATCATGTCTGTGAAATCAAGACGTCATTAAGGGGGGGAAAAAAGGTAAGGAGAAAAGCAATAAAAATGGCACTGAATAGATGAGACACAGCCTTCAAAAAAATTCATGGAAAAATGTGTTACGAAAACTATGTGTGGATTTCGAAGTATTTTGCAGCAAAATAAACTTGTATTTTAATTTCATTTTTCCATGAACTCTTTGAAATGCCCTCATCCCGTGTGTGTGTGTGTGTGTGTGTGTGTGTGTGTGTGTGTTTCTCTATGCGAACACTATAGTGTATTTTT
>NW_006205068.1:920076-923651 GCF_000334495.1 Tupaia belangeri chinensis | reverse complement strand
GACTCGAACCGCGGTCGACTACGTGGGAGTCCAGCGACATAGCCATTACGCTAACTGCTGGTCCCAACACGAAAGTATCTTGAAGCCTCTGGAAGGAATCAGATTGTCTAGGATTGAACTGCAGCCTTGCCATAGCCATGCTGTGTGCCTGTGGACAGATTTCTTCACCTCTCTGTCTGCGAACCCTCATCCATAAAAAGCAGCAATGGGGGGCTAGCAGGTGGTGTAGTGGTTAAGGGCACTGGACTCCAGCATGGCCAACAGCGGTTTGAGTCCCAGACTTGGCAGCTTGTTTTCTCACTCTCTCTCGCTCTCATTCTGTTCCCTCTCTGGTAAAATTAAAATAAATAAATAAATACATACATTTTTAAAAAGTTAAATGAGAATAATTCTTTTTTTAAAAAGGCAGCAATGGGATGAACCTGAAAAGGTTTTGTGAAGATGGAATATTCAGGCCATCTGCCTTCCTGGGCCTCCTGAGGGCATGGCCTCAGGTCTCAGGCTTCATGGTTCTCCCGAGTAACTCTGACTGGCCTCCTCCCAGCCAGGTCTGCTTAGAGCTGGGCTTCCTTTAACTCCTGAAATCCTCACTAACACCCCAAGTGCAGAGGGGATGTGAGAAAAGAGGGGTTGGGGGTGGCCCTGACTCTGGAGCAGGGCTGCCCCTCCTCAGAGTACAGGACACAACTGTCATAGATGTTGCCCTGACCCCAAATTGCAAGTGGGATCCTGTCTCCGCTGGTTAGGCGCCCAGAAGGAGGTTGGAGCTGGGCAAGGCCTCAGGTGTGGGGGTAGGGGAAAGTGATGTCTCTTCCTTGTTCCACTTTATCCCCTCCCTCAGCCACCTCCCCTGCTCAGAACCTTCAGGCCCCCTCCTACCCTCACTGAGTGCTCCGTGGTGCTCTGTCCCTCTTAGGGAAGGGAAGAGGGAGGTCTGAGAGGGGGCTTCTTCTTCCCCCAGTGGAGAACTAAAATATGGGGGGGTGGAGCTGAAGCACAGGAAAGTCATTTCATCCCATCCCCATCTGCAAAGCAGAGGCGCCTTCGCCCCAGTAAAAAGCCAAGACCATGACTCAGAGAGGAAGTCACACGAGTTCATCTTCCTGGGGGTCGCTGCCTTACAGGGGGCTGTTTCTTACAGGAGGAGCAAACCCTTCCCACCTGGACCAGCTACACCCCAGGACCCAGAAGGCCACCTGGGTCATGCCCTGAACCACTGGGGCCATGGAGAACGGGCAGGGGCAGCAGGATGTGGGGCTAGGGCTGCACCCCTACCCAGTCCATGGGGTCAGTATGCTAGGCTTCCTCTGACAGGGTCCATGGCTTGCCAAGGCTATCCACAGGGATCTGGGGTGCCTAGGAGGAAAGATGAACAAGCAGGGGGTGCAGAGCCTCCCTTTTTGCGCCGTCCCCTTGCCTGGCAGTCACTGGCTTAGGTGATAAAAAAGGGAAGGCCCTCTGTTCTCACCCACGTGGCATGAACCAAAGCGAAAAGAACTCCCAATTCCCAGCCTCAGAGAGGCCATGATCTTGCTTTGAGTACCCCTGTGAGGAGAAGACCCTCCAAATGTGACACATCTTCTCCTGGGGTGCCAGCCTGTCCCACTCTGGCCCCTGCACCAGCCCACTTCCTGCCCTGGTCCAGTGTGGAGGCCTGAACCCACGCGAAACTCTGGTCACGACAGGTCCCTCCTGCCCACAGGAACCCATGTCCCCCAGTGTGCCATCCTCTGTCCTTCAGGCCTGCTCCTGTCCTCGGGACCAGGGTCTCTGCAGCCACCGTGGATGGGGTTCAGTGTCCCATTGTTGCACGGTTTGAGCTGAGGAGCTACTTGGTGCTGAAAAGACAGCTCCAGCAGCCAGTGTCCCTGAGGGAAGGTGTGAATATGACCTAGTGGGTGAGGGGTGGGAGCTGAGATCAGTGACCCGGTACATAGGCCTGGCCTGGCTGCTGCACCTGGCTAACACCCAACCTCTGCTACAGGTTAACCTCCTCCCAGAGGCAGCCTTCCGCTTCCCATGGCCTGGGGCCTGTAGTAATGGTTGTTCGCCCATCTTGCAGGAGAGGAAACTGAAGCTCTGAAGGAATTTTCTCCATTTCCCTTGTGGAGGAGGGCCTGGTCCCTTGGCTCCTCAGGGCACCTATCTGCAACTTCAGTCAAGAAAAATGTGCCTAGAAACTGGTCCAAACAAGTGGCCTCTGCCTCTGTGTGAAAGTTTCATTTTAAAATATTTCATTTTGAAATACTTCCTGTTCAAGGAGAGTTGCAAAGATAATAGGGAGTCCTCTTACACTCTGACCTAGCTTCCCCTAATGTAAACACGTTACATCGCCAGGCCCCTGTATCAACACAAAGAAAATAACATTGCGAGAATACCAAAGTTCATGGAAGATGGAATTACAGCATGAGTTTGGTGCAAACAGTTTGAAACTCGTGCATTGTTTTTTTGTTTTTAGTTTGTTACAGAGTGTGTGCGCTTGCCAGAGACAGAGAGATAGAAAGAAGGAAAGAGAAATCACACCCCAGAGGGGATGGCCACACGGCAAGCCCTTCTCTTCCATTTTCCTCTCAGGACTTTGGACTTGCATGCACACATGCCTGGTATGATTTTCAAGCTGCTGGGTAGGAGACTTGAACTGCACAGTCGGCCGTGGGGGATCCAGCCACCTGCTGGCCCTAGTTTATTTTTTTTTAATATAATATGTATTTGCCAACTTTTTTGAATAACCCTTGTAGTATCAAACCTACAGACTTTATTAAGATTTCTGCATTTTTTCCACTGATGTTCTCGAATTCTGGATTTTAGAACCCAACCCAGGATCCCACATGGCACGTAGGCACTATTGTAATCTTTGCTGATTGTTTTCACTGTGGTGAAATACATGTAACGCAGTTTGCCCTTTTAACCCTTGTAGGCGTACGGCTCGCAGACCTTACGTACACGCATTCACTGCCGTGCAGCCATCACCACCATCCATCCAAAGAACTCCTTTGACCTTCCCAAACTGAAAGGCATGGCCACTAAGTAACTGCCCCACCCCCAACTTCGACTCCTGGCGTCTCCCGTTCTGTGTTCTGTCTCTGTGGATTTGCCTAGCCCAAGTACCTTGCAGAAGCGGTATCACACAGCGTTTGTGTTTTTGTGATTGGCTGATTTCACTTGGCCCCGTGACCACAAAGTTCCTCCATGGAATAGGTCCGAATTGCCTCCTGTTCCCCAGCTGAGTGTTATTCCCTCCTATGGATCCACCACATTCTATTGATACTTATTCTTCCAATGACTGACGGATGCTTGGGCCGCTTCCACCCTTTGGCTACTATGAATAATGCTGCTATGGGAACCAGCAGTTAGCGTAATGGCTATGTCGCTGGACTCCCACGTAGTCCACCGCGGTTCGCATCCCGGACCCGGTGGCTTAAAACTCACGCCGGGCGCGTGTGCGTGCGTGCCCAAGATCCCGAGAGGAGAATGGAGGAGAAGGGATTGCGGAGTGACCATCCCCCCTGGGGGGTGATTTCTCGCTTTCTGTCTCTATGTCTCTCTCTGTCTGGCAAGCGCACACGCCCTATAGC
>NW_006205068.1:918224-919755 GCF_000334495.1 Tupaia belangeri chinensis | reverse complement strand
TAGGGCGCGTGCACTCACCAGACAGACAGAGAGAGACATAGAGACAGAAAGTGAGAAATCACCCCCCAGGAGGGATGGTCACGCCACAATCCCTTCTCCTCCATTCTCCTCTCGGGATCTTGGGCATGCACACACACGCGCCCGGCGTGAGTTTTAAGCCACCGGGTCCAGGACACGAACCGCGGTCGACTACGTGGGAGTCCAGCGACATAGCCATTACACTAACTGCTGGTTCCCAATCCTGTTTAATTTTTAAAGAAACTGCCAGACTGTTTCCCAAGCAGCTGCATCATTTTACATTCCCACCAACAGTGCACAAGGGTTCCAATTTCTCCACATCCTCACCAACACCTGTTATAGTCTAGTGTGTTCTGCAATCATTGCCAAATCCAATGCCATGGGCATTCCCCCTAGGTCTTTTCTAAGAGTTTTATAGTGTTAGCTCTTACATTGTGGTCTCTGATCCATTTTGAGTTCATTTTTGCACACAGTGGAAGGTAAGGATCCAACTTCCCTCCTTTGCATGGGGAAGTCCAGTCTTCCTCGTACTTTTTGTTGGTCTGGGCTGACTTTTCACTTCTCATTCTGACAGTGAGAATTCTGGCTCCCATCTTCCACAATGCTTTTACTTATTTGTTCAATCCGAGTGTGTGTAGGGTCAGAATTGCTAGCCCTGTGAGAAATACACTTACCACCTAGAGTTCAGTGTTCATTTATAGCGGTTTTTGTTCTCGGCCTTACAGTATCTAGACAAAATGGTGTTGTCCCAAATCTCTGAGATCAGCCTCTTTCTTCCTGCCCCTTTCATTGAGTGATGTCATACATTTGTAATTCAATTAGAATCCGTTGTCAGGATGGCATTCCATCCTGGGTTCCCCTGACATCTGGCTTCTTTTTTTCCTTTACGACAGAGAGGAGAGGGAAACAGCTCAAAGGAGGAAAAGGAGAGAGGCGAGATAGGCATCTTTGACTGTGTCTCCCTGAGTTTGATCTTCTCGCCCCATTCTCTCAATGAACTGGGATGACAAGTGCCCATAATGATGCCTGGCATTCGTACTGGCCCAGGAAATGAACCCGGGCCTCTCATGAGACTTCCAATCTCCTGAGCTACCTGTGCGTCACCACAGCTGGGCTCTTGACTGGTTTTCAAAAGTTGCCTACGGTAAAGTTTGCTCTTTGTGATGTGCGTATAGTCCCTGGGTTTTGACAGACCCAGAGTCTTGCACCAGCCTCTGCATACGCAGAGCACTTCTGTCATCCTGACCAGCCCCGTGCTGCCCCTTGTCATCAACCTCGCCCCCTCCCCTGGCAACCACTGTCCGTGACCTGCTTCTCTGAGATATTGTTCACATCCTGTACAATGTACTCGTTTAAGGTATACTTCAATAATGTTTCGGTATATTACATTACCCATTTAAAAAATATTTATTTATTTATTTTTATTTGTTATTATTATTATTATTATTTTTATTTTGAGGAGAGAAGGAGAGAGACAGAGAGAGAGAGAAAGTGAAAGAGCAAGCTGCCCGGT
>NW_006205068.1:911525-917942 GCF_000334495.1 Tupaia belangeri chinensis | reverse complement strand
CCACCGCCACTAAAAAAAAAACACCACAAAAAAAAAAAAAAAAAAAAAAAAAAGAGCAAGCCACCAGGTCCAAGACTCAAACCGTGGTCAGCCACGTGGGAGTCTAGCACCTTAACCACCACGCCATATTACCCATTTTTTAAAATTGTGGTAAAATACAAGTAACACACAATTTGCCATGATACCCATTTTCAAGTGTGCAATTCAGTGGCACTAACCACGTTCACCACTACTTGCAAAGCTTTTTCGTCATCCCAAACAGAAACTTGATGATTTCTTAAATGATAATAATGTGACAGGGCCAGCCCGTGGCATGGTGATTCAGGTGACTGCATCGCACACGGCCAACTGTGTGGTTTGAATCCTGGACCTAGAAGCTTGAAAAGACAGGCTGGGCACAGGTACATGAGTGCCCAAAATCCCAAAAGGAGGAAGAAATAGAGGAGAAGGGATGGTGCGACCAACCGCATGGGAGGGGCTTTCTCACTTTCTCTCTCTGTCTCTAGTGAGCTCTCTGGCAAAATGAAAAAAAAAAAAGTGACAAAGTATTCTACATACATGCACAAATGAGTATAAAAAGGAAAAGGAGAATTCCATTTCTCACTGAGAGAAACAGTTCTCTTCCTCTTCCTCTTCTCGGAAATCCAGTCCTGCCAGATTAGGGTCCCACACGTACGACCTCATCTCACTGTATTTCCCTCCCGAAGACACTGCCTCTGCATCCCGGCTCGTTGGAGGTTAGGGCGTCAGCATGTGGACTGGGTAGAGGCGGAAATGGTTCCGTTCCCAGCAGGCCCAGGAGAACTTCCTGATGATACAGCTTTCTGTACCTTGATGTGGTGGGGGTTACCCAGGTGTGTGAATATGTCAGAAGTCTTCACATGGCTCATTTAAGATGTGTGCATTTCACTGGGTGTTTCAAAGGAGAGGAGCTATAAGCAATTATTGAGCTCCAGTTAACAACGTGCACACCAACGAGCTGAAGTGTGTGGCTGTTGGTGAGCCCGGGCACAGGAATCCTGGCTGTGGCAGGGGCATGGGGGAGCTCTCAGCGGTGCCAGGCAGGGCTGCAGACATCCTCAGGCCCGGCAGGGAGCGGCTCTGGCCTGACCCCTCGCTATTTGGTAAGGAGGGAGGAGGGTGTGCAGTGGGCCATACCCTCCTGCCCTTGCCAGGCACTGTATGCTCCCCTCTCTATAGCCACCCCACTTTACAGAAGAGGAAACAGGTTCAGAGAGGCCTCAAGTCCTCCCAGTGTGCCCCTCAGTGCAAGCCCTGAATTTGCAGCAAATAAGACAGGCTGGACCACGCAGTTCTCACAGGTACATGGCCTTGGGCTTCCTCGTTTTCCTTGTCTCAGCCTATGGCCTCTGACCCACACTCTCATTTTGTGGGAACCAAAATCCCTGAACCTAGGAATGCCTGTCACAATACTGAGGCTGGTCTTTGCAACCTGGAGTTGGGGTAGGGGCAAGCCCATGTCTGGAGCGCCCTCTGCTGGTCGATCTATTCCTCAACGGGCCTGAGAGGCTTTGAGGAAAGGGCTAAAATATGGGGATCCTCCATCCTGGGCAACAAATAACCTCTGTCTGGTGGGAAAGGTGGACAGAGTAGAAGTCAAAACTGGACAGAGGTGTGTTTTATAGCAGAGATCTCAAACTGGCTGTTCCTGGGGCAGCTTGCCTACGAGTTGATACCTTCCTTAGGTCTCACTACAGTGGTCAGTGTTTAAAAGTGGAGATATGAGGGAACCAGCAGTTAGCGTAATGGCTATGTCGCTGGATTCCCACGTAGTCGACCGCGGTTTGTGTCCCGGACCCGGTGGCTTAAAACTCAAGCCGGGCGCGTGTGCGTGCGTGCCCAAGATCCCGAGAGGAGAATGGAGGAGAAGGGATTGCGGCGTGACCATCCCCCCTGGGGGGTGATTTCTCGCTTTCTGTCTCTATGTCTCTCTCTGTCTGTCTGGCGAGCGCACGCGCCCTACAGAGAAAATCTCTCCAAAAATAAAAAGTGGAGATATGAGGGCGAGCGAGCAGGTGGTGTGGAGGTTAAGGCAACTGTATCCTACATGGCTAACTGCACTGTTTTTTGTTTGTTTGTTTGTTTTTGGTTTTTTTAGAATTATCTTATTTAACTTTATAGATATATTTATTTGACCAGAGAGGGACAGAGTGAGAGTAAGAGAATGAGAGAGAGAGAGAAAGAAACTGAGCCGCCAGGTCCAGGACTCAAACCTCAGTCGGCCATGTGGGAGTCCAGTGCCTCTAACCACCACGCCACCTGCCGGCCCCAACTACACTGTTTTAGTCCCCGACCTAATGACTTGGAAATCTCTCTGGGTGTGTGTGTGCGTCCATGCTCAATATTCCGAGAGGAGGATGGAGGAGAAGGGATTGTGGCATGGCCGTCTTGCCTGGTGGGGGTGGGAGGTGGGAGATTTCTCACCAGAAAGCACATGTACCCTATAGAAAAAAAAAAAAGGCCAAGATATGAGACACCTGAGCTTCAGATTATTTAAAATAAAAAAGCCCTGCCCAATCTGAGCCCACATTTGCCTGTGTGTAGTTGGAAGGCGCTGAGGAGGACCTGCACTTCTGTTAGCCACAGACCTCGCCAGTTCCTATTACCCTGCACCTACCAGCCATTCAGTCACATTTGCCTTCCCGATCCTGTGGACACTGGAACCTCTCCTTGATCATCCAGACAGTCTGGCACTTTCGGCCAGTCTCTGTCATCAGGAAGCCTGTGCCCAACCCTGCAAGGCCTGCAGCCCCTTTGCCCTCATATCTGTTTCCCAAATGGGCCCAGCCCGGTGGATCTGCCTCCTATGCCAACACTGGACAGTGAACTGCAGGAAAGACCACTCTGTGCATGCCCTGAGCTCAGGCTGCCCTGGTCGACCTTCTGTGGCACGTTTAGGGGAGCACGGCCCCCTGCGATGGCTTTGGGCCATGGAAGTGGGCCGAGGAGGATGCTGGCTCCTTCGTAGGAGCCTTTGCTGTGACACAGAGGAGGAAAGGGGGCTGCAAGGGAGCAGATTGAAGTCTGCCCTGGAATTTGCTTCCAGACAGCAGGGAGATGGGCTTCTCTGGAAAGCAGCTGAGCTGATTGTCCCTAGGTGGTTGCAAGCTGGGCCTGGTTCCATTTAGTCACCAATTTAACGCATATCATTGGTGCGTGCGGTGTGCCAGGCCCTGCTCCAGGTGTGCAGAATCCCCTGTTGAATGGACAGGTGTGGCTGCTCTTGCAGCTGGTAACCATTAGGGCAGAGACAGCCGGCAAACCTGTGGGCAGGTAAATCCAGGGACCAGAACTTCCGATTTGGGATGAAGGGAACAAAAGCTACTGTGATCGGGGACCAGCAGGTGGCATGGTGGTTAAACTGCTGGACACTCCCACATGGCCAACCACAGTTCGAGTCTCTCTCTGGTCAAATTAAAATAAAAGAATAATAATAAAAAAAAAGCTACCGTCATGGAGAGTCAACCACAGCCAAGGTTGCTAGAGGGCAACTCTCTGAGAGTTCCGAACGATGCCAATCAGGGAGGAGTAAGCAGGGACAGGCGGGCACAAGGGCCCTGAGGCAGAGGTGGGCTCAGTGCGAGCCAGGTGAGGAGAGAGATGATTTTGGAGATGCAGGTCTCTTGGTTGCAGAGGGAAGGAGGGGGGTCATTCTCATCTCTCAAGTGCAGGGACTAGTTTGCTCAGGAGGTAGGGGTTGTATTAAACACCTCTAAGGTCCCATGGATCCTGGAGGGAGGGGAAACTCTAGCTTGTTTGAGATGTTATGTGATTTCCCCTGAGTCAGTTATTCATTTATTCACTCATCCATTCAGTGAGCATTCCCAGAGCTTGTGCTCTGGACCAGCCTGGAGCTGGCTGGGGTGGTGCTCGGTTCCCAAAGTCCAGATACAGCAGTATGATATGAGGGTGGGGTCTACAGCTGCAAGAGCCCACAGGAGGTCAGGGAAGGCTTCCCAGAGGTGTCAGCTGAGCTGAGGGAGCAGGTAGGGGAATGGGCTGCTTAGGAACAGCCATGATACTGGCCTATGGCCAGAGTGGTTAAGGCCTATGGCCAGAATCATGGCTGGGTTGGGGCCAGCTCTGGGTTGGGGTGAGGTAACAGGTCGCTTGGGTGAGACTGGCTGGGGCCAGATCAGATGGGCAGGCATTCATGATCTGAAGGGAATGGGAGCCACGGAAAGTGTGGCAGCAAGGGCGTGTAGGCTTGCAGCAGAGCCTTGGAGATAGGGGATATCTCCCTGCACCCCGTTTTACAGACGAGGAGACTGAGAACCAAGGCTGTTTCAGGAGTCTAGGTCCCCTGTCGTCTGACTTGCCCAATGGAAGCTTGTAACCCGGAGTAGACAGAAGGCTGATTGGCCGCTGACTCAGCTCAGGGCAAGCAACTGAGGAATGGACCACCCCAGGCTCTCCCCAGGTTCAGTCACCTCCTCAGCAAGACAATAGCCTGGCATCTTCTCTCACTTCTCCACACTCTCCCCATACACTGTACCTGCAGGGAAATGGAGGCCCAGAGGGGCCATCTGCCAGCTCAGATCACCAAGTGAGGATCTCTACCCCCAGCGGTGGCTCAGACTCCAGGAGCAGGCACGGCAAGGCCTGATCACAGACGCCTTCTGCGCTGCCACCTCAGTCCCTCCCGACTGGGCCTGGTCAGTACGTGTTCGCCTGCCCCTGGCCCCCAGCCCCTCCCGGTGGACACAAAGGTCAGGCCTCCCGCAGGGGCTGCAGGAAGGGGCTCCTGGCCAGCTGGGCTGTGGACACAGGCAGGGAAGTGAGCGGAGACAGGAAGGAAGCTACACAGCTGGAGTCTGGGGCCTCATTGTCTCACCTGGGGGTGGGGGTGCTGTCCTCTGCCCTCAGTCCTGCTCAGTCACAGACCCCAGATGCCTCCCCAGCTCTCGAGGGCATGGGGATCGCTGGACCCTCCCCTCTCTGGACATCCTAATCCCACCCAGCCTCAGTTTCTCCATCTGGGAAACCTCAGAGGGCGAGATGTTGAGGAATTATCCAGAAGCGATGTCATGACAAGCGCCAGCAGGTACTCCTAGCGGTGCAGAATGTACTCCTTTGAGTGGCAGGATACCCTCCAAAATGAAATCTCGGATTGTCCCCATCTTACAGAGGCCAAGACCTTCAGGGGCTTGCCTGAAGTCACATATAGAGAGTGGCAGGACTGGAACTCAAGCTAGGCCGTGTTCCGGATCCAGGGACCGACTCTCCGCGCTGCGGCCTGTGTAGGCACTTATTTGTCTGCAGTGACTCACTCGAAGGTTAACTAGCTGCCGAGTCTCGCCCTGGGCTGTGACATCACCAGTTTCGTGTAAACAGATGATAGGTAGGTACGCGGGTAGGTGGGGAGATGCAGATGGATGGATGGACAGATGTACGTATCGATGATACTCATAGGTAGACGATAGCTGCTCATAATTCATAGGTAGGTAGTGATAAATGGGTGACCAGTGTTGGTAAGTCATGTTAAAATTAACACACAGTTGGGACACAGTGGCAGGTGGCATAGTGGTTAAGGCGCTGGACTCCCACGTGATTGACTGCGGTACAGATCACAGACCGGACTCCGACAGAGTCGACCATGGTGCCCTGATGTGGTGACTTAAACTCATGCCAGGTGCATGTGCATGCGTGCCCAAGATCCCAAGAGGAGAATAGAGAAGAAGGAATTGTGGTGTGGCCACTTCCCGGGGGGGGTGGGGGGTGATTTCTCACTTTCTGTCTCTCTCTGTCTCTCTGGTAAGCCTATGTGCCCAATAACAAAAATATTTCTTAAAAAGAAAGAAAGAAAAATAATCACCCCAGGCACATGTGTGTACATGCCCAAAATCCCAGAGGAGAATGGAGAAGAGTTTGAGACGTGGCCATCCTCCCGGAGAGTGATTTCTCACTTTCTGTCTCTCTGTGCCTGTCTCTCCAGCAAGCGCATGCGCCCTATAGCAAAAATCTCTCAAAAAAATGAAGGGTCCAGTAGGTGGTGTGGAGGTTAAGGGCACTGGACTCCCACATGGCCGACCACGGTTTGAGTCTCGGACCTGGCGGCTTACTTTCTCAATTTCCCTCTCTCTTTCTCTCTCTGTCCCTCTCTGATCAAATTAAAATAAATAAATAAAATAATTCTTTTTTAAAAAAATTAACATAGTTATGAAAGAACTCTACAAGAACTCTGTCATCATGTGAGCCTCTGAAGTCACCTCACCTCCCTTCTTTGGGGCTCCTGGGTCCCATTGTCTAAAGGCTGAGCTCCTCACAGACACTCCCATTGTATAGATACGAAGTGGAGGCTCTGAGTCAGGGAGGATCGTGGAAGGTCACAGTCGGGGAGGGATAGACGTGGGGTGCTCTCCTCCTCATATGTGGCCCTCCAAAATGTTACCTCCC
>NW_006205068.1:908058-910738 GCF_000334495.1 Tupaia belangeri chinensis | reverse complement strand
TGTTCCCCCCCCCCTTTTCCCCCACCCATGGGCCCCCCCCCCCCAACCACACACACAGGAGGCTGCGGGAACAGGAGCACGTCTCACTTCCAGGTGGGACAGAGAGAAACAGGAAAGGCTCCCACAGGAAGCAGGGGGAGGAGGAAGCTTCAAGGCTTCCAAGGGACATCTTGGACTGGGGTGGACATACCTCTCCCTGGGCCAGAACTCCCAGGTCAAAACCCTTCAGGGGTAAGACCCCCAGGGCCTAGCCTCTCAGGGCCAAATGCCCACAGGACTGAGCCCCAAGAGACAAGGGACATGAGCTGCCCAGTGACCTAGGCCAAAGTAGGCAGGGCAGGCTTGTCCCTGCCTTTCTGCCCCTGGCTCCTGCTGGGATGGTCCCATCCCTACCCCAGACCCTCAGTGACCTGGGGACAAGGTGAAGGGATAGGTTGTACATGAAGCATATAGCCCCTAGTCCCTAGCCTGGTGGGGGCGTCCAGGGCTATATAGCATTGCCTGCTCCCCAGCCTGTCCCTCCTACCAACAACCAAGCATCTGCAGCCTGCTCAAATTTTATTGAAGGTGGGGTGGCACAAACCCCCTCCCCCAGCTTCCCCAGGGTGGGGCTCCAGGCACAGGAGGTGGGGTGAGCTGAGGCTCCCTCCTGGGCTGCTGGTATGGCTCAGTAGCTCCCAACCCTGCAAGAATTCAAAGCAGTGCCTTAGCTGCCACCCTGCCCAGGGACTGGGGCTAGATGTGGACCACTGTGGACCAGCCCAGGGTTTACAAGGAAGGGGGCCACTGGGGCGGGGTGTGGACCACTGTCGACCAGCCCGGGGTTTGCAAGGAAGGGGGCCACTGGGGAGGGGTGTGGACCACTGTCGACCAGCCTGGGATGTGCAAGGAAGGGGGCCACCCAACCAAAGGCCCCCTTCCCAGGCTGAACAGCAAGGCCCCCACAGGGCAGGGCAGGGCAGTGTGGGCAGGGCGGGAACTTTACCCCCAGCTCAGGCCCCGCTTGGCCAGCTCCACCTGGGCCAGACGGTGGTCGCTCAGCACGCGCACCCTGGTGATGGCAGCCAGTGGCCTCTGGCGGTGTGGGAACTGCAGCACCTTATGCTCCTGGGCGTAGACGTGGAAGTGCTCCGCGTCCGAGCTGACCTCCAGCTGGGCAGACGGCAGCCAGTGACCCTCGGCCCCAGCCATGGAGCCAGGTCTGGCCCTGCAGCCTACTTGCATGAGCTGCCGACTCCAGGAAGCACACCGGGCAGGCCCCAAGGGTCTCTTGACACCTCCTCCCCTCCCTACCCCACCCCGATGCTGTACACCCTGGACTCCCCATGTGGGAGCTCCCTCCTTTCTCCCAGAAGGGGGCAGAGCAGGCCAGGGAGGTGGGCACGCCGCTACACAAATGGGGAGGCTGAGGAAGGGAAAGGCCCACCGGGCCGAGCAGCAAGCCTCCTACATGGCCTGGTGACCACAGCAGGCTCTCTTCCCACTGGCCTCCTGTTCCCCCTCAGGTCCGCAGCCACTCCATCTCCATGGGGCTCTGACCTGCCACGGACCTCACCTAGGCCCCCCTTTACCTCAAAGGGCTCCCCCAGGGTCAGCGGGAAGACACTGGACACCTCCTCCTGGCCCCAGCGCCCATCCTGGAAGGCGTTGCCCACCATGGTGGCACTGGAGAATCGGGGCTTGATGTGGAAGGCAATGTCTCCCCCCTCGGACAAGAAGTTGATCTCAAACCTGGGTGGGGAGCAGCATTGTGTAAGTCCCGAGAGGAGCAAATGGCTGGGTCAGTCACCCCGCCCAAAGCCCAAGGTGCAGGCAATGTCCCTTACTTGTCCTCTCCAGAGTCCGACTGTCCCTGGACCAGCAGGCTCCAACCGGGGGCCAGGCCGCCGGCACAGAAAGCTTCAAACTGAATGCAAAAGACCGTGGGCGACAGGTCTCATGGGCTGGAGCCCCACCCCTCTGTGTTTCCCACTTGGCCAGAAGGGTCTCCCAGCCAGCCTGTGCCACACCCCCAGCGAGTGAAGGGGACCAGCCCGCCCAGCAGGGCGACTCTGGGGACACCTTTGCCCTCAGCCCAGGGTCTAATGAGAGGGCCGACTAGCACTTCTGTCTCTGCGGAGCGTGGTTGGAATGGGGAACGGCCCTGCTCTTGCAGCTCCCTCTATATGAGTCCAGGTGTGCAGCCGGCTTGGGTCCTGGCCTCACTCACCTGCAGTGCCATCTGCTTCCAGCCACTGCTGGAGGTACAGGGAGGCTGGGCCTATATACGCAGGGTGGGCTGGGGCAGGCCGTGCGGAGCTCCACCCCCGGGGGTGGCTTGACTAGGTCACTATACCCTTCCCTGCCCATCGCTCCCGGCCGGCATGTCCACCATTCAAGTTGAAGGGACAGGGGCCTTCTGTCCCTAGCGCTCCTGGCCCACTTCCTCCAGGCCAGTCAGGACCCTTTGGACCTGTAGGAAAACAGCTACTTGGGCAACCTCACAGTAAGGGCGTGGCCGAGGCAGGGCCCTGGGCTCAAGGACTCTCCTGACTGGCCAAGGGAGGGCTGCAGGAGGCATGCTACTAACCCTGTCCTGACCTGGGGGCCTGTCTGCTCTACCACCATCCATGCCACAGCCAGTCTCCCTGAACCCCAGCTCACCCCAGACTCCCACCCCAGCCCTGCCCTCACCCCACTC
>NW_006205068.1:903040-907778 GCF_000334495.1 Tupaia belangeri chinensis | reverse complement strand
GCCCTGCCTGTCCCCCGGCCCCATATTTCCACCCCAGACCATGGTCAACCCAACTCCCACCCCAGCCCCGCCCCTAGCCCCAGACTCCCACCCCAGCCCCTCACCCAGTCTCAGTCTCCCAACCCAGCCCACTCTCACCCCCAGACTCCCACACCAGTTCCCACTTGCTGCTCGCTCCAGTCGGGGCCCCATGGGGCGAAGAGTCGGGATTAGGCTGGGCGGCTGGTCAGCGCATTCCAGGACTCTGGCGGACAAATGGGGGAGGGCCTTTCCCACACCCTGGTGATGCCCCCTGGCCTGAAGCCTTGGCTCCTATCAGGCTGAGGGGAGGGGGTCTGGCTGGGGCCCGTGGGGCAGCTTCCAGAGCAGGGGAGCAGGGCAGAGAAAGCCCCAGGCTTCGGTCTGCCGTGGGGCCTCAGGACTTTCTAGGGAGCCCAAGGCAGACCTAGACTGGGACCATGGAGCACCAAGGCTGCTGTGTGCGGTGAGTGTGCAGGTGTGACTGTGGTGCATGTGCAGGGGTGTGTGCGATGAGTGTGCGGGTGAACATGTGAGTGTGTGAGTGTATGTGTGGCAAGTGCAGGTGCAGGTGTGTGGTGAGCCTGTGGGCCAGTGTGAGACTGGCTGTCTGACCTGACCGCGTGTGCATGTGGGTGTGAGCCCTGTGCAGAGGGTCGTGTGTGATTGTGCGGCTCTGCCCACCAGCTCCAATGTGTCTCAAGGAGACCACATATATCTGGATCTCCATCTCCCTAGGTCCCCTTTCTCTTGTCCCTGTGTGTCCCCTCCTGTCCCCATCCTCCATCCCTTTGTGTCCCATTCCCCCATCCCTGTGTCCCCTGTTGTCCCCTATTCATGTGTGTCCCATCCTCCATCCCTGTGTGTCCCTTCCCATCTCCTATCCCTGTGTCCCCTCCCATCCCCCATCCCTGTGTGTCCCATCCCGTATCCCTGTGTGTTCCATCTCATCCCCCGACTCTGCATGTCCCACCCCCATCTCTGTGTGTCCCATCCCCATCCCATTCTGTCCCTTCTCATCCCCCATCCCTATGTGTCCCCTCCCATCCCCCATCCCTGTGCCCCTCCTGCCCCCATCCCTGTGTGTCCCCTCCTGCCCCATCCTCGTGTGTCCCTTGCTGTCTCCCATTCCCATCTGTCCTCCTGCTCAATCTTCACTCCAAGCCCCTGGCCAAGCTGACCCGTGTCTCGCCTGGCCTCCTGGGCTCCTGCTGCCCAATAATGTGCATGGGCAGTTTTGGTAGGAGTTAGGGCTGCTGAGGCTGGATGGGGACATGCAGATGGCCCTGACTGTCCCCCTACCCGCTGGGCAGTGCAAGGCAGTGCAGAGGCTGCTGCCTCTACATGCTCCTGTCTCCCACTTGGCACAGGGTAGGGCTGATGTGGCCCTGCAGGGGGCAGCCCCGGGCAGCAAGGCTGCCAGCCTGCTCCTGCCACAGCCACCTCCCCCTGCGGCCTGGCTGCCCTGGGGCCCATGGGCGGCAGATCCCTCAGAGCCCCAGAGGCGCACAGAGTGAAGTCCCTGGCCACAGTGCACCAGCAGGAAGGTAAAGGCAGCTCTTTCTCCTTCACCCCTGTCCTGTTTCCTGACCAGAGGGTTCTAGACCTGAGCAGTCCTGACTTGAGCCCCTGATGAGGACAGAAAGCCTAGACTCTGGGTCAGTGTTGGCCAGGGCCTAGGGCTGGGGCAGGGCCGTGAAGTAGGAGTCTGGAACAGTCTTCCATTCAGCTGTTGGCCCAGGTCCTTGTCCACTCAATCTCTGTCTTGTCTCCTCGCTTTGGGGTCAGCTGGTGGAAGGGTCAGCTTGTCGAGTCTTGGGAACAGCTGCCTAGAGTCCCTTCTGGGTGTAAGGGGCTTATGCATGGGCTCAGCCCCAGTGGCTTGCTCACTGGAAGCAAGCCCAGTGCTGCTGCCTGGGGTAAGGAGGCCTGAGACTCCTCTTTTGTGCTGACACATCCCTCTCGGAGCCTCAGTCTCCCCATCTGGGCCATGGGAGGTTGTGTTACAAGAAAGCCTATGAGGCGGTCAGGGTGTGTGCTTGGCCTGCTTCTGCCCAGCCTGGGTCCCTACAGCTCTCAGAAAGCTGGGTGTCCCGTGGCAGGCTGTGGGCCTTCTGGGCCTCCTCCCATGGCCACGCATGGACCTGACCTGAGTGTAGACCGGTGATCTCACCCCATCTGACTGTGACTTGTGTAACCTCCCACATGGGGTGGGAGCTCCAGAGCTCTCAGAGATTCGGTCAAGGGCCCAGGGTCCAGAAGCAGGCTGGAGGACAGAGACTGGGTGCTAGTTCCTGGGTGCATGGCCAGGGGCCCAGAAGCAAACAGACCTGCTGCCCAGGCACCACCCCACCTCCTGTCCCACTGCACACCCACCCGGATGTGCGGTTTTGCCTCAGGCTGTTGACTTTTGCAGGCTCCAAGGAGGCAGCAGCGTCTCCACCCAGCTCCCGCTGAGGATCTTCACCAGGATGGGGTCCTAGTCTGGCAGCCCGCTCTCCGCCCTAGGCTCCCAACCCTAGGTCATGCCCATCCATTGCAGAGCCTGCACTCAGAGATGCGAGAGATCAATCCTGTCCCAGAGCCTAACAACTAGCCTGCCAAGCACTTACCCTTTAATTCACATCTCTCACCTTTCCTGCAGCCACAGCACTGTGAGGGTGGTACTGTTAACCCTGGTACAGAGAAGGATATAAGGCACAGAGAAGTTAAGCGACTTGCCCAAGGTCACACAGCTAGAGGATTTGAACCTAGTAGGCTTCCCCAGAGTTGTTCTCTTTTTTTTTTTTTTTTTTTTTTTTTTTTAAGGTTTTTGCCGTAAGGCGTGTGCACTTGCCAGAGAGGGACAGAGAGAAGGAAAGTGAGAAATCACCCCTTAGGAGGGTAGCCACGCCGCAATTTCTTCTCCTCCATTCTTCTCAAGATTCTGGGAATGCACACACACATGCCTGGTGTGATTTTCAAACCGCGGGTCTGGGATGTGAACCATGGTCGGTTATGTAGGAATTCAGTGCCTTAACCACCATGCCACCTGCTGGCCTCAGAATCCATTCTCTTAAACACCATGCTAGACTTTCTTCTAGAAACAGAGCCCCTCAGTAGATCTGGACAGGGAGTTATCAAGGTTGGCTTCCTGGAAGAATGGGCAACAAATTGTGTCTAGAAGAATGAGTAGGAATTACGGTTGGCCCCATAGTGCAGTAGTTAGGCCCTGTGCATGGGAATCTGGATCCCAGGCCAGCAGATGACTTAGAGGTTAAGGTAGCTGGATCCCACACGGGCAATTGTATGGTTCAAGTTCCAGACTTGGGAAATACGCCAGGTGTATGTGCATATGTGCCGAGCCACCACCTGTCCACCAACACTTACTGTCCCAGATCCCATTCTTTCCAGGTTCAGTCCCTCACAGAACCTTCTTGGGTCTCCTTCTTCTGAACCTTATTCTCTCACACAGGACAGAGGTTATTTTCAACCCAAACCATTAACTGAGGCCCTACTGTGTGCTGGGAGAAACCTAAGACCCTTTGAGGTCTGTGGGAGAGGAGCAGGTCCGGACCTGGTGCATGTGGACCTTTTGCTTCCCAACTTCCCAGACCTGAGAAGCAACTGGCACATAGTAGGTGCTCAGCCGTGACCCTTTGTCCCTGATCTGAGACGGAGGAGGCCCCCCAGCACGGGAAGGGCCAAGCTAGAATGAATGCAGAGCTCCCTGCTTACCTTGGCTCAGACAGTTACCGATGACTGTCAGTGCCTGCTGTGTGCTTCGGGCTGCGCCAGGCCTCCTCGCCCATGGCTCTGTGAGTGGATTAGCATCCCACAGCCCTGCTCGGGGAAAGCAACAGCTGCCCATTCATTCATTCACTCAGCAAGTATTTGTTGAACACCTACTGGAAGCCCTGTGTTGTGGTGAACAAGATGGAAATAGTCCTTGCCCTCACAGAACTTCTGGCCTCTGGGGGTGGGGTCAGACACTAAATGGCAAAATTCAGCATCACATTATTCCATTATTATCGGATCGTTGGGAAAATCATAAAGCATTTTTGGATAGGAAAACAGAAAAATATGTCAACACTTTCCCAGCGACCCAGTATTATAATAAAAGCTCTGAAGAGGGGCCGGCAGGTGGCATGGTGGTTAAGGGTGCTGGACTCCCACATGGCTGGCCACAGTTCAAGTCCCAAATCTGGCAGCTTGCTTCTTGCTTTCCCTCTCTCTATCTCACTCTGTCCTTCTCTGGTCAAATTAAAATGAAAAGAAATAGGGGGACCAGCAGTTAGCATACTAGCTGTTGCTGGACTCTCATGTAGTCGGCTGCGGTTCGAGTTCCGGACCCAGAGGCTTAAACTCATGCCGGGTGCATGTGCGTGCGTGCCCAAGATCCCGAGAGGAGAATGGAGGAGAAGGGATTGCGGCGTGACCATCCCCCCTGAGGGGTGATTTCTCGCCTTCCGTCTCTCTGTCTCTCTCTGTCTTTCTGGTAAGCACACGTACCCTATAGCAAAAACCTCTCAATAAATAAATAAATGAAGTTGAATTAAAAAAATAGAGAGAGAGAGCTCTGAAGGAAAAATTTGAGGAGGGACAATATTTGAGGAGGGACAATTGTGTATGCTGAGGGGCCTGGCCTTGATACGGGCAGTCAGGGAAGACTTCCTAGAAAGGTGATCTCTGAGCTGCTCCCAGAAGAGGGCAGAGCTAGCCACGTGAAGAGGGACAGAGT
>NW_006205068.1:864074-898796 GCF_000334495.1 Tupaia belangeri chinensis | reverse complement strand
GGTGCA
Source organism: Tupaia belangeri chinensis (assembly GCF_000334495.1). Taxonomy (NCBI): domain Eukaryota; kingdom Metazoa; phylum Chordata; class Mammalia; order Scandentia; family Tupaiidae; genus Tupaia; species Tupaia belangeri. The sequence goes on along the minus strand of NW_006205068.1, from coordinate 898,790 downwards.
TGTGCGTGCGTGCCCAAGATCCCGAGAGGAGAATGGAGGAGAAGGGATTGCGGCGTGACCATCCCCCCTGAGGGGTGATTTCTCGCCTTCCGTCTCTCTGTCTCTCTCTGTCTTTCTGGTAAGCACACGTACCCTATAGCAAAAACCTCTCAATAAATAAATAAATAAAGTTGAATTAAAAAAATAGAGAGAGAGAGCTCTGAAGGAAAAATTTGAGAAGGGACAATTGTGTATGCTGAGGGGCCTGGCCTTGATACGGGCAGTCAGGGAAGACTTCCTAGAAAGGTGATCTCTGAGCTGCTCCCAGAAGAGGGAAGAGCTAGCCACGTGAATTTTTTAAAGAGTGTGTGGGAATGGGAACAGCCTGTGTAAAGCCCCTGGGGAAGGAAGAGTAAAGGCCCAGGAGAGGGGTAGAAAAGACACACCCCCACCTACAGGTCTGCCTGGCCAGGGTCCAGCCCTTCCTGGCCTTCCCTGCCAGCGCCTCCCTCTCCCTAGCTAGTCCTCAGTGCCCGACATTCATTGTCCATGTTTGTGCTTTCTGCCCTTGAGGCTCCTATCGCCCAGACAATCTGCTTCCTCGGGGGCATTTTGTGGCTGATAAGGCTTTACAGGAGCCTGTGCCAAACAGGGGCTGCCAGTTCTGATGCCACACCTTCTCCCTGGCAGGGGGACGAGCAGGTAGTCTGCAGAGCATTCACGTTGGCCTTGCCTCCCTCTCAGGGAGCCTATCTCCTGTGAGGACCCCTGCCAGGACTGCCTCTCGGAGCCACCCCTTTTTATTTTTTGGAGAGGTTTTCACTATAGGGCGTGTGCGCTCACCAGACAGGCAGAGAGACAGAGAGACATAGAGACAGAAAGCGAGAAATCACCCCCCAGGGGGGTGGCCAGGCCGCCCCCAGGGGGATGGCTAGGCCGCAATCCCTTCTCCTCCATTCTCCTCTTGGGATCTTGGGCACACACGCACGCACGCGCGCCTGGAGTGAGTTTAAGCCACCGGGTCTGGGACGCAAACCGCGGTTGACTGCGTGGGAGTCCAGCGACATAGCCATTACGCTAACTGCTGGTTCCGGAGCCACCCTTTTTGTGCCACACCTTCCCTTTCCACATTTCCCACAAATCAAAGCAGGGGCCTCTGCCTCAGACAGGTGAGGGGCCAGGAGAGTGTTCTTGCCTCTCTCTGGGCCTCAGTTTCTCCATCTGGGAGAGCTGAGTGGGATCATGGGCACTGCCTATGTGCTCTGCCAAGGCTGGAGCTGGGGATAGACGAAAGGCTGGCCTTTCCCCAAAAGAGGGGCATGCAGGGTGGGACTTAGGGCTTCCAGGTCACTGAGATGCCACAGGTGTCATGAGGGGCCAGATGCTTCTCCTTCTCTGTTCAGCCTGGAGCCTTGGACAGCACTGGAGTCTCCTTCCAGAAAGGGTGCTCCAGGGAAAGGGCAGAACCAAGCACTTAGGCCAGGCTAGGCCCTTAGCGCCGGAGTTCTCCTGACCACCCTCCATTTTAGTTTACCTCCCATTTAATAGATGAGACAACTGAGGTTCAAAGGCAGGTATAATGGCCCGGGTTCCCAGTCACTGGCAGAGCTGGTGTTCCTCACTGTTGCCCTGCAGAAGTAGGGTCAGGATTTGGGGAGCCTGGTCATTACCTCCCCTATCTCACCCCCTTATTTTCCCAGGTCCCACAGCTATGCTTTTTGGTTCAGTGTTCATTAACAGTGGCCCTCACTTTGCAGCATGCAAAGTGAGTTCACATCCCCTGCTGGGAGACAGCCTCGTTCCTATTTTACTCACAGAGAAACTGAGGCCACTGGTGGGCATGTGCCCGTATCCCTGATGGATTGTTGCTGTAAACAACCTCAAGGGGTCAGTAGAGAACCTGGTCAAGAGGATGCACCTGAGAGATATAATTGTTGGGCTGCTTTGAGAGGGAGTAAGACAGGGGTTGAGGGAGAGGGCTTCCTGATGGTCCTGAACAGGAAAGAGGGGGTTAAATGGAGTAGGCAAGGTGCAGTGCATACAGGGGGGACTGGGCCTTAGTTTAACTGTAAAAATCCCTGGGCCTTCACCCGATACTAGTAATGAATAAATGCAAGATGGCAGCCATCTTTGAGGAAGCTCAACTACCCCAGAGATGCCAATCAGAAAGGCTATCTGGACATTGGGCCAGGGCCAACAGCCAATGGGAGGCCAGTATGGAAGGGCAGGAGCTGCAGGCCAACTGGGCAGGGCAGGGTGAGGCAGGGTAGAGCAACCCAGCTGACATCTGGTCTGAAGCGGGACTATGATGATTTTTCCAGATGGGCTCTGGGCTCCTGGGATGCAGACTGCGTGAAGTTTATAAACAGACATAAGCAGCAGCCTGGATTTGAGGAAGGAAGAGCTGGGAATCCAATTAGATGAGAAAGTGATTGGGAGATCCTGGAGCTGGCTTGAACATGGAGGTGTCAGAGCTTCAAGGACCCCAGGAACCCCCTCCATCAGCACCCAGCCCAGAACTGGGAGGGCCGCAGATGATACAGACCAGTCAGGCATGGGTTCAAGCTACCACTCTCTGAGCTGAACCTCAGCTCTATGACCAGGGGTCCATGTCCCTTTTTAGTGTGGGATAGAGCTTGAGGGGAGGGGAACACCACATGTGCAACCTTCAATTTTTCATCCACAAACATTTATAGAGCACCTACTGTGTGGTGGTTGCGGACACTCAGCAAGACAGACAGGTCCTCTGTGCTTGTGTAACTCATTTTGGTTGAGACATGGATGATGTGGGATAGAGCTTGAGGGGAGGGGAACACCACATGTGCAACCTTCAATTTTTCATCCACAAACATTTATAGAGCACCTACTGTGTGGTGGTTGTGGGCACTCGGCAAGACAGACAGGTCCTCTGTGCTTGTGTAACTAACTCATTTTGGTTGAGAGATGGATGATAAATAGGTCACCAGATAAATAAAACAATCTAGCTAGTGACTCGTGCTAGGAAGACAGGAAAAGAGGACAATAGAGACTTTTGTGTGGTCCTATCTGATAGCCACCAAACAGGGGTGGCCATTAAGCACCTGGAATTGAGCTATGAGTATTAAAAAATACACTGGATTTTCAAGTCTTAGCAATGAAAAAACATAAAATATATCATTAAAAAGTTCCATTTTGGCTACTTTTTTTTTTTTTTTTGCTATAGGGTGTGTGCTCTTAGGGTGTGTGCTCTCACCAGAAAGACAGAGACAGAAAGTGAAAAATCACCCCCCAGGGAGGATGGCCATGCTGCAATCCCTTCTCCTCCTTTCTTCTCTCAGGATCTTGGGCACGCACGCACATGCACATGGCATGAGTTTAAGCCACCGGGTCTGGGACTTGAACTGCGGTCGGCTACATGAGAGTTCAGTGACATAGCCATTTCGCTAACTGCTGGTCCCAATATTAAAATTATTTCTTTGTTTAATTTATTTTTTAACTTGACCAGAGAGACAGGGAGAGATTGGAAAATGAGAAAGCAAGACACCAGATCCGGGACTCAAACTGTGGTCAGCCATGTGGGAGTCTAGCTCCCCAATCATCTGCTGACCCCTTAAAATTATTTTTCATATATAAGCTTAAATAAAATACACTCTTTTAAACAATGTTTCTCTTTTTTTAAGAGAGAGATTTTTTTGCTATAGGGCATATGCACTTGCCAGAGAGACAGAAAGACAGAGATAAAAAGCAAGAAATCACCCCTCGAGGGGGACGACCATGACACAATCCCTTCTCCTCTATTCTCTTGTTGGGATTTTGGGCACACATGCATATGCACCCGGCATGAGTTTCAAGTCACTCAGTCTGGGACTCGAACTGTGGTTGGCTACATGGGAGTTCAGTGATGTAACCATTATATAATCTGCTGACTTTTTTCTTTTTTTATTAATAATAGTTGTGTGTGCTCATAAGAGAAAAAGCACCTTCCAATGGAGCATGGTTCTATCTCAGTCCTTCTTCCTCCATTTCTTCATCCTGTCAGGACGGAAATATTGAGAATTCTGTGAATGCACGCACGTGCACCTGGTGTGTTTCAAGCTACTAGGGCTAGAACTTGAACTGTGGCTGACTGTGTGGGATCTGACTTTCTATGCAGAGCACTTAAGTGCTGTGCTATGGAACTGGTCCAAAATATATTCTCAAATTAATTCTTTTTTTTAAAAGGTGTTTAAAAATGTGGCCACGGGACCAGCAGTTGGCGTAATGGCAATGTTGCTGGTCTCCTACATAGTCGACTGCAGTTCGAGTCCTGGACCTGGTGGCTTAAATTCATGCTGGCACATGTATGTGCCCAAGATCCCAAGAGGAGAATGGAGGAGAAGGGATTGCGACGTGGCCATCCCCCCTGGGGGGGGTGAGTTCTTGCTTTCTGTCTCTGTTTCTCTCTTTCTGGAGAGCACATGCGCCCTATAGCAAAAACCTCTCCAAAAAAAATTGTGGCTGCTGGACAATTTAAAGTTGCATCTATGGCTTGTGCTGCATTTCCATCAGATGGTGCAGGGATGAGAGGTGGAAGAGGAAGGGAGGGGTATTTCAGCCAGAGCAGGAACAGGGTACTCTTGCTATGGAGGGCCAGCACAGGAGACCTGGAGGAACTCCCCAGGCCCAAGGACCGTAGATAGGTACAAAGGCAGGCAAGTGGGATGAGCTTGGGGTGTTATACAACAGCAAGGGAATCTGTGAGACCAGAGTGGGGACCAAAGGGCAGACAGTGTGAGGAGGCTGGGCTGGGCCTCACGCAGAGGTTCAGTGTGCCCCAAAGACTCAGCCGAGTGTCCAGGCTGAGAATGAGCTAGTCTAGTCTGTGCCTCACCTCCACCACGTAGAATCTTCATGGGCGGGCTCTGGTCAGGCATAGCCAAGGAGTCCCCAGCCCCTGAACCCACCTTGGACACTGGAGGTCAGCACTGTGTCCCCACGCCACACTCCTGCAGTCCAGCCACCACATGCCCCGCCTACTCATGCTGACCTGCTGGCTTCCAAGGCTTACTCCCGCCAAGGCTGTTAGGAAAGACCCAGGGGAGCCGCCAGCTCCCAAAATAGCCTCTCCCACTTCCAGGACATCTGCTGAGAGGCAGAGAAGCCAAAACCCAGGCCTGGGAGCACCACCGAGCCCCATGGAGGCTGGGACTGGAAATGGGGCCACGGGGGAGGGGGAGGGCAGGGATAGAGAGAGGGACAGAAAAGTGATGCTGGAAAAAACATGGAGACAGGTAGAACACCGGAGAAATAGAGTCTGGGGAAGGGGCTGAGGCACAGAGAAAAAGAGGAAGAGGGGGGAATCCCAGTGAGTACCCATCCCAGGGCACTCCCAAGGGAGCCTCCCTCCAGAGTCCCTCAGGCCAAGTGGCCCTCTAAAGGGAGAAGAGACAGCATCCCTGACTTGGGGTCTGGCTGGTGGGCTTAGGTGGATACGTGGTGAAAAGTGATCGAGTGACCAGAACCTCAGGAGCCCTGTCTGACCACGCTGGACCCTACGGGGGGAGTCTATCTACTGGCCCCTTCTTTTTTTCTTTTTGAGAGATTTTTGCTATAGGCCACACGTGCTCGCCAGAGATTTTCTGATGAGTACACACACCCTATAGCAAAAATCTCTCTACCAAACACCCCCCCCCAAAAAAAAAAAAAAAAAAAAAACAGAAAGGCTGGGTAACTTGCCTGAGGAGCACAGCACATGAGTGGCAGGCCAGAGCAAGGCCTGGCTGAGCCCTTTCCCCCTGTACCCTTCACACTTGGCCACTACTTACCCAGCTGGCCAACAGGCTCTGATAGAATGTTCCATCCCTGTCTTGGGTCCCCAGGGAGTTGGGAAATGTCTTCAGAGCAGTTGGACCCACACTGGGCAGGGCTTGTGGAATTTCCCCAGCTGGAGGTGGCCAGAGGGCAGGGGACAGCTCTGGTGGGCTGGCAATTACAAAGTCAGTGGAGAGTAGCCAAGAAGTGGAAACTGAGGTTAATCTTTTGAGATTAAAAGGTCTTTGTTGTGGGCCAACTAGGTGGCGTAGCGGTTAAGGCAGATGAATCCCCCATGGCTGATGGTGCAGTTTGAGTCCTGGACCCAGTGGCTTAAAAAACACTGGGCATGTGTGCATGCATGCCCTAAATCCCGAGAGGAGAATGGAGGAAGGATGGCCTTATCCCCCTGGGAGCGCTTTCTCACTCTCACTTTCTCTCCAGCAAGTGCAGATGCCCTATAGCAAATTTAAAAAATAATACTAAAGGAGTCTTTGTTGCAAAACCCTCTATCCAGGTCCACACAGGTATGAATGAGACACTGGGGCACTGTGCGGCCGTTCATTCATTCATTTAACATTTACAAGCACTCCCTGTGCTCTGGGAGCTAGGGAGCCACAGGAAGACAGGAAGACTGAGACCCAGAGGGGACCCCAGCTGGGCAGGGGGCAGTCGGTGTTAAGGATTGCTGATGGGCACATGTTGATGGGGAGGCTGGGGCAGGGTTGGGCACAGGCCATGGGTTGGTCTAGAATCCACCTGAGTCAATGTCAGGGCTGGGTTCAAAGGGCCCCCAACCCATACCTCCCAGAGAAGGGAGGTGTTTCCTTCTGAAATGTGTGACCATCTGCTAAGTTACCCACACAGACCACTGTCCACACAAGGCTGTTTGTTTTGTGATGGTGGAAATTTTGCAACATGTTTCTCAGGATAGAAAATAAAGGCAAAGAAAAGCAATGCTGGAACCAGCAGTTAGCGTAATGGCTATGTCACTGGACTCCCACGTAGTCGACCGCGGTTCACGTCCCGGACCCGGTGGCTTAAAACTCATGCCAGGTGCGTGTGCGTGCGTGCCCAAGATCCTGAGAGGAGAATGGAGGAGAAGGGACCATCTCCCCTGGGGGGGTGTGACCATCCCCCCTGGGGGGTGATTTCTTGCTTTCTGTCTCTATGTCTCTCTCTGTCTGTCTGGCGAGCGCACGCGCCCTATAGCGAAAAAACCTCTCAAAAAAAAAAAGCAAAGCAAAGCAATGCGTGGTCGTAACTCATAGTGGATGGAGGGCCTCCTATGGGGTGGCGAAGCAGCTGGGCAGCAGAGAAGGGCCGGCTGGACATGAGGTGGGTGCAGAGTGTTAGAGGACACCTGTTGTCAGGGCCAAGGATGGCCGAGTAGGCAGGATACCAGGCCCAGGACAAAGCCCAGGAGCACTGTGGGAGACAAGAGAGGAAGGTGGGCATGGATGCCTGGTAGGGATCCTGCCGAAGCGCTCCTGGGGCAACTGATATCTCGGGTGCATTGACGCCACACGTCTGGGCATAAGGCCTGGGAGGCCCTTGAAGGGCAATGGAGTGAGTGGGTGATGAGGAAATAGGGACCCTTTCTCCCCTCCACCTCCCTCTTCCCATTTCCCTTGGCCTCCACCCTCTGCGCTCAATACCCCGGGACCCTGTGCTGAGAGTTGGGGGGCACAGCAGCCCCAGAAAAGGACTCAGGGTCCAGAGTCCAGTGTGTCTGCTCACCCTGGCCAACAGGGCCACCAGGGCCGACCCCCACCAGCCTGTTGTCCCCACTCTGGCTACTGCTCCCACTGCCCTGGGCTGGAACGGGACACAAGATTCTTTCAAAAACATTTCCTTTGCAAAATAAGCCTTCGAAATATGTTTTTGGAAACGGACTCCTGATCTGAACAGGAAGACGTTAATTACAGTCCCTCCCCAGAGGGGCGCGGGGGAGGAAGCCTGGTGGTCAGAAACATGAGCAGGGGCCAGGACGCCCACTCTGAGGCCCCGGCCCACGCCCAGCCTCGCCCCTCCCCGCTCCCCGCCTCATGGCTCCACTGGGCCTGGCTCCTCCATCCTTGACTCTTGAAGGGCCCAGGCTCCTTCACCCCCAACCTAGAGACAAAGATCCAGGGTGAGTTGATGACACGGCCAGTGTCACAGGTCAGTGGCAGAGCAGGGTAGAGCCCCCTCCCTCTGCTGCTACACAGTGTCCGTGTAAGAGCATGGTGAGGCATGTGCACATGTGTGTCTGTGTGTCTGTGTGTATGTATAAGTGAAGGTGAGTGAGCACATGCCAGGATAAGGTGGGAGCAAGATGAGGGGACATGTTGGCAGCACTTACTGAGCTCCAGGTGGACCTCCCAAGACCTGCCCCTCATCCCTCCAGGCCATAGCCCCCAGTGCAGGGTGCTGGGTACGCTTGGGTCACAGCAAGAAGGAAGAACATGGGGGCCGAGGACTTCCCTCTCTACTCCTGCTTGTAAACCCTGACCACCATCTGACCACCATCCAACCAAGGGTCAGCTAGGCTCTCTTCAGACTCAGTCCACCACAGACTGTTTTCTAGATGTTTCTATTTCTGTCTTTCTTTCTAGAAGGCATGTGCACTCACCAGAGAGAGACAGAAGGAGAGAGTGAAAGCAACCCCCCCAGTGGGGTGTGGTCATGTCACAATCTCTTCTTGGGATTGTGAGAACCTTTTTGGAGAACCTTCTCTCCATCCTGTCGGGATCTGAGGTGCACACACACAGACACACACACATGCCCTGGCAGTTTTTCATGCTGCCAAGGATGGGACTTGAACCCCAGTTGGCCATGTGGGATCTGGCTCTCTTAACCACTAGGCCATAGGGCCAGCCTAGAAATGTTTCCATTTCTATATTCATCTCATTGAACTCTGCTCTGGGTCATGTAGTATGATTAGTACTAGAGATTGTGGTGTCTCTGGAAATCTGGGGATATCTGCACCCTGACTTTTGCTTGGCCATCTAGCCAGGGGTCCTACAGCTTAGTCTACAGCACCAACGTTCATCTGAGTATAAGTACATGGAATGAGGCTAAGGCCACTCTCCCACCCATCCATCCATTCTGACCATCCCTCCATCCATCCATCCATCCATCCACCAACCCACCCATCAGTCCCTCTGTCTATTCAACCATCCATTTACCAACGGTCCACCCACATCACATGTCTACCTATTCATCTGGCTATGCATATGGGGCAGGATGCTACAGGAGAGGATCAGAGAAGCATGGAGGATGTGGTGGGACAGGGGACAGTGGAACCCCAACCCCTCCCAGGCCTCCCTCTGGTTTAGTCTTCCTCTTCCCCACGGCAACCTCCTGCAACCATCAATTATTGCCACATCTCCCCATGGACAAATGGCTTCCTCTTCAGCACCCACCCTGCCTAGGGAGGGGGCTCGTGGAGGACAGAGGTCATTGCTCTTCATTCCCTGTCTCTAGCTCAGGCCCCAAGGAGTGGATGGGTGTTTGCTGAGAGGCCTCAGACCTGTCACTGTCAGTATGGTGGGTGTCCTCTTGTTTCAGGGTACGGTCCCAGGGCAATGCATACAGCCATGGGCAGCCACAGAGAGGACTTACTGTCAGGATGGCTGGGTGGAGGCATGGCTTAGTGGGTCTCTGACCCCCACACATGTGCCCTCTTCCCCTTCTGAGCTCAGTGCAGGCTTGAGCCTGGGTTTCCAGGAGAGGCTATGAGAAAGGCTCCTTGAGGACTCCTTGTAGGCCATAGGCCATCTTGTGGTGGTGGGGTGTCTGTCACCCGAAGCTCTGGGAGAAAGCTCTGGACCGAACCCAGGTGATTCGATGGGGGAAAAAATGCCCCTGAGAGGAGACTTGTGCCTGGACTGCCAAGACCTGAGCTCATCCTGGTCTCATCTTCATTACTCTCCCACTGGGATGAGTAAGGGGGGACTCCAGGCCCTTTGTCCCTAAACAGAGGGCAGGAGCCCGGTCACACTCACACTCTCTTCTCTCTGTCTTCCACTGTGTCTTTTTTTTTTCTTTTTTTTGGAGAGGTTTTCACCATAGGGTGCGTGCGCTCACCAGACAGACAGAGAGAGACAAAGAGAAAGAAAGCAAGAAATCACCCCCCGGGGGGATGGTCACGCCGCAATTCCTTCTCCTCCATTCTCCTCTCGGGATCTTGGGCATGCACGCACATGCGCCCGGCGTGAGTTTTAAGCCACCGGGTCCAGAACGCAAATCGCAGTCAACTACGTGGGAGTCCAGCGACACAGCCATTACGCTAACTGCTGGTTCCCCCACTGTGTCTTTGTCCCTCACTTTGTCTCTCTGTTCTAGCTCAGCCATCTCTGTCACCCTCCCTCCTTGACCACACCCTCCTGTGTCCCTCCAGAGCTCCAGGCCCTCTTTGGCCTCCCTTTGCAAACGAGTCCTGGTCTAACTGCCCAGGATTCTGCCCCAGCCCCCAGGCCTCAGGGCCCACTCAGGACTCTCCTCTCTAAGAAGGCCTCCTGTCTGCCAGGAGTGACTGAGGTCCACTGGACTCTCCCACACAGACCATTCCACCGTCACCGCGAGGACCTCCATCCTCTGCCCGCCTGCCTGAAGTGTGGCTAGTCTGGGACCTTGGAACAGGACGCAGGTGTGGTCCAGTCTGGGACTCAGCGCTGCTGGAGACTGCAGCAAGTACTCAGGAGTGAGTGCTGAGTAGGCAGGTATGGATGGAGGAGTGGAGGAGGGGAGGGCTGAGACGAGATGGTATACAGTTCACCCAGCAGAGCAGGAGTGGTCATCTGTCCCCAAAGCCCATTGCATTTGCTGGCCAACTTGGCACCTGCCCCACAAGATCCCCCCATGACCTCCAGTGGCACAGGCCAGAAAGGCCCTGCGAGCTCCTGGCGCGTGCCCTCCAGAGAGGCCGGCAGGAATGGGTGTGCCCGCCTCGTGGGGCAGGCGGAGGAAAAGGTGGGGGCAGGAAGGGAGGCGGGCTGTGCTGGCGGGCACCCCACAGGTCAGCTGGGAGGCAAGGGCAGGCAGGGTGGACAGCAGCTCACAGCCCAGAACTTCTGTCACCCCAGCTGGCCTCTCCCAGATCTCTTGTCCTCCCGGCAGCCTCGTGTATAGGACCAGCAGGTCATGCTGGTCACAGCCAGAGATGTCTTCCTCTGGGGGGGCCCTTCGTCTGCTTTGCAGGCTGCTCAGCCCACACCAGTGGGGGAAGGGGCCGGGCATGAACCCTGACTTTGAGCCCTCCTGTCTGAATGACCCTAGGCTTGACTGAACCTCTGTGTTCTCTGCAGCAGGGCGTGGTGGCCCAGGCCCCTCATCTTCCCTCCTCGCCTGTGCTCAGCACAGCTCTGGGCCAGATGGAGCCTCCATGCACACAGGCTAAAGGACCAAGGGCTGGGGAAGCCTGATGATTCCCCTCCCCGCCCTCTGCCATGGTCCAGGGCCACCCTTCTGTGCCACCTGGTTCTGGCTGCAGTTCAGATTTGTTAGTGACACCCACCTGTGGGAGGCACTGTCACTTGAGACCCCTCTAAAGGGGCCTGGAACCCTGGTGAAGCAGAGGGGCAGTTTAACCAGGCAGGGGAGTGATCTGGCTGTCCCATGTCTTAGCCAGCCTCCAGGGCTCCCAGGCGGCCTCCCTGATCTTGTTCCTGACTCTAAAGCTGTACCCTACCCCCAACTGCACCTGAGGCAGGCTGGTGGGGCTGTAGGGCTGGAAACTGAGTGGGGCTGAATCACCTCTGAGCAACATTTTGGGGTGTTGCCCAAGTAGGGATGTGGGACCCAGGTGTCCAGAGAAGGGAGGAGACAAGGGTCTAGCAAGGGGGATGCAGGCTCCCGCCTCCGCCCCTAGGCTCAGGCCCATAATGCACATGCACTCCCAGGCGCACGTGTGTGCACTGCCTGTGGTACAGGCCTCTTACTGTAAAGATTTGATGTCCACTGCCCCCCACCTGCACTGAGAGAGCCCCTGGTTGCTTGCTGTGAAGCCCAAGGGTAGTGAAGAGTGAAAATCAGGCCTGATCCAGTCAGGGGCAAGGTTCTTGAAGAGGAGGCTTGGTGGGAGTGTTGCATTAGGGGGAGACACTGGGGTGGTAGTGCCCCCATCCAGCCCTTCCTCCACCAAGCACTGGCCACTTGCCCACCAGCCTCTGGCCTTGTGCCTGCCTGGACCTTAGACTTGGCCATCTGGATGGTGGGTTGGGCTCCCCGGTCTCAAAGGGTACCCCTAACACCAGCTATCAGACAAGTCTGGTTTTATGCTCCAAATTCTCACCCCAACCCAATTTTCTTGGGGCAGAAGAGGAAACTGAGGCCCGGAAGGTTATGCCAACTGCCCTGGGGCTCAGGACCTAAAGGACTGGAGTGCAGGCCAGGCCTCAGGTTCACTCAGGCTCTGGCATGGTGGGAGCTGCGTCCTGTCCATCTGTCCATTGTTCCTAGGCCATCAAGCCCCCACCCCACCCCACAACCGCTGCAGAGCTGAGGGGGAGGGGAGGGGCATGAGAGCGGAGTGGGGAGGGGTGGGCCAGACCTGTTAACAAGCTTCTCCCCAGCCACTCCCCACCCTTAACTCCCCAGGCCCTTCCCAGGCGGAAAATTCAATTAGTCTCGAGCAACTGCTTCGCTGAAGAGCCAGAGAAAGGGGACTGGAGAGAAAGGGGACCTGCCTGGCGGGTGTTGTGTATGCTGGGGGGAGGGAGAGGCAGGGGGGAGGTTGGGGGAGGAGGAAAGTCTGGGGGAAGTGGAGGCAGCGAAGATCAGGAAGCAAATGGTTTGCTTTTCTTCTCAGTCTCTTGTGTGTACACGCAGGTCTTTGTGACTGCATCCTGGGTTCTCATGTACACCTCTGCTCCCAGCACAAACAGCCCACAGATGCCCCCAAGTGTGACCGCCATAACTGTAGGCCTGCCCATACTAAGCCAACTCCAGGCTCTGGCTTTTCATGGCTGGATGCCACATTGTAAGGGTTGGTACACTGCAGTGTGAGAACCCCCTGCAAACTGCATCATGCCACCCTCTGTCCCCAGGCGTGTGGTGTGGCCTTTGTCTCCCCACATCAGCATCTCCCATGGATTCCACTCTAGCCTCTTATCCAGTCCTCAAACACTCTGCCCTCCTGGCCATAGGGACTTTGAGCACGCCATCCTCCCACACTTGGCAAGCTTCCCCTTCAACACTCTTGTGCCTGACTGGGTCCAGCTTTCTTCTGACTCTTCCACCACCCTTGGGCCTCAGAGCAAGCAGCCAGAAGGCCCTCTCTGTGGAGGTGGGGGTCAGTCTGTGTGGCTCGCTCTCTGTCCCTGCACTCAGCATGAGATCTAGCACACAGCGGGACTGTCAATGAAGATCCTAAGGGGCACTGGGCCTGGGCAGGACCCAGTTGTCAGGCCCACACATTTAGAACATGACAAATCCTGTAGCATAAACCCCCTTCTCTGCCTGGCAGACTCCTATGCACTCTGCTATAGCCTGCTTTCCAGAACCCTCTTGTCTGGGATGCCCAGAGCAGTTCTGAGGATCAGTGAGAATGAATCTGGCAGGCTGTTCCCTGTCTGGGGCATCTGAGCTTTATGACCCACTCTCCCACTGCCCACTCAAGTACCCCAAAAGGTGAGTGGGCCAGCCCCTTGTTCTGCTGTGTCATGCACAGGGCCTGCAGGGAGAAGATCTGTTTGGTCGTGCCTCTTCATGGAAGCCTCCATACCACCCAGCATGCAGGGCAGGGCAGGGTGGGGCAGGGAGGGGCAGATGGCCCATCAGATCCAGTCCCTTGCTCTGGCACCCCTGTCCCCATTGCCCAGCTTTGCCTTTGGCCCTTCCCACTGCCCCAATCCCCTGGCCCCAGCTGAGTCAGACACAGGGCAGTGTTCAGCTGTGGACAGGTTGCTCTTGGTCTGGGCAGTGAGCTCTGAGTGTCCCAGTGGAGCCGGGGACATGAAGGGAGCTCTCTGAGGAAGAACAACGGAGTGCCATACAACTGCTTCTCTGTGTAGTTCTTCTGGGGTCCACTGTCAGGTACAGTGGGAAGGGGGCCCCAGGGCTGGAGAAGGCAGGGGGTTTGGGAAGGGCCAGATGTGGGGAGGGGCAGAGTGTGGAGGAATGTGGGCCAACCCCTCCTCCTTCTCACAGAGAGACAGAGGCAGATGGCAGACTGGGGGGGGAGGGGGCTGAGGACAGAGGGGGAAGCTAGCCAGCCCTGCCTGAGGCTCTGATGGGCGTCTACGGCCCCCCTCAGGAGCCAGGGGGGACACAGCCTTCTCAAGTTCCTGGGCCCCCAACCTCTGCCAGCTGTGTGCATTTGGGGCCTTGCCCTGACGAAACTCAACACCAGAGAGGTGGGGCACCCCAGGCGTCTGCCGGCTTCCTGACCGCCTGCGCAGGGGCTTCCCCCACCAGGACCATAAGCCACTTATGACCTGCCGTGACACTTGCCCTAGTGGCTGTGCCTGTCCATAGAAAAAGGTCACAAGCATGAGTGTGAGCCTGAGACCTGCCAGGTGACATCACCCCAGAGGAGGCTGGAGGGTGCCATGTAGATGCGGCACCCAACCCCTGTACAGGCCCCACAACCCTCATGCATTCCAAGCTCCCCACGTGTGGACGTGTGCACACGAGGAGGGACCATCTCCTGGGCTGGGGAGATTGAGGTCCAGTTGGAGCAGGGTACCTGGGAGGCAGGAGGAAGAGTCTGCCCAGCCCCACCACCACCCTTGAGCTGAATTTTCCCAGGAGGTCCCGGCCTCCAGCGCAGGACCGTGATCACCCCTCCCAGCTGGCCAATCGCAGCTCTTCTCCCCTAGGAGCCTCACTGACTCCCCGGCATAACCGACTTTGCCCCCACCCCACCCCGGCTCCCCACCCCCTCAAACACATCCACGCTCCAGATGTGGAGACTGAGGCTCTGCCCAGAGCTAGCCCTGCCTCAGGTCCCTGGTTCCTGCCTGGAAGGAGGGACCCAGTCAGGGAGGGGCTGCCAGATGGTGTCATTCTGTGTCAACAGGGGCTTAGGCACCTGCTCAGCTCCGCCACCCTTGGCTTGGGCAGGCATTCCCCTACATTGAGGCTGGTGAAGGGTTGTTCTCGCTCAGTCCTAGTCTGGATCTCCTGCTCTGGGTGGGGTGCTGTCTTTCCACCCCCTCTCCCTCCCAAGCACAGACTAATTTCACAGACAGTTCCATGAAACGGGAGCCCTTGCTGCTCTCATCCCCAGGGGAATGGGTCAGGCTTCATTGCAAATCTTCCGGGATGAGCTTGGAGCTGGAGAGCTCATAGCATTTGGAGCAGGCGAATTGGGGAAACAGGAAAGTCAGAGGCCCCCACCTGGAGCCTGAGCTATGGAGGGACAGCAGGAGAGCTTGAGAAAGGGTCTCTGCTGAGACAAGCCTGCCAGGGCTAAGCTGTGGAGTGGCAAAGTCAGGTGAACAGGACCCTAGTGGGTGGAAGCCTCATATCTGGAGACTAGGGCAGGCAGGGCCTGGGACCAGCTCCGGGACAGTCTCTCAGTGGGGAGCTTGGAGGGCTCGGAGCTCGGAGTCCAAGTCTGAGCTGGCAATACTGGGTCACCAGGAGTCAGCGTAACAGTGGGATCGGTAGCCTCAGGGGTGCCAGCCACAGCCCGTGCTGCACTCCACTGCTGTCCGGCTGCCCTCCCCCACCTCGCACTGCAGCTCCTGGCCTGGCACTGGCCAGCACGTCCACTTGGAAAGCTCAGGCCCTAGCCACAGTGCGGCCACCCCTGCCTACTCTCACCCAGGCGCCCACCAGACCCCTGATTAGTTGGTGCCAAGTTGGGTAACTCTCAGCCCCTCTCAGCCTCAAGGACACAGGCAATTGCAGGGCAGCTGTGTGGGGGGATGCAGGAGGAAGGTGGGAGCCCCTTCTTGCCCAAGCCAGCACCTGCCCCCACTTTCTGAGAGTCCACAGGCCTTTTCCAGGCTGAGGAATGGCAGGTCTGGATTTCCATGTCAATGGGCCGGCGGGGCTGCCTAGTAAGCTGGTTAACAAGCCCCCAACCCCATTGGGGAGGCCTCAGGGGTGTTAACACAGGCCTCATTCTCCCCTGCTCTGCAGCCTCATGGTTGCCATGGTGTCCCGCAGGCCTTTTGGGCCACAGCTAATCCTGTCTCTGGGCCTTTCATCCTGATGGTCCCACCCCCAAGCTGGTCGCTGGTGACTTGACCATGCCCAACAAGGCTGGTTTCTCTGCTGGGGTCAGGAGAGGCCATAAATCCAGTCCCTGCTGCCTGCAGCCTCTGGCCTGAGCTCTTTGTCCTCATCATTGTCTCTACTTCCCCAGCCCTCCCTCCTGGGAGCTCTCCATGGCGGGAAGAGGCCTGTGCCAGGTGTTCAGCATGTCTCTTTATGGAGTGGAGGGTCCCCAGGCCCAGCCCAAACTCCTCATCCACATCTCCCTTATTTGGTGCTCCCTCCAGTCCAGATGTGGTGTTCCTGGACTATTCCAGGCCCATTCCTGCCTCAGGGCCTTTGCTAGTCCCCAGGTGTCCCCAAGCCCAGCTCACCTTTTGCAAGTTTTCACTGAAATATCATCGAGAGGCCACAGCCCCCCCCCGCCCCCCCCCAGTAGCACTGTCCCTTCTAGCGCACCTGAGTGCTCCAATTCACCAGGGCAGGGACTCCAGCCCGAAGGATTGCAGGTCAGTGGCAGGTGGAGGGTCTGCATGAAACAAGGGAGCACACTCAGCTGGGGGCTGGAGGGCAGCATGGCCCAAGGACACACAGCCATCACTGACTCCACTCTCTTGTTCTTGATCCCATGTCCCTCTTGGGCTCAGAACCTCACCATGAAGACCCTTTCCCCTCCCTCCAGCATCGTCTATCTGGAGTAGACAGATCCTAGCGTCCTGAAATCCTGGAATCCCAGGCCAATAGGCCACTTTCTGTCAATACCCTGGCCTCTAGGCCCATGCCTGGCTCCTCACTGTTGCTCCTCTGCTAGTTTCTGCTTTCACGTCCCCAGGGATGGAGAGCTTACCACCTAGACAGGAAGTGTCTCATTTCGTGGGTGTGCTCCCAGTTCTGGATTTGGGTTCAGACAACATGGAACTGCAACTCAAATGTTCCTACCAGTAGCTCCCCTGCAGGGGGGCTGTGCCCTCAGCTCCCAGCTCCTGGCATAGACAAGCAGCTGTTAGCAAGGGCCCTGGCCCCATACGCCCTACGTGGCCCCTCGTACAGAGTGCAGGGAGCCCTGGTGTGTCTCTCCTCCCCAGAGCCGGGCACCTGCTGATGCCCATAGCCACCCTCACTCTTCAGAGTCTTATAACCATTTCGTGAGAAAAGAAGAAATAGCCCCATTTGAGACCAGCAGTTAGCATAATGGCTATGTCTCTGGACTCCGGTGTGGTTCGAGTCCAGGACCCGGTGGCTTAAACCCACGCCCGGCGCGTGTGCGTGTGTGCCCAGGATCCCGAGAGGAGAATGGAGGAGAAGGGATAGCTGCATGGCCATCCCCCCTGGGGTTTCTATCTCTCTTTGTCTTTCTGGTGAGCACACACAATCTATAACAAAAACCTCTAAAAAAAAAAAAGAACTAGCCCCATTTTACTGATAAGAAAACCAAGTCTAGAAGGAAAGGGCTGGAGTCTTCTGGGAGAGGCAACCTCACTTCTGATCCTGAGGCCTCCCCCAGGCCATCTGGCAAGGCGGAGGCAGCCCAGACTCTGCCTCTCACTGACTTCACGTCTCGCCACAGCTCTCTGGGTCTCAGTGTACCAACTGTGAGGGAAACTCATCTGACATGGGGGCCTAGACCCAGGCTCAGCCCTCATGCCTTACCTCACCTCTGGAGGTTCTCAGTTCCCAGGGGTACCCAGATTCCTGTCCTGAGGCCACCTGGTCCAGGCCAGCCATGGGATACCTGAGTCCTGCTGGGTTTAGGGGACAGCAGGTGCAGAGATGGGCTGAGGGTGCCGGCTGGGCAGGGCCGAGGGTGTGCAAGGCAGGGGGGGGGGGGCGGTGCAGAGATAGACAGTAGGAAGGTAGAAGATCAGAGGATATGGTAGTTGGGTTGGGGTGGGGCAGGAGAGATTAGGGGGTGCCTAGAGGTCATGAAAGTTTCTGGGCAGGGTAGAGGAGCCTTGGTCAACTTGGTCAGTTTCCTCCTCTGTCACGGCCTGAGGACAAGGACTGCTGCCTTATGGGACCTTCTCAGGAAATGAAGCAGCAAGGCCCCTGGCCCACTGCACCCCAATGTGGGGAGGGACTGTCAGGGGCCCCCAAAGGGAGGAAGTGAGGAGGAGAGGGGAAGTGAGGAGGAGGGAGGAGGACAGACAGGGAACTTCTCTCTGCAGTGCGTGGGTGAGAGCGAGATTCCAGAAATCTCTGGGGAGATCATGAAAAAGCCAACCTCGAAAATGACATCGGCTGTGCTGTCAGAGCCTGCAGCTGCCCAGACGCTGTACTTCCTATTCGCCTGCCTCTCAAAGACCCGCGGCTGGCGAATCATGAGGGTCAGGCTCCTTTGCCAAATGGAAGCCATCACAGCCCAGAGAGGACAAGAGACTTGCCCAAGGCCACACAGCAAGAAGCTGTGGCTGCAGAATGAATGAATGAGTGTCCCAGGGGAGTATTGTGTGAGCTGTGTGTGTCATAGGCTGGCTCCCCAGAGTAGCAGAGCCCCAGAAGAGGAGCAAGAGCCTCAGCAACCCTTCCAGGGTGGCTAAACACCAGCTTCAATGGTCCCCCTCCTCAAATGCTGTCTTGAAGTGGAGGTGGGCAGAGACAGCAGCCTTTGCCCACAGCCACCCCTCTGGTCATGGTGGAGCCAGGCAGCCATTCACAGAGGCAGGCGCAGGCCGTGCTGGGGGTGCATGGATCTGCTGTTGTGTGGGCGCCGTTGGTCTGGCCCAGTGCCAGCTGCAAGTCCCAACAGGCTTGCCCACCTGGGAATGTGCCCAGCTTTGAGCTTGCAGGGGCCTGAGGCCCCCGCCCCCCAGCTCTGCTGTTCTCCTTCTACCCCCAGTCCCTAGTCTCAGCCCCCAACCCAGCCCACCCACCAGCATCTTGGTACCAACTAGAACGGGAGGGGGGGTGACCTTTGTTCAGAGTCTGCTCTCTGAACCCCAAGTTCCTGACTTGCAGTAATGCAGATAAAAGTAACCCCCTTAGGGCATGGCCTTGGGACTCAAAGCCCAGCAGAGAGCACAGGCTTGGCTAGTGGGTCTCTTTGGAGACTCGGAGTGGGGAGGGGTCCGCGTCTCTGGGTGAGACATAACTGGGCTCAGTCCCTGAGCCTGCACTATGCACCTGGGTCTAGGGGTTGGATTCAGTGGTGACTAGGACAGACGAGGTCCCCGCATGCTGAAGTTCATGATGTAGCGATGGCCAGACAATGACGATGATAATGACAATAACAACAATAACAATGGCCTATTAGTGTACCCTTACTGTGTACCAGGCTTTTGTCATCTTCACAACACTCTTTGAAGTAGGTCTTCTAATTATTCCCATTTTATAGTCTAACGATGGCACAGAGAATTGTGTGACTCACCTGAGGTCACCTCGCTAATAATTCACACAGCCAGATTTAAATCCCAGTAGTGTGGCTCTAAGAGCAAATGAACAAGCCAGCTATGTCCTGGAACAAAACTTCTCACCTGTCTCAGACTGTTTCCCATTGAGGTCCTTCTATCAAACCCCAGGGCGGATCTGGCATTGTTGATAGGAAGTGGTAGGCAGGAGGTCATCTTAGCCTAAGGTTGTGGGGTCCCCACCACAATAAGCCTCCCTTTCGTGGCCTATAAAATGGGGCTCCTCACTGTAGAAGAACCAGGTAGGGGCAGCTGAGGAATAGGACCCTTCATCCAGGGCTCTCTGGAAAGCCTGCCAACAGCAGCCATGGCCCACTGTGCCTTTGCCGGGGCCTGAGGGCCTCAGATCCATCATCTCCCCACGGGAACTGGCTGGGGGGTGCCGAGACAGCACAGACATGGATGCCATGGGGGGTGGGCACAGAGGTCATGGGAAAGAGCCCTGGGGAAGGCCCCTGTGGACACACCTGGGCGGCCCAGCCCCCCAGGGGACAGGGAGATGGCATCAGAGCCAGCCCCGCTCACCCGCAGCCAGACAGCCACCCGCCCAGCTTGCTGGTGGGGCCAGAACTGCCCGCAGTCCCTGGGGAGTGACCTCGCTCTGGCTCACAGAGGCGAAGATAGGAAGAGGCAGAGGAACCGGCTGTGCGGGACACCTGAGCCTGCTGACCAGGCCTCCCAGGGGGCAGCCACCGGGGGTCTGAGAGGCAAAGACTAGACCCGTTCCCACCGCCTCCCCCCAGAGGGCTAGGGAGGAAGCAGGTCAGCAGGTGGTGGGCCAGCTGGGGCCTGGGCCTGCCCCAACCCGCATCTGCTGGGCAGGGGAGACCAGGCCAGGCGCCTCCTGGCCCCGGTTTCTGTATCTGTGACTAGGGACATTGTCCCTCCCTCCCCTTGGCCCTGGGAGCAAGGCAGGCATGCAAAACTATGACCCTGTTCACAGATGGGGAAGCCGAGGCTTCAAGCGGAACTCAGGGGAGCTCCCAGCAAGAAACGCTCAGGAGGTGTGTGGCAGCCGACCCAGCGTCAAGTCCTGAAGCCACTGCCAGGTGACCCCTAAGCCTCTGAGCCCACATCTTGTAAAGGGCGCTTCAGCCGAGCCTATGCCTGGCATGGGTGATTATAGGGCGGAAGCTGCTTTCTGGCCACGGGGCAATCATGGGGGGCAAGTGCTGGAAGCCCAACCCTGCTGGCTCAGGGCCCGGTGGCCACTTGCCCAATGCTCATGCCCAGACCTGAGGACTGTGAAAAACATCCTGCTGAGAGGGTCTGCGGTGAGCTGGGCAACCCAGCCATGTGCACCCCCTCTGTTTCTTGTGCCAGGAGGTGCCTGGGCCCCCAGAAGCAGCCAGGGAGACAGGGGCAGAATGCCTGTCTGTCCACTCATCCTGTGCAAGGGTGGGGACTGCAGGCTGTATTCCTAGTGGGCAGGCCTGGCGCTGCCTGCTCTCCAAGTTGCCATCCCCGCCTGCACTAAGGCCTCCCTAGATTCCCAAGCCTGCTTCCATGAAGAGTAGGCAACTGGCTTAACTTCCTTTAATGAAGGACAATCCAGCCTCCCAGAATCTCTGGCATCTGGGGGTGTAGTAAATTGAATAGTAGTCCCCCCAAAATATAGTCTACGTCCTAAACCACCAAAGGGGATCTTACTTGGAGAAAAGGTCTTCACAGATGTAATTAGTTATCCTGGTCTAGGTGGGCCCTCAATCCAATGACTGTCGTCTTTATGAGAAGACTCGAGCCAGCAGGTGATGTGGTAGTTAAGGTGCTGGACTCCCACATGGAATGGTTCAAGTCCCAGACCTGGTGCCTTGCTTTGTCATTTTAACTCTCTTTCATTGTTTCTCTCTGATAAGCGCACATGTCCTATAGCAAATTTTAAAATACTAGCAATAATAAATTAAATAAATTAATAATTCTTTAAAAAGAAAGAGAGAGAAGACTCAGAGTGAAGGCTGAGGGAATGACAAGCTAGAATGAAGCCTCTATAAGTCAAGGATTGCCAGAAACAACCAGATGCTGGGAGAGGGGGTAGGACGGACTCCCTCCCAGCCTCAGACAGAACTGAGCCTACCGACACCTTGGCCCTGAAATGCTGGCCTCCACCACTGTGAGCCAATGCATACCTGTTGTTTTGAGCCATGTTTGTGTCAGTTTGTTACAGCTGGGGAGCTAGAGGAGGGTCTGAAAAGGTTGGTCTCCCTGAACCTAGAAAGGGAACAGTCTGGGAAGGGGACCCAGCTGGGGAACCACATGGGTAAGCCTCCTCCTGAGAATTTTCACAGCTTGGGGGTTCCATACACCCCCAAGCCTCAGTGGCTTCAGCTCACTGATCCAGGTGGGTTGTGGCGATACACTCACCATAGACTAAATCTCCTGGATCTCTGGGTTCAAGGATGTCCCTGTCCCCTAAAGGACCAAAATACTCTAGTCTGGCTGGAAAACCCCCTTCAGACCAGCTATAAGGTTCTCCCATCAACCACCTTCCCATAGACTGGTCTTCTTGCCAGAGAGGACTTTATCTCTCCTCCTTTTCTCAAGTTCCAGCTCTTTAAAGATAGACATTCCCCACCAGTCCAGCCCAGGACCCAGGAGTCCCCTGAGCACCCTCTGAAGACTGACCTACCCTTGCCTATAAGCTCTAACGTACAGGAAGTCCTGTGCAAATGCTCTCTGAGCCAGTGAGTGGATGGGGAGCCCTGGTCGACCCCAGTGCCCTTGCACCTGCTGTTTCCTACACTGGGATGACATCCCCACAGGCTTGTGGCAGCCCCTGTGTTGGCCCATACATTGGCTCATACACTGCCTCCTTGATTAGCCAGCCTGCCAGCTTATTCTCCAACCCCACTTTTTATATTATCGTGCTGATCTCTAGCATGGTTTTATCTGCTTGCCTGCACACGCTCTGCTTGCCCCCAGTGTACTGTGAGTTCCAGAAGGCAAGGCTACTTCTGTCTTGCTCATGTTCCCTT
Source organism: Tupaia belangeri chinensis (assembly GCF_000334495.1). Taxonomy (NCBI): domain Eukaryota; kingdom Metazoa; phylum Chordata; class Mammalia; order Scandentia; family Tupaiidae; genus Tupaia; species Tupaia belangeri. Next base: position 876,517 of record NW_006205068.1, on the reverse strand, counting down.
TCTAGCACTCAACACTGGACCCAGCATCTCAATGGTATGTCCAGCTACAGGAAGGGGAGGGCTTGGGGCCTGCTCAGGACTGGCCCGCTCTCTCGGGTGAGCGTCCCAGTGGTCTGCCCAAGACCAGCTTGCCTCAGCTACACCTTGGCATGGACTGCCCCTCACCTGGATGAGTCAGCAGGCCTGGCCTCTGCCCCAAAGACCCGCGGCTCACAAAGCCAAGGTCAGTGGGGCCCAGAGCAGCTGCCAGCGGGAAGGTCCAAGGAGGGTTTCACGGCTGCCACAGTCACAAGTGCCCTGACCTGGGAGCGGGGCTAGGGCGGGCTGTGCTTCCCTAAGCAAACCCTGTCTGTCTCAGGGCCTGTAACTGCTCTTCAGAGCAATGAGAACTGGAGACCCTGGAGTCTCAGGGAAGCAGGGATTCCACTCAGATGGGTGCTGGGGAGATGGTGAGAGAGAGAGGGTTGAGTCTCTCTCTGCCCCTGAGGTGCTGCGCTCAGGCCTGGGGATGAGCTGGAAGGAGCCTCCTTGCTTCGTTTGCTCTGAGGACGGGGCAGTGGGACAAAAGCCTAGACATGGAAGGCATCCTGGAGGAAGGGGTGGTACCGCATTAGGATGAACTGCAGGGGAAGGTGAGTCTGCCCCAGAAGCCCTGCTTCTTGAAGAAGCACCCTCTGAGGAGAACCAACACATGCTTCCTGTCAAGCTGGGTACAAGGGATTCTACGGTAGCCACCACTATGCTGGTCAGGAAGCATGTGTCAGGGACACACCCCAGCCCTGGACCTCACCCAGAGCAAGGCCTGGCCTCAGCCTCTCACCTTGGCCTGGTCACTTCTCTCGGGACCAAAGACGAAGCCAGCTCGATCCGCCTTGTCCTTCCTGACTCTCCAGCTGTGCAGGAGGAAGGAGCTATCTTGGGCCAGCGGCTGGGCTCCGGGCGTGTGCACACCAGGACACGAATGTCCCCTGCACACAGCCAGCCCACACGTGCAGACTGGCAGCATGCCATGCCTCCACCACCCACGGCTCACCGTACACCACATGCACGCATGGACACACACGTGCGCATAGCACTGCCCTGTGCCCGCAAGCCTGTTCTTGTACATCAAGTCGTGTGCCCGCCGGCACGCATTCCTACCAGAGAGGCTTTGTCTCTGTCGGTGACACACCCAGCTTCCTGCAGTAGCCGCGGTATGTCCGAGGAGTAATTATTAACATAGCTCCCCATACTCTTAAAAGTGTCCCAGGTTAGACAATAAAATATGTGGTCACTACTGTTTGGGGTACCAAGACGAACTCAACGGGGCTTATGCTAAGCTGGGCACAAGGGATCCCAGGGGTAGGTCTGCAGGGCCACAGCTGGGGGAGGGTGGTAAGATGGCATTCGCATCCAAATGGCCAGGAGCCCTCCTCATTCCTACACTGGACTTGGGAGAAGGAGTGCAGGCCTTGCACCTGGACCTGCAGTTGTCAGCCTGCCTCCTCTGCATCCCCATCACTACTGTGGGTGGGACTGTGGCTTTGTCAGTGCTGGCTGCTGGCGGAGGACAACCTTGCCATCTGAGCGGAGGGCCGCAGGAAAACATCGCTGAGAGGAGTCAAACAGGAGGTAGGAGGGGCCGGGCAGTGCCAGGGCCGCTGTGCATACCTGTGCAGGTCATGCACTGACCCAGGCATATGCCTGAAGGCCAGCCCATGCTCTGATCATTGATCTGCGAAGAAGCAGCTCCTTTTCCTAAGCAGTGGCCCTGGGCAGTGGAAAAGCTATCTCGCAGGCCAGGGTCCATGCTTCTGTAAGACCCTGTGTCAGGGGGCCAGCAGGTAGTGTGGTGGTCAAGGAGCTGAACTCCCACATGGCAGACCGTGGTTGGAATCCTGGACCTGGTGGCTTGCTTTCTCACTTTCTCTCTCTCTTCCTGTCTGGTCAAATTTAAAAATAATAATAATAGTAATAATATTTATAATAAATAAAATAAAATAAATAATTGACAAAGACCCTGTGTTGGTTGTGGCCCTGTGTGCACACATTCATGTGCCTGTGTGTGCTCTTACCCTGGAAGCTGCCCAAATAGCTCAGAAGACCGCCCTGGGCAGGGAAGCGCATCCTCGTCTGGCCTGGGAGGCCGTGGTTCCCAGGCCATCACAATGGCTACACAATAGGGTCCCCCTAGGGATGGAACGTAATCTTGGGCTATTGAAGACCTGAAAGCCGTGGCCCCTGCCCTGAGCCGGCAGACAAGCCTGCTGGCCCCACCTGGGACACCTGATCTAACGTCACCCTGCCTCAAATGGGGACACTATCCACCCTGCTGAGACGGGGGGGCGGGGAAACTAGGTCGCTGGGATATAGTAACAGCAGTGATGAGCAGGGATGAGATAGGAGGATGGCAGCCATTACCACCACATGGCCAGCCTCAGAGGATATACCAGGGCTGGGGGTCTCAGAGACCCAAGGAAGGCTCAAGTGACTGCTTGTCTGGGGGTGTGTGTGGCTGAGACTAGAGAGAAACAACCTGTCTAGGACCCCGCATGAGTTGAGAACACAGCCAAGACTAGGGACCCTCCCTCCCCCACCCAGAGAGATGACACAGGCCATGCTGCAGGCTGCGGTAGGCGCCAGGCCTGGGGACCAGCTCAGGCTGCCTCGCTCCCACCCCTCCTGGAGCATGCTGACAGCTTCCCACTCCTCAGTGGGCACATCAGCTCTTGCTCAGCCTCCTGGTCAGACAGAGCCTTTCAAGGGGAAGTGGAAGAAGCAGATCTGGCAGGGCCTCCTTCAGGGAGCCATGACCCAAAGGTCCTCCATCACCACCCCATCTCTGGATCAAGTGCTGTCGCTGTGCCGCCCCCCATACACTCTGCAGTTCCTCACACCTGCAGGTGTGCCGCCCCCCATACACTCTGCAGTTCCTCCCACCAGCAAAATTTCCTGGGCTGTGAGAGATAACCAGGAAGTGTGATCCCAGGGATGCTCACTCCCAGCATGCCTGGTGCTGCATGCTAATTACTATGTGGCCCTGCCGTTGTGGGCCTCCAACTTCCCATCTGTGAAATGGGACTTTGACACAAAATCTGTAAGATCTTTCTAGGTCTTCTAGTAAGGGCCAAGTACAACAAACTCTGAGCTCTTCAGCAACTGAATACTCTCTGAGGGTCAAACTGACTGCTGGGGGCAGGAGGGGACCTGGGGATAAACAAGATGTGAATGAGATGAGGGAGCAAGCCTAGAAGACTTCCCAAGGGAGATGGCAATTGACAAGAAGTGCCAGAAGTAAAGTGTGTGCTGGTCTGGCTGAGGCCCAAAGGCTTTAGCAGGCAAAGGGCAGGAGGTTGCTAGGGGCCCGGTCATGCTAGCCAGCCAATGCCAGGAGCAGGGCCAGCCGTCTTAAGTGAGCAGTGTGGAGTGAAGGTGTCAGACCGGAACACCATCTGTAGACTTAGGGTTGACCCTCAGTGTCTGGCCCAGCCTACCCTGCCAGCTCCCCACCTGCTGTAGATCAGGTCAAGGAGTCAAGGCACCCTGGACATGGAGTGAGCATGGGATTGAGATCCAGGGAAACCAGCTGACAGGCACGTGGGTTGCTCAAGATGGCCCAGAGAGACCTGGCTTCAGTCCTGTCCAGAGAATCATAATCCTATCAAGGCGGCTAGTGGGGGCAGATAAGGGACCAGATGACCCTGGAGGTTGCCCAGGGCAGCCTGGCATGCTACCTCGCCATTTCGACAGCTTGCTCCGGCAGTGGGTAGACCTATTATGGCAGTAAACACTCCTCGCACTGCAGCCCTGCTGAGCCTGGAGCCAGCCGTCTCTCCTGTGTATACCAGATAGGCGGCTCTCTGGGAGCTGACTCTACTCCTTGGATGAGGGTGGTGGACAGGGCCACTCCCACCCCACCCTGTGTGACCCAGGCCAGCTCACTTCCCTCTCTGAGCCTCAGCTTCCTCATTTGCAAAATGAGACCCAGAGACACACCCTGCAGGGCCTTTGACCCTGGACACCCCCACCCCCACCACACCCCACTTCCTGTCCACGCTCTACCCTCTGGCTCCAAGCCTACCTGCATTTGGCAGAGTGGCCTGGGGTACCCTCTCTCCAAGGCACAGCCTGAGAGGCTGTGAGAGGGAGTGGGTGGACAGGAGTGGTGAGGGGAGACCCCCCCAGCATGGGGGGGCAGAGAGGAGCTGGGGAACTTAACCTGGCAGGCTCAGCACAGTTCCGTCTGCTGCTACTGTCAATATGTGCCTTCCTGTTTTGGAGATTAAACCTCGGCTGAGCAAACAGCTTTCAAGGAGGCCCCTCCCTCCACCCCTATCCCCAACCATGCCCTAAAGCTGGGACCACCCAGAGGCTGTGGCCAGTGGCAAGGGTAGGGGGCCCAGCTCTGTAGCCCTTGCCCTCATCAAACCCTGGATGGCAGACTAGGCAGCCTGACCCTTCCCAGCCCCCTCCAGATCCTTGCCATGGCCACCCACCGGAAGCCCCCCGAGCAATCCTTCCGGTTTATGGACTGCACTGTCCCCGAAGGCCTTTCCTGCTGCATCCTCTACCCTCACGTGACCTCCTGCAGGAAGGCAGGAGCAAGTCACTCCTCTGGCCTCACTGCCAGGCACATGCCCATCTTGTGTGGACCCAGATGGAGCAGGATAGCTACCACCAAGAATGCCTTTGAGGTTTGTGCCTGGGGAGAGCCCCGCCGTCTCGAGAATGACTTCACTACCTTGGTGCCTGGACCTTGTGGGCTGGAACGCTCTTTGATGTGGGGCCTTACTTGTACACTGGGGCTTTTTAGCAGCATCCTGGCCTCTGCCCAGCAGATGCTACTAGCATTGCCCACCCCATCCCAAGCATAATTTCCAAGTGCTCTCTAGGGACCAGAATCAGCCCCAGTTGACGCCCATTGGGCTAGTCCCTGCAGATGGCTTAAAGTACCAAGAAACCAGAGCCACAAAACGGAGAGCACATCAAAGGCCTGGCCTCAGTCCAGTATGGAGCCCTGAGACCCTGTCCCACCCGGGTCCTCTCCAGCTAGGATCTGACTTCTGGGAAACCTGGCCTTGTCCTCCCTCTGCAAATCCTTCCCAGACTAAGCTTTAACATTGGCAGATCTGGGGCCAGCAAGTGGCATGGTGGTTAAGGTGCTGAAATTCCCACATGGCCAACCATGGTTCAAGTCCTGAACCTGGTGGCTTTCTCTCTTTCTCTCTCGTCTTTCTCTGGCAAACTCATGTGAAAAAAAATAATAATAAATAATTATTTTTAAAAATATATATATATATTGACAGATCCTTCCAAAGAATGGAGGGGGGAGAACAAAGGCCAAGGTGGCTCCTAGACCACCTCGCATCTTCCTCCCTCCCAGGTCATAAGAACAAAAGGCCCAGAGAGACAGAAAGGACGGCTTGAGGTGGACACACATCGTCTGAACTGGACCTCAGAGTTACTTCTCCTCCTATAATACACCTCATTTCCCTCTTACTTGCAAAACTTCCATGGCTCCCTATCATCTCCCACGCTGACTTCCTGATCCCTGGATGTCTGAGGGACCTGCTCACCTTTCCAGCCTCAGACCAGGGGCGTGGGCCAGTGGCAAGGGTAGGGGGCCCAGCTCTGTAGCCCTTGCCCTCATCAAACCCTGGATGGCAGACTAGGCAGCCTGACCCTTCCCAGCCCCCTCCAGATCCTTGCCATGGCCACCCACCGGAAGCCCCCCGAGCAATCCTTCCGGTTTATGGACTGCACTGTCCCCGAAGGCCTTTCCTGCTGCATCCTCTACCCTCACGTGACCTCCTGCAGGAAGGCAGGAGCAAGTCACTCCTCTGGCCTCACTGCCAGGCACATGCCCATCTTGTGTGGACCCAGATGGAGCAGGATAGCTACCACCAAGAATGCCTTTGAGGTTTGTGCCTGGGGAGAGCCCCGCCGTCTCGAGAATGACTTCACTACCTTGGTGCCTGGACCTTGTGGGCTGGAACGCTCTTTGATGTGGGGCCTTACTTGTACACTGGGGCTTTTTAGCAGCATCCTGGCCTCTGCCCAGCAGATGCTACTAGCATTGCCCACCCCATCCCAAGCATAATTTCCAAGTGCTCTCTAGGGACCAGAATCAGCCCCAGTTGACGCCCATTGGGCTAGTCCCTGCAGATGGCTTAAAGTACCAAGAAACCAGAGCCACAAAACGGAGAGCACATCAAAGGCCTGGCCTCAGTCCAGTATGGAGCCCTGAGACCCTGTCCCACCCGGGTCCTCTCCAGCTAGGATCTGACTTCTGGGAAACCTGGCCTTGTCCTCCCTCTGCAAATCCTTCCCAGACTAAGCTTTAACATTGGCAGATCTGGGGCCAGCAAGTGGCATGGTGGTTAAGGTGCTGAAATTCCCACATGGCCAACCATGGTTCAAGTCCTGAACCTGGTGGCTTTCTCTCTTTCTCTCTCGTCTTTCTCTGGCAAACTCATGTGAAAAAAAATAATAATAAATAATTATTTTTAAAAATATATATATATATTGACAGATCCTTCCAAAGAATGGAGGGGGGAGAACAAAGGCCAAGGTGGCTCCTAGACCACCTCGCATCTTCCTCCCTCCCAGGTCATAAGAACAAAAGGCCCAGAGAGACAGAAAGGACGGCTTGAGGTGGACACACATCGTCTGAACTGGACCTCAGAGTTACTTCTCCTCCTATAATACACCTCATTTCCCTCTTACTTGCAAAACTTCCATGGCTCCCTATCATCTCCCACGCTGACTTCCTGATCCCTGGATGTCTGAGGGACCTGCTCACCTTTCCAGCCTCAGACATCCCAGGATAGCCCTGCTTTGCATTCTAATCCCACCTCCACCTACCAAACCTTCAAGCCCTGAGACAAATGTCACCACCTTTTTCTAGAAGCCTTTCCAGCATACCTCTAGTCTTGGCACATAACAGGATTCTATTTCGCCAGAACTTGGGTGCCTTTGGGCCTGATCTATCTTCCCACTCTTGCTGTTCTCTGTGTTGGGGACATTGGGTGTTGTGGACTCTTTCCATGAGACACTAAACTCCCTGGGGTCAGAGCCTGTGTCTGAGTCATCTCCTAAATTCCCCCAGTGCCAAGCAGAGCCAAGCATGGTGAAAACGCTCAGGGATGCTGTGGGTGGGTGAATGGGACAGGATAGCTGGATGTGCAGACAGATGGGGAGGTGGGTGGAGGCAGGTGGAGGCCTGAGCCCTTCACTAACTCTCAGTTCTTATGGTGGTGGCTCAACTCTTAGGTGCGATTGCCATTCCTAGACACATAATCTCCTCTAGCTGCCCCGCTTCCAGAATAGCTCCTCATGAGGGGGAAGGAAGCAACATCGGTCCATGTCACAGAGGAGGAGCTTGAGGTCAGGGAGCCACAAAGACAAGCCCCAGATCATGCAGTAAGCAGAATTCCCCTATGATCCAAGACTCTGACTCCTGCTACCTCCATCCGGCCTGAGTCCCCTCCCCCAGCTGCTTCTGACAGGGGCACAGGGTCATGGCTGGTGCCTGGCAGGCACTGGCACAGCCACAGCCCATCCCCGGCCCTTTGCCGGCTGCCGCACAAGCCAGCCATTCTTGGTAAGACAAAGGCCTGCTGCGGCAGAGTGGGTCTGGGAGTCTGGCTTCTGCAGGACGTCAGTAAGGGGTCCTGGTGTCCGGGCTCTGCTACTGGGGGCTGCAAATCAGATTAGCCCAGTCCAGCTCCACAGTCCAGCTGGCCTCAGGCAGTCACCAGGAAGAGGCACAGCTGCCAGTCTCGGGCCTGCTGTCCTTCTGGTGTGGGCAAACCAGGTCCCAAGGCTGAAAGACCCCTCCTGCTCCTTGATGTGAGGTCAAGGGTGTGCATCTTCATCTCTCCAGACCCTGGGGACCATCTGTAAGACTAACAGTTTGAGGGAGACCAAATACCTCTAGGTGATATTTGGAAATGGCTCCAGTGCAGGGTGGACACCCAGCACAATGCCACTGAGAACTGGTCCCCACTCAAACCCTCCCACAGGTCCCCCCTCCTGCCTTGTGCCAGCTCAGAGGTCAGCAGATAGCCCTGCGGGGCTTCTTACCCTGAGACTCATGCTCCCCAGGGCTGGGTATTTTGGGGATGGAAGCAGGGACACGCTACTTTGAGTGCCCTGTGTGTCTGCATTTCTGCCTACCCACCTGACATGTTTATCAAGCACCTGCTATTTGCCAGGTATGGTGCTAGGCACAGGAGCACAGCCATGAACAACAGTGTTCTGCCCTCATGTAGCTGATATCCAGCCTCCCCAGCCACACACCTCTGTCCACCCATGCATCCACCCATCCTTCTATCTGCCTACCCATCTGTCTGTCATTTGTCCATCCATTCAATTGTCCGTCCATTTGTCTGTCCTAATCTGTTCAGCATTTACTGATCATCCACGTTGGTCCAGGCTTGGACAAGGAGCAAGGTGTGGCCCCTGCCCTCGCAGACGCAGATAGGTAAGTGGATAGCTGCAACCTCAAGGGGTCAGTACCAGGATGAGGGAGGGTTTCCTGGGAGGAGTGCACTTGGCTGGCCTTGCAGGATACCCAGGCCAGGGTGCCCCCTGAGGCCTGACTCAGCCATGCAGGCCAAGTTGGCAGGGTTCTAAGAGGCTTGCCACTGTGTCCATGCTGGGCTGCCTTGGTGTGGCAGAAATGGTCATTGCTTTATGCCTGCAGAGTGTCAACCCCAAGCCAGTCCTACATGGGCAGGCAGGAAGGTACCAGCCATGTCTCTGTTAGAGAGTCAAGTAAAGCCCTGAGCTCCACAGAAAGAAGGGCACTGACCTCAGACCACACAGTGTGTGGGACGGAGGGGTGTGGGGAAGGTTCTGGGCAGAGCAGTGTGCAGGCAGGGGTGGGATGAGGTGGGGGGCTTACCTCACAGCTGGCAGCTATCTATTCCTCTCGTAGGACAGTGCTCACCCAAGCTGTAGTAGCAGGAATCAGCTGCCACTGCCCAGCTGCACCCCTCCCTCCTGCCTCAGGAGCCTGGCTGTCCCGAGCCTCTCAGCCAACCTGCTCCCCTCCCTGACCTCCCTCCTGCCAGCTACTGCTCACCTAGGAGCTTCTGCCTGGGTCCTTGCGTGTCACTTTGGCTATGCACTGCCTCGTAGGATGCCTAGGCATCTGCTGGTTTTCTTTTGAGGTCTCCCAGCAGCCCAGGGTAGACATCCTTCTACCTATGCCATGCAAGAAGAGGGAGGCCATGGCAGCGCAGGCCTGGCTTGAGTCTCTCCACCCAGTCCCTTTCTGCCCCACCTTGCTGCAAAGCCAGGGACACCACTTTCCCTTTCTGGGCTCGTGTCCTGAAGGAGACTAGTTCCTGGGACATTGAGAGGAGTGGTGGACACAGACCAACGGGCCTCTCACTGCCTCGGATGGCTTCCTGCCCAGTTAATGTGTCACCCAGTATGTCTCCCACAGCTCTTCCCAGGACCCTGGAGGAGGCAGGCCAGAGCAGCTCCGTGAAACAACCCTGGGGAATGCCACAAAGGATGGCCTCTAAGCCAGCCGCGAAGCTTGGCCCCAGGAGACCCAGCTGGGTAAGTTAATCCTGTCCACAGTTTCCAAGACCTGGTGGAACTGACTCCAACAGGAGGTGCTGGGCTGGGGCCTGGCATGGAAAGAGGTGGGGACACAACAATGCCCTGAGCCCTGAACCTGATGGATGGGGTGGGGAGAGGCAGAGCAGGGGTTGAGGGACTGCTGCCCCCAGTGTGGCCTCCCTAGTCATTTGAGTCCTCTGTGCCTTGGGCCAGTTCTTCACCCACCTCAACAGGCCTCTCTCTCAGGCCATCCAGGTGCCTGGCTGCCCAGGAGTCCCAAACTGGAGCTGGCAGAGGGGCCCGGGCTGAGAGCTCAGCAGTCCAGAAAGTGCGTAAACTCTCGCCTGTGGACCAGGGGCCAGGCTGCCTGCCCTGTCCGACCGATTATCCATGAACAGTTTACAAAACGGATGGTAAAGTCGTCTTGTTCCAGGTGAGGAAACTGAGTCTTAGAGGAAGAATGACACAGGTCTAAATCTTAAGGCTAGGAAGTGGTCCCTCTGGGACTGGGAGGCAAGCAGTCTGGCTCCCTCCTGGGGTCGGTCCCTGGAACAGCTTCCATCCCCAGCTTCCTCTCTAGAGGATCCCAAGACCCCCAAGTGGCTTTCTGGGTAACCTGATCAGTCCCCCTCAGCCCCCTCCCCAGCTCATTTCCTGTCCTGTCCCAAGCTAAGTATCTCCTCCCACTCAGCTACAGGGGCTGTTAGGCTCCATGGGTCCCTGGAGGGAGTCTTTGGGTCTGGGGGTTGGGGAGTGCCTTGAGCTGGAGCTGAGCCTGGGGAAAGGGCGGGGGTGGCTAGGTCGGCCACCCCCCTGCAGTTTTCAGACCTCGAGGAGTCACCATGAAATTCCATTCTCCTGACAGCAAAGAAATTGAACCACTCTTGCCAAAGCCTGCAGCCCCTACAAGAATGCCGTCAGGCTTTGTCCTTTTCCCAGACAGGCTGCCACACTGAGTCTCCTAGCTCCTACCAAGCCTGGCTGCAGAGAGGCACAGGAAACTGTTGCCCAGCTCTGCCAGGCAGGGCCTGTCGCCCTCTGTATGGCCCCTCCCTGAGCCTCGGCTTGCTTTCTGTACAATGGGCACATTGCGCCCACTGTCTGTGTCAGAGCACAGCAGCCAGGCAAGCGGGGGAGCTTGAGGGCTAGGAAAGGAGAGCAACAGGGCTGCTTGGAGGCTCTAGGCAGAGGGTCTCACCCCTGCGCTGTGATTACAAGGAGACTGACTCATGGACCTGGACTGGGTCCATAGGGATGGCATAGATGCTTTCTGCTCTCCTGCCTTTTGCAGAACGCTCAGCACCTAGTATTAGCTACCTTGGTTGGCATTGACTTGGATTCCAGGTATAGGGCACAGCCTATGCAAAGATTTGGGGGCCTGGCCATACTTGGGCTGTTGGGGAATGAGGAGTTGCAGGGAGCCCTAAGAAACAGGGCTGAGGGCCAGCAGGTGGTGTGGAGGTTAAAGCATTGGATCCCACATGGTTGACTGCCATTCCATCCCCAGACATGGTGGCTTGAAAATAATGCTAGGCCCATGTGTGCCCAAAATCCAGAGGGGAGACTGGAAGAGAGGGATTGAGGCATCGCCATCCCCCAGGTGATGCTTTCTCACTCTCTGTCTCTTCTCTGGCAAGCACACATGCCCTACAGCAAACAAACAAACAAAAACTAAATAAAATAAAATAAAAAGAAAGAAAGAAAGAAAGAAAGAAAGAAAGAAAGAAAGAAAGAAAGAAAGAAAGAAAGAAAGAAAGAAAGAAAGAAAGAAAGAAAGAAAGAAAGAAAGAAAGAAAGAAAGAAAGAAAGAAAGAAAGAAAGAAAGAAAGAAAGAAAGAAATAGGGCTGGGACTAAACCGTGAGGTGTTTGGAAACCAGGCCAAGACTTAAACTCACAGGCAAGAGGGGAGCCACAGAGGATTTTGATCTGTATGTGTGTGTATACATGTGCACACGCATGCACATATGTGTGCATATGGTATGATCGGAGTTGTCTGGCTGCTGCAGGAGAATAAATAAAGCAGGTAGGCTGAGGGCAAGGAGACCAGAGTGGTCCATGGAAGAGATGATCGGGCGCAGAAGGCTTGGTCTGAAAATGGTTCAGATACAGGACAGACTGTGATTGGTAGTTGGTGAGGACGAAGGAGAGACTTCAGACCTGAGGATGGACCTGGGGCCTAGCTGCCTGCTAGCAGCAGCCAACCCAGCATCCTTCCTTCTCTTGCCCACCCTGACGCCTCTTCAGCTGCCCTGAGGTTCCAAGGCTGGGATCTGCCTGATGGAGGAGGGGTTTATGGCAGGAGGTGAGGCCATGGGAGACTTGTCACTTGGGCACAGCTAGCACCATCTGCTCAGGCATCTGCCTGCCCTAAGTGGTGCCTGCTAATTACCTGGGGCAGGCAAAAAGAGGCCTGGGAACCCCCAACCCCCACCCACCCATCTCAGAGGGGACAGAGGTGTGGCCCCTAGGGCCCTAAGAGCAAATGGGCATCAGACTTTCTTGGGGAGGTGTTGTCTGGCAGTGAGGCCAGGCACCTACTTAGTAAATCTTTATGGAGCACTTGATATGGTCCAGGTCAAGAGAGGGGACCATAAGGAGTATGTAAATAAATAAAAATGCCATTTCAGGCAGAGTGATGTCCGACAGTGCTAACTGTCCGTGGATAGAATAAGCACCTAAGGGAAGCAATTTAGCTGCGGTGGTCGTGGTGGTTATACAGGGCCTCCTTAGGACAGGAGCCTTAAGGCTGGAGAAGGAGGCGCAGCCAAGCGGAGAGCCGCCCCCAACTGCGCTTCCGGAAGATGCGGCAAGTAGGGGACTCAGACCCCGCGGCTTCTCCCGGCGGGGGGTGGGGGGGACTTGGCCACTTCCGGGCTCCTAGCCCCTT
>NW_006205068.1:863475-863984 GCF_000334495.1 Tupaia belangeri chinensis | reverse complement strand
GAGAGGGGGGGCAGGGAGGGGGTACAGCTGGGCCACATCTGGCCCAAGCCGAGGGACCAAATGGGACAGAAGGCGGCCTTTCATCCCAGGAGGGAATGGGCGGCCTTAGTTCCTCCTAGCCACGGGGCGCCTGAGGATTTCGGTAGACGACTCTTCCTTTACTCCGATGTAGGGACTCCAGGAAATTAGCCAAGGAGACAGGGATGGTATTTCATATAGGTGATTTCTCGCTGGAACCTTGTGCTCCCACATGTGGCACAGGTGGCTAAACTGATGCCCAGAATCCAGCGATCGGGACGACCCAGGCGCCGCCCTAGTTTGAATAGCCAGTGCTGTTCCAAAGGGAGGAAACCAGGGTCGGGGAGGGGAAGTGTACAGCGACGAAGGAGTGCGTCCCCTGCACGGCGTCTGAGTTTGAAGCCTAGGTCCCAGCACCCTAGCCACAGCGCCGAGGGCGCGCCCCTCCGCGTCCAGACTCCTGAGTGCACCCGCGGCGGGGGGGGGGGACG
>NW_006205068.1:859945-863020 GCF_000334495.1 Tupaia belangeri chinensis | reverse complement strand
GGGGCGGCCGCGGCGGCTCCTGGTGCGCTTGTCCGTGAGGTGCACAGTCTGTCTGAGTACTTCAGCCTGCTGACTCGCGCGCGCAGAGATGCCGGCCCGCCGCCCAGGGACGCTCCCGACCCCGCCAGAGGTCACTCGCGGCCCCCGGCAGAGCCGCTCGCGCCCCGCGACGTCTTCATCGCAGTCAAGACCACCAAAAAGTTTCATCGTGCGCGCCTCGACCTGCTACTGGAGACCTGGATCTCGCGCCACAAGGAGATGGTGAGCCCCGACGGCCTGGGAGGACTGATGGGGTAGGGCGCATCGTCTTGTCCAGCTAAGGACAGTCCGATGGGGGCTAGGCTGCATCCCTGCCCAGCACTGGGACTGTCGGTAGGACAGTGATGACAGTCCATCTCCCCGAGTCCTGTTTACCTGCTGATGGCCACTCTCCTCGTCCACTTGTGGAGGTGCCTGGGGGGTGAGGGTCACTCTTAGGCAAGCCCTGAGTGGCTGCTCTGAACTGACCCTGCACCTGTCTCCAGTGCTGGGAGTTGCTGCCCTGTGATGCTTCTTGCCTCCCACACACTGGAACGCATTAGAAGTGTATTGTCCCCAAGCTTTCTCCAGCAGGTTCTGCATGGGCCCATCATGGGCATCCACCCTAGGGTCATACCCCTCTTCAGGAGGAAGTCTTTTCCCTTAGAGGTGAAGCGAAGGGTTAGGGCCCCTTCAGTGGCTCAGACCCAGTCCTCTTCCGCATCCCGGGTTACTACAGTATGGGGGAAAGTCATTGGTGGTGCGTGGGCCCTGAGGAATACCTCTCAGAAGAAAGATAGCATTGGGTTTTAGCGTCTGTACAGAAACCCCGTTTCCACCATGCAAGTCTTTGAGGCCAGAACTTTGTGCATAATATACCCCAGTTAAGCATCAGCTTCTTACACACACATAATAAAGACACACCCCACTTTGAAAATCTCCCTCGAGGCTACAGCGGGACGGTTGGCTTTGTTGGGGCGGAACAGGGTAGAGTGTGGGCCCTAGGGTGGGGGGGCAGAGGAGGAAATCTCCCCCAACTGGGAGGTTCAGGGACATTTGGCATGAGGATGGGGGCTCCAGGGACATAGGAACTTCTAGCTTGACTGACCTTTTTTCGGGGGGAAAGGCGTGGGGTGCAGGGCCCTGGTGAGGTCATCGTGGGGAGTAAGGTGACAGGGTCCCCTGGCATGGGAAGGGGGCCCTGGGAACCCCATAGCAGACAGCCTCCCGGGAACACTATGTCCCTTTCCCAGGGGCTCAGCCGTCCTGCGGGAGGGGGCTGTGGGGGCAGTGGGTTTTGTTTGGCGGCTGGGCCGTTAGGATTCCCAGCGCCGGGTCGGCTCTCACGCCGGCCCCTTGGGCAAGGTAACAAAGCCCCTTTCTCCGCGTCGGGCCTCTTGTGTGCAGCTATGCGCTCCATGGGAACCAGCGTGCTGGCCACTCAGGTTGCCTGGCGATGAGAGGGCCTACCCCCTCCAATCCCTGACTGACAGCCCTTACAGGGCGCCATCCCTGAGCCTGGTGCATCACCCCCTCCTCAGCACTGGGCCCTCCTGCTGTGTGACCTGGAGGAGCACTTAGCCCCCTCTGGACTGCCACCAGCTAGCTCTAAGTACTTTTCACTTGGAATTTTGAGATTTTCTTCAGCAGAGGGGATGTGGTCAGGGTCTCAGGTACCAGTCCCAGCTGGGCTGGGTGATCTTGGGAAAAACCTAGGACTTGTCTGATCCTCAGTCTGTTCATCTCTGAAATGGGAGAAACTCACCTTCCAATGGGGTGTGATAAAAAAGAGGACTGGGCAGGGTGTGGAGGTGTAGGGTAAGTCCACCAGATGCTCAGAGAAGGGGTGGGGCCATCACTCCACTGAGCCCAAGGGCCCTGTCAAAGGGTCACAATGAAGTGTGTCTTTTTCCAGCCTCCCACATAGGAGAGGCAGGATCCGCCTCCAGCTTTGGACCCTTTGTACTAGCAAGCTGGCTCTCCTCAGTGGTGTGTTGGAGGCAGGGGTTCCTGAAATCACAGCAGAGGGCCCACCTTTCCCAGGCCTGTGCAAGGTGACTCAGATGACCTGATGAGGGAGACCCAGGAAGGCAGGGGTGTGCTGGGGAAAACTCAGGTAGGCTGTGTGAGCTGAGACTGGGCATCTGACCCATGTGCTGGGGGAAGGGAAGACTTCCTGGAGGAGGTGCCATTTGAGCTAGACTGTGAGTAAAAAAGTGTCTAGAAAGGACATCACGAGCACAAGCATGGGGCCATGCAAGAAATTTCCAGCAATTGGAGTGGCGGTTTGCAGTGGTGGGGTTGCCAGGGGCCACACTGGGAGGGGCCTTGAAGTCCAGGATGAAGAGTCTGGCCTCTGGCCCATGTGGCTCCTCCCCCACCCCTCCCTGGAGCGGGCCAGGCTGCCGTGCTGCCACCTCCGCAGCCACAATGGTTGGGGGAGAACTTGGCATCCTGTGTTTCTTTGAATCGCAGCTCCAGGAACAATGCTGCTTCCTGTGGGTGTCCCCCCGCCTGCCCTCCTCCAGTCCCGCTGCCCTTACTGCCCTGCTCTTCCTCCTGCAGTCCCATCGGGGAAGTCGTATGTGTGTGTGGGTGTGTGTGGGGGTAGTGTCTGGGTCTCTGAAAGGCAGGGTTTTCCCCACTTGTACATTCTGGTAATGGTGCCCACCTTCTGTGGCCATTAGGGCGATTAAAGCAGGACATTAGTCTCCTGCACTTACTTACTACACAGGTGAGCCCATTTTACAGAAGAGGAAACTGAGGGTCTGAGTTGTGCGTGAGGCCTGTGGCCGGACAGCTTCTTTCCCCTCTTCTCCTGGTTCCTCTGTTGTGGGGAGACAGGCACCCCCACCCCTGCACCAGGCCTCAGTGCTGTTCTACTGGAGGCCTCCCTGCTCCAGAGCTGAACAAAGGTGACTTTAATCTCTGTAGCCTTGGGCTGGGTTTTTAGGGCACCAGGAAAGCGCGGGAGAACAGGCCTCACTTGATCTCATTAAGAAAGCATTTTCCTTTTAATCCAGCGGCGGCAGGGCGGTGTCTGCACGGGCCAGCCCT
>NW_006205068.1:846273-859916 GCF_000334495.1 Tupaia belangeri chinensis | reverse complement strand
AGGCGGGGGGCTGGGTGCGAGTCTGTGCGTGCGGCCGCCCTGGGGTGTCTGCCGGGTTTTGGAAGGAGGGGTGCATGTGCTGGAGGTGTAGACTGAGCCTGCTACCTCTCTGAGCTCTGGGCTTGTGCTGAAGCTTCTGGCTTTACCCAGGCATGTGCCCAGACTGGGGTCAGGTTTGGGCAAGGAGATGAGGCTGGCCAGGTGAGGGTGGGCACCTGCTTTGCCTGGGGCCATGTACTATGTCCCAGGCACGCACATGCTGGAGCCCTCGTTAGACTCATTTGTACACGGAAGGAAATGAGGCCTGGTGGGCATGTGGGGAGTATTTTGCCTCCATTACTCAGAATATCCCTTACCCCCGCCAGAGGCTTTGCATGCAGCCAGGGTGCGCCGGCAGCGGCACGCGCTAGGCTGGGCTGGGCTGGGCTGGGCGGGCCATCAGAGGAAGCAACATTCCTCCTGTGTGCCGACGGGCCCAGGCGGGCGCCGGCAGCTCCTGGCCCCGCCCTGTCGGCTCCCTCCGGTTTGCAGGAGTGATCCTGGCAGGGGGTGGCCCTTAGCTGGCACGGTGGAACTTTGTTGTGGCCTTAGGCAAGAGGCCTTTCTGCCAGCTTGGGTTTCCTCGCCTAAGCAGCAGGAGGGGTGCCGGAGACCCTGACTTGTGAGCTGGGACACACAGTTTTCTGCAACAAAACTCATTGCCCATTGATGACTTCACAGAGCCACCAATGGATGCTTTGGCTCAGAGAGGGTAACCTTCTCAGTTGGTCACAGCTGGAGGGGCTGGCTTAAAGGCCCAGTCTGAAGGGCGGCAGTGCTGGTGGCCACACCCTGCATGGGACCTTGTGCCCAGCCTGGGCCAGTTAACCAGGCCAGCTGTATGGTAATGGGCAGTTCGGCCACTCCCGCTTAACTCGGCCGAGTTAAGGCTGGCCCCAGCACCCCTTGCCGCACAGCCCTGGACAAAGCTGGCGGACAATGCCTGGTGATTCATCTTCCCTCTGGGCCCTTTGTCCGCCAGTGCTTGGCAGCCGCCCAGCAGAGGCCTTTGTCCCCGACCTGAGTGATTGAGACTTGGCTTCCCAAAGCCAACCTCCTCCGCCTGTCCCTCCACCCGAGCCTCAAAGTGGGCAGGCCTGGTGCTGTGTCAATAAGGGTGTGTGCCTCACCAGGTGCACAGGCAGGCTGCGGGAGCCAGTTACCTGGTGGGTGGGTGAGGTGCCTCACCTGGCTCGTGCCTCACAGCTGCCTGGGTGACCTTGGACCCAACTGTGAAGGTTGTGAAGTGAGGCTCCCACCAACTGCCACTCACACTGGGCACTTGAGCTTCACTCTGTGCACATGGGGAAACTGAGGCCCAAAGAAGCGTGGGGAGTAGGTGCGATTAAACTATAGCTTGGAAATTCCAGGATGCCCAGCCTCAAACCCGCCCCCCACCCTAGATGGTGGTGAAGTTCGCAGAGCTGCCTGCTCAAGGCTGTACTTTTCCTTCCAGACGTTCATTTTCACCGACGGGGAAGATGAAGCCCTGGCCAGGCACACGGGTGAGCCCTAGACTTTGGGAGGGAGGGCGCGCTGGCCTCAATGTGGAGCAAAAGCCTTCTCTTCTATTCTACCCTCGCCCCTGGGGCAGAGAGGTCAGGGGCAGCAGGGCTGGGAGGGCAGTTTACTCAACGGGTTTGCTCAATGCTCCGCCCCACCACTCGGGGCCCCCCAATTCTCATGCAAATGAGGCCCTTTCAGCCTCTGGGTCCCTTTGAGCCTACAAGCAGCAACAGGTGGCGGGTGCTGGGAAAAAGCTGCCTGAATGGGCAGGGGCGGGGCCACCCTGGAGAGGGGGTTGGGCTGGGTGGAGGGTCAACAGGCCTCTGCACTTGAATGGGGGAGGATGCTGTGGGGCCCATCTTGAACCGTGGGGGCTTTTATTGAACCCCTAGACTCTGGTGTGCCCCCACGGCTCTCTCTAAGCCAGCTCAAGCCCACTCACAGCCTCTCCCCTGCCTACAGGCAATGTGATCAACACCAACTGTTCAGCTGCCCACAGCCGCCAGGCTCTGTCCTGCAAGATGGCTGTGGAGTTCGACCGCTTCATAGAATCAGGGAGGAAGTGAGTGCTGGTCTTGGGCTGGGACCCCCAGGGAACGTCCCTACCACACCTGTGCCCTGGCACTATGCACCCTGGCCTGCCCTCCCTAATGGTCCTGCCTTGTCCTCAGGTGGTTCTGCCATGTGGATGATGACAACTACGTCAACCTGCGTGCCTTGCTGCGGCTGCTGGCCAGCTACCCCCACACACAGGACGTCTACATAGGCAAGCCCAGCCTGGACCGGCCCATCCAGGCCACTGAGCGGGTCAGCGAGAACAAGGTGGTATGTGCCCCGACCCCAGCCCTGCCCTGTGCTACACATGCCTATATGGGGGGATTGAAGGCACCCCAAAGCCTAGGTGTGGGGGAATCCCTGTCCCTGTTGAGTAGTAGCTGGTCTGACACCATTTCCCCCTCCCGTAGCGTCCTGTTCACTTCTGGTTTGCCACTGGTGGGGCTGGCTTCTGCATCAGTCGTGGCCTGGCACTGAAGATGAGCCCGTGGGCTAGGTGAGTGCCCAGCACAGATGAGGCCATTCTACTGGCCAGAGTGCCCCCAGGGTCTCACCCTGGGGCCTGGCTTGGTCCATCTTTCCAGCAGCTGGAGTCCTCAACCTTTAGCTGCTTCCTCCTTTCCTCCTCTCTGGGTTTCAGGAGGCAGCTGTGTTTACAGTGACACCCCTGAACTCCTAGTCTGACCTGCTAAGATCAGGCACCAAAGTGAGTTAGTACCCCAGGCAAGACTGGGCAGGATCCCTCCCTGCCCCCAGGAACACCTCCTCACAGAGAATCACCAGGCATCTGAGTTAGTGTAGAGGAGGGTACCATGGCCAGGGCTCGGGGAGAGGGAACTGCAGGCACAAGACCCCTGGTTAGGGACGTAGCATGGTCCGCACTGTGCTCCTCTGGGTATGTCCACCTCTTTCTGAGCCCAGCTCTCAGCAGGCAGCTCCCACTCTGCTCACTTCTGGCCCTTCTTCCTGCAGTGGGGGCCACTTCATGAGCACAGCAGAGCGCATCCGGCTGCCAGACGACTGCACCATCGGCTACATTGTGGAGGCCCTGCTGGGTGTGCCGCTCATCCGCAGTGGCCTCTTCCACTCCCACTTGGAGAACCTGCAGCAGGTGCCCACCTCTGAGCTGCATGAGCAGGTGCGCTATCCCTAGGGCCCCCAAATCCCTCTGCCAGGGTGGACACCATTCCTATTGTTTATCTTCAGCATGACGCACCTGCTCTGTTCCTCTCCGGCCTTTTCCTCAATCAGTAGATACTCTCTTGTGTGCGGTTGGCAACTATCAGCCCCAGCTGCAGTCCCTGCTTGGACTTTATTCTTGGGGTACACAGAGCAGGTGTCTCTTCTGGTCCAAGGGAGGGAGTAGGAAGAGTGAGGCAGGGCTGCTGCCTCCTTCGGAGCCACATGGCCAGTCTTGGGAAGAGCCTGGGGGTTGGGGCCCCCCCGGCATCACCTTGCCCCTTCCCTACAGGTGACCCTGAGCTATGGCATGTTTGAGAACAAGCGGAATGCTGTCCACATGAAGGGGCCTTTCTCAGTGGAGGCTGATCCATCCAGGTGAGGACAGAGGCTCAACATGGATGACCAGGGGTCTGGCAGAATTGGAGCCAGGCTTGACCATTAGAGGGGCCCCAGGAATCCCACACACTTGGGGTGGGCTAGGGTCCCCATTGGTGCTGTGGGTCTGCAAATGGTATCCAGTACCCCCACCCCACACAGACCGCACCCCCACTCTGTCCCAACAGGTTCCGTTCCATCCACTGCCACCTGTACCCGGACACACCCTGGTGTCCGCGCACCGCCATCTTCTAGCAGCCATGACAGAGACCCCGTCCCTGGGTGCCCCTGGTATCCAAAGGGCCCAGGGACCCCTGTTGGGCCACCCTGGCCTTGGCATTTGAGGCTCCCCCAGGGCTGTGCCTGTGTGTGTGTGTGTTTGTGTGTGTGTTGTATGCCCACCTGTATAGCAGACTGCTGGGCAGTGTGCTCTGCGGAGGTGGGAGAAGATGTCCCATGTCTGCCTTTCCAGGCTCCTAGGGCCAGTGGGCTCCAGCCCACACCGGGGAGGATCTGGATGTTGGAGGCCACTCGGAGGGCAGCTCTGTACTAAGTTGGGCTCTCTGGCAGTGTGGGGCTCAGGGCTGCTCCACGAGGATATGTGGGTGCTTTTCCCTTCCTCCTGAGCACAGACTCTGAGCCCTGGAATCCTGGCCCCTGCCTTGGAGCCCTCAGTAAGCTGTGTCATGGCTCCATGCAGAGGAGCTGGTTTGGGGGTGAACGGCCTAAGCTCTCTCTGGGCTGTGTCCCCAAAGCTGTGGCTCACAGTAAGGGTAGCCACTGCCACATCCAAGCATCCCATGAAGCCCACAGCAGCTGCCCAGTGGGAGAACAGTGGCTTCCCTCCCGGCCCCCCTGGGTAGGGGTCTTCTGGCGCCCTCACAGGTCTTCTCTTTGCCTCCCCGCATTCGGGTGAGTCAGAGTTGAGCATTTATCTCCTCTCAGAAGTCGAGAGAAAGTCGCCCACAGTGGGCGTGTCTGTAAATATTGTGACAGTATTTCTTTACTGTGCCATTTTTTGAAAGGGGGTGGGTAAAAAGTAGAGTGTTTCTGTTTTTTGGGGGAGGTGGGGAGGGCCTTATTTTATTTTCTGTGGACCAGAAAAACCAGAAGCCAAACTTGGGATCACCTTTGTTTTTAAAGCTAAAGTGGAAATGTCTAACCTCTGTATTTATTTGTTCCAGTATCTGGAATCTCTCCCTGCCCTCCCCACAATCAGCCATCGTCTCTGGGCCATCTTGGCTCACCTTTCCTGCGGGGGGTGTGTTTTGTGTTCTGTTTTTCTTTTTGCAAAGACATAGCTAGAAAAGCAAATGATAAGGGAAAAGTTCTCAGGGAATTGAAGTGTTGTTGCTATGGTGACGTCCTTTTGCTGTGAATAAAGGTGCTCTTTATGGCAACCCAGAGGTCCTGGTCTTGGCTGAAGTCGAGCCCCAGGTCCCAACTGAGGCTGAGGGCTCGCAGGTGAGTGGGAGGCTGACCTGGTTTGCACCACACGGGGTAGGTGGGTAGAAAACCCTCCATGCCAACCACTTTGGAAGGAAGCGTGGGATCATAACACCTTCTGACTGGTGCCTGAGAGGTGTGGCCAGCCTAGAGGCAAGTGGTCACTGGTAGGTGGTCACCGTGACCCCAGGAGAGCCAGGTCAGATCTGCAGGGGCTCTTGGTCCCCAGCCAGGGAAACAGCCCTCGGCCTGCTGTCCTGGCCCAGCCCAGGAGAGCCAGGTCAGATCTGCAGGGGCTATTGGTCCCCAGCCAGGGAAACAGCCCTCAGACTGCTGTCCTGGCCCAAGTGGGAGGGCAGACCAGCACTCCCTTGCAGGAGGAGCAGTGGCTGCTGTGGCCAGGACTGGGAGCTCTTTATCCAGTTTCATCCCATCACAACCCGCAGAGTCCACATCCTTGTCCCCTTATGCTGATGGGGACATGATTCGGAGCAGGTGACGCTCAAGGCCAGCCAGCCAGGCTGATGGAACGATGTGCTCAACCTCTGCGGCCTTGGGTACCTGCCTCCTACCAGGCCTCTCACCTGTAAGGTGGCGCGATGCCCGACTGACCTGACCGGCAGGCTGGGTGAAGTCTGTCAGGATGGACAATGCCCTGGTGGCCACTGCTGCAGTAGAGCCTGTAATAACCCCTAACTCAGCAGGTCCCAGAAGCCTCGTCTAAGATTCAGACCCTTCTTGTTTTTCTTTTTTTTGGAGAGGTTTTTGCTCAATCAAGCCTTGGAGTATAGACTGTGGAGGGGAGGGGCTGCTCTGCTCAGCCTCTAGCTGGGGAATCCCCTCCCCACCCCCTTCCTGGCAGCCCTGGGGCAGCCCTCACTTCCTCTTCTCTCAGAGCCGACACCTCTCTGGGGCTTGCACCAGCACAGCGGCTCGGCCTGCTGCTGCCCCCTGCAGGCACCTGCTCTGGCCACCTGCCGCCATCTGGGGCTCCAGGTCTCCCCTTCCTTCTGCCTCTACCCCTTAGATGAAGCACTCTGAAAAGCACCTCCCTCTGGGGTGCCCTTTCCTCCTCCCTGACCCATTGGAAGGAGACCAGGTGCTACTCCCTACCCTGCCAGACACGTGCTCACATGCTCTGCTCCCCCAAAAGGGTTTGGGAGGCCTCCTTTCTTCACAGCCCTGGTTGGTGACTGCTCTGGCTTTGGGGTGGCTAACCAGAACCTGGCACCATCTTGGCCTTGGACAGGTCTGAGTCAGCGGAGTGTGGTTTTCAAAGGCATCCTTGGCAGGGGTGGGGAGGAAGGGAAGCCCCTCACTATCACACTGCCTGACATCTGGGAACACCAGCTTGGCTGCATGTGTCCCACCCGGGCCAGGACAGCACAGTTAGGGCTGTCCCCTGGCTGGGACCTATAGCCTCCAGCAGATCCCTTTTCTCATGGACGGTGAAGAGCCATCTTCTGGACAAGGAAACTGAAGCTTCTGAGGTTTGGGGGAGGCACAGTGGAATAGGCTGTGGGCAGAGGCCATGAGCCTCCTTCCTGTTGGTGAGTCAGGCTTGGTGCCTTCTGCCCCAGCCCCCAATGCTACTTCCTGCAGCTGGCATGGCCTCCCCACAGAGCTGGTAGGCAGGGGGAGAGGTGTGGCTGGACTCAGTGGTCAGCCCTAGCTGGGGCAGGTGGAGTCCACATCAGTGTGGGAGTCCCCAGCTGCTCACAGCTGGTCCACATAGCCCAGCGTGTGTGTGTGTCTGTGGGGTGCTTGGGATAGCAGAGCAGAGGGGCAGGGAGCAGGGTAGGGAGGAATCTGCCCCTCCTGGAGCCTCAACCTTGCCATCTGAGTAATGGGCAGGAACTTAAATGAGGCCGGGAGGAACAAGAGCAGAGAACAGACTGGTGCCCTTGGAATTCTTAACTCTTCCAAAGGAGAAGCTGAGCCAGGGAAGTTCCTGGCCCCTGAGAAGGGCAAGCAGGTCCAGTCCACCACCTGCAATGCTGTGAGGAAGGGGACCTTCCCACCTAAAAGGTGAGTCCCTGGACTGGAGAAGCATATTCATTTATGGAGACAGCTACGGCCTGGAGACACCTGCAACCCACAGACCTGCCAGTGGGATCACTCTCAACCCCCACACTGGGCTAGGGCTAGTCAGAAAAGTCCCCCAGCCCTGCCCAGCCAGGTGCCCCTCCCAAACTGCCGATCGTTTGTGGGGCTTTCAAGAATGAAAAGTAAAACTGCAACTGTGGGCTGCTGGGTACTGGGTGAGCCAGGCAGAGCCCAGCCCCCACTTCGCTTCCTGAGTGCTGAGCCAGGTCTGGGAGAGGGCTGCCAGTGGGGCCCGCCCTCCTCACTTTAAACATACTTCCCTTCCCCTGGGGTCATCAGGGCCAACTTCCTGGAAGAGGCCACTAAGCTGGAATAGGAAAGTGATGCAAAGGAGAGGGAGTAGGGGTGGGGGCATTCCAGGTCCCCACAACCCTAGAAAGGGTGCAGAGGTCTGGAAGGCTGGGAGTAGAATGGGCAAAGCCTGGTCTCCGTGACCCGCCGTCCCCTCCTCCCCCCCGCCCCCATGCCCAACCTGGCCCAAAGACTTTCAGGCCTCCAGGGCTATCCACAGATTCTGGGGTCCCAGAGAACAGCCTGCTGGGTGGCGTCAGTCAATCCTATTCTCTCTTGGCAGGGGCCAGGACTGGGCCCATTTTTTTTTTTTGTCTGTCAGACCAGCTGCCCAATCCTCTTTCCATTTCAGCCTTGTTAAACATCCTTGTAAAGGGTGGGAGCCCCACTTTCTGAGCACAGGGATGGACACACGAGCAGGCACTCATACACCCCAGGATGGACCTAGGGGCTCCTCGTCTCAGCCCCTGCACCTAAAGGTTGCCCAGATGTCAGCACGCTGTCTGGGGGCTTAGAGCTGTGGCTGCTCCCTCTGTGTCCCCACTTCTGCCCCTGCCTGGGCCTCTGGGACAGTCCTTGGGCACTGGCTGATGGCTTCTCTCCCAGTCCGAATCCCACCTTTCTTGGGACATTCCCTGAATCCGGAGGTGCCGCCCCTACTGGCTCCTCTGGGGTGGGAGGCGGGGAAGAGGCCTCTGCAGTCTCGTGCTTGCTGCTCAAAGTTCGTGCACAGAGATTTAACAGCATTACCGATATCTGATTCACACGGCAGCGGGTATGTCAAGTCAAGCTTGAACTAGCCGCTACAGGAAGTCCGAGGCCGCCTCTCACCATAGTCCACACCCTCAGCTGAGTGGCCACCACCTCCTGTTGACACCTCTGGGCACTTGGGGGCATGCAGATTCGTGTCTGCCCCACTCGCTCCTCCTCTGAGGACCCTGCGCCCCCTGCTGGGCATTTGCCTCCATGCCTCACTGCTGGAGCTGCTCTCAAGGATCCTTTCCTCCTTCATGCCCCTGTCCCAGAGCAGGTCACCTGCTGCCCAGGGAGACGTACGCCCCCATCACATGGCCACTCTCTCCCACGCTGCCCCTGCTCCCATTATGGTGTCCACTATCCTTCCCACACCCTTGGTCTCTCCTCCTTAGCGGCTCGGCTTCCTCCCTCATCCCCCCCCACCCACACACACACACACACACACACACACACGGGCACTCTCCAGGGCACTCTCCAGGCCTTGTCTGTCCCAGGCTTTGCCCTCTGCCCTTCCTGACTCCTACACCCAGTCTATTTCCTCCCATACCCGGCTCCAATGACCCTTCCACCTTCCTGGGCTTCCTCTGCTTGGCTTGTCTGCCCAAGAGTGGAATCTCAGGGTCAAGCATGGCTCCCTTGACCTGTCTTGTTCAATATCCCTGCTCCAAGTTTGTCGCTGTGGCCCGGTTCCACCGAGTGCTCCCTCCCCTGCACCTGCACTCACACCCAGGCTGCTGAGCGCCGTGAACACGCTGGAGAAAAACCTCTTCGTTCCCTGGCATTCTCACTTTGAGTTCCAGACCATGGACCTCAGGGAGCCTTTGAGAACAAGGACAGAGACACTCTCTGAGCCTCCATTAGCAATGTAGCCCTGTCCCTACGGAACTCAGGGACACTTTTTTTTTTCCCTTGCCAGAGAGTGACAGAGAGGGAGAAAGTGTTCCCAGTAGGGTGTGGTCTACAATCCCTTCACTTATCCATCCTGTGGGGATTTGGGGTATGTATGCTGTTTTACCAAAGGGTCAGGATTATGAACCACGAGGCTACAGGGCCAGCTCCCCAGAGACACTGCTGGTCCTTGGAACTGGAAGCTGGTGTTTCGTTTTGCTCATAGGCACATATACTCACTAGAGAGAGCAAGAAACAGAGCGAAAGTGAGAAAGTTTCCCCCTGGAGGGTGGCCATGCCACAGTTTGATTCCTTCTTTATTCTCCTCCTGGGATGTCGGGCACACACGCGCACAACACACCTGGTGTGATTTTCAAGCTGCCAGGTCCGGGACTCAAACCATGGTTAGCCCTGTGGAAGTCCAACACCTTAATCACTATACCAACTGCTGGGCCCTGTAAGTTTTTTTTTTAATTTATTTTTTTTAATTTTATTTATTTATCTATTTATTTCAATTTGACCAGAGAGAGACACACAGAGAGAGAAAGTGAGAAAGCAAGCTACCAGGTCTGGGACTCAAACCATGGTCAGCCATGTGGGAATGTCCAGCACCTTAATCACCACGCCACCTGCTGGCTCCCCTGTAAGTTGGTTTTAAGGAAGTCAAATTTGCAGTGATTTGGTACAGCACCAGTGGGGACCACCTCCCATAGCCTCTTCTCAGCTACTATCAGTATTTTATTTTCAGGCAGGATTTTTTCTGTTTGGAAATCGCACCTGGCCCCAAACCCACCCCTGCCTGCTGACATCGTACCCGGGTCTCTTCTCAAGCAGCACCCTGCCTTACATGCTGTCATCTGCTGGTTGATTTTGTTTTCTCTTCCCCTTCTCCCAGTGGGGCTCGAGCCCTGTGAGGACAGCTCTTTCCTGCTGGCTGCACCCCAGTGCATAGAATAGCCTTAGACTAGAAAACACCCCAGGGAGGGCGGATGAATGGATGCCACCCCCAGTTCAGAACCAGGATGCTGTGCTTTCACTCCTTGATAAGGGGTTGGAGACTGGCAGCTGTGTCAGGTCTTTCTCTCAAGGCCCCTGGCTCTCACTCGAAGCCTGGTGTGTTCTTGCCTTTTGGGCTCATAGGCCCAAAGATTCCCCCTAGTTCACTCACCTTATCACGTGACACCCTGGAGCTTCTAAGGCTTTCACTCGGGAGCTCAGCATCCTTCCTTCAGAGCTTGCCCTTTTTTGGGCCCCTTTCCTGGAGCAGCCACAATCAAACGGAAGCATCTGGCAAGCCTGCTGGTGTGTTCTGGGGGCAGGAGAGGAACCTCTGCCCAGCAGTGTCCCCCAGGTGCCCATAGGTACCCTGAGAGCCTCGTGTCTTTGCTGGGTCTAGCAGCTCCCTGGCCCACCTGTACTCTAGGCCTGCGCACCAGGTGTGGGAGACAAATGCCTATGGTCAAAGGGGCCCGCCGTCTCCTCGTAGGTGGGTGCTGGTGCGCACCAAGCAGGTCAGGGCAGCTACATGCCAAGTGGCCTTGGACAGCTGCTGCACCTTCCTCAGACCATTTCTCTGATCCAAGTACACTCATACCTCCTGCAACATGGGTGCAGGGTCTCATGACAATGTGGGCCCTGTGGGCCTTCAGGAGGGACACCAGAGAGACCCCCAATCATCAGGGAGCCCAGGAACCTTCTGCCCCCCAAGTGTGGCAACTAGGAGGGACTGCAGTGGGGGCTCAGGAAAGGCCCAGCTGGGAACCCACTGCTGCAATGGGCCAGGTGCTGGCAACTCCCACCTCTCCTAGGAGCAAGAGGGGCCTCTGCACAGCAATCCCCGTCCCCTCTGCCTGCAGTGCATGTGCAGACTGCAGAATGAGGCTTTTACCACACCTGGGGGGCCACCACTCCCTGCCTCAAAACCCAGATCTACTGCAGCACTCTAGACCAGGCCCACTCTCGCAGCCTAGTTGACCCCTCCCCTCCCCCCTGGACTTCTGCTCTGGTCCTCACCCTGATCCCAGGCTGAACGCATGGCCACCCTGTCCATAACCCAGGGCCAGACACTCTAGAACCGCCCAACTTGGATGGGAGCCAAAAGAACTCAGGGCAAGAGGCCTCTTCTTTAAAATTTGTTTATTTTAAAACATGAAATCCAAGCTGAATAGAAACCACAGAAATTACATTGACAAGATTTTAGTATTTGCCAAGAAAAATAAAGCCCCCAAAGAAATAAAAATCAAACCCCCAAACTCAGTTTTAAAAAACAAAAACAAATACACAGCGACAGTACATACAGCCATGGCCCTACGGAGGTTGAAGGGGGAAATGCAAAATGGTCCAGGCCTCAGTTCACCGCTCAGATGTTAAATCACACTTTGGGGGGGGGCTAGGGGAGGAGGTAAAATGTGCGGGCCTGGAGGGGAGATAAACTGGGAGGTTGATAGTCTTAACAAAATTATATATATATATATTATATATAACAAATATAAAGTGGTACGGTACACAACCATTATGGTTAAACACAAAAAAGATCCCCCACAAAGGTCCTGGTCCCCTGCCTGCCCACCCATCTGGGGCCCAGGGGCTGCTAACTAACACCCCCTCCTGGGGCTGGGCAGAGATGGGACCCAGGGTTGGAGGGAGGGAGGGAAATGGAGCTTGGAATGGGAATTGCATAGTGAGATGGGTGGGTGGGCATGGCGGGGGGGGCTCCCCCCAGCCAGTCCCTTTCACTACCCAAACCTTGCAATGCCATGTGGGGGGTGAGGGTAGTGGGATAGCCCAGGGAGCAGCCTCCTGCTGAGCCCCATCAGCTCCACGTCCCAGCTGGACCCTCCGTCTGGCCTGGCCTTTTAGGGACCAGCCAACCCTGGGCCCTGTAAGGTTCCATGCCCCCAGGTTCTCTTCCATCCTGTGACCTCCCTATCCCCCAAGTGGCCAAGGGCACTCTCCCAGTGCCAGATGCTGCAGAGCCCAAGGCAGCAAGGCCCACCGGTGCAGGGTGGGAGCGGTGCTGGCCGCAGCTGGCCACCCCCAACAGGTGTAGGGAGGTGCTGGGGTGAGGGGTAGTCAGGGAGGTGGCACCAAAAACTTTGAACAAAAAGAAAACAATGGCGGGAGGGGTGTAAACCCTTTTTTATTTCCCCCCATCTTCCTGGCTTCAACCTCGGTGAGTACAGTCACAGATGGGCACGCACGCACACGACGGTCAGATTCCCAAGACAGCACAGGGCTCGGCCTTGTCGGGCAGCACCCGCCTCTCATGCTATGTACATTCACCTTGTGGGCAGCTCGTGGCCATGAGCAGACTTTGTGCTTCTCAGCGGTGGCAGAGTGCATTGTGGGCACCTGGGCAGGGTGCCAGAGCCACCCTCCTGACCCACGGCCAGGAGAGCTCCCCTGGCAGGGTTGAGGAGGAAAGACTAGGCCCCATTAGGGGCCCAGAATGGCCAAGCAGGGCCTGAGGCGTGACACAGATGCCCAGGCTGAGAGCCCCAGGCCCAGACTCTCCTTGCTCTCGTCCCCTATCCTTTTGGTCCCAGATACCAGCATAAAGAAAGGGGGGGGTTGTGGAAGAAGGGCAGGGTGGAACCTCATCCCAGGGAAGGGGTGAGGGCATTTCTGGTACAGGTAGCTGCCCTGCTGCTCTGGGAGGAAGAGCCACACGTGTGTAAACTGCTGGGGCTGGCTGCCAGCTGCCCGCTCCCCACAGGGGCCCTTTCTCGAGGCCCTCTGGCAGCCCCGGGCCTGGGCACACAGGCCAGCGTCCGTGTTGACCCTTTGCCGTCTCAGCTGGCTGGGCTGAGGCCGGAGGGTCCTGATTTGTGGGGTGGCTCTACCCTCCACGGCAGGAAGCACAGCAAACATCGTACACTAAAGCCAAAAGCACCTTTAGGAAGCCTTGTTCCCGCTTCACAGGTAGGGAAAATGAGGCTGCGGGAACCTCAGTCCAAAGCTCGTGGGCTATGCATTCCCAAGGACATGGTACTCCTGGGGCAGCACCTGCCCAAAGAGGGGTCTCCAGGCCTGTGGGCTGCCTGTTGGCCTGCTGCCCCTCCTCAGCTGCACCCAAGGAAATGGCTCCCGCTGGCTGTCCTGGGCCTCCGCTCCAGCCTGGACCCAGGGCTGAACGCACTGGCTCTGGGTCAGCCAGGGCCCTGTGGAGGCTGGAGTGAGGTTAGTGGTTAGTCCCAAGAGGGGCAGCAGGGGCTAAGGGCACATTCACAGCCAGCTCAAGTCCAGCCCCCAGGCCAGACTCCGGGAACTGCGCCTATCCTGGATGGAAATGGAACCAAGGAGAGAACGGGGGGGCCAGGGCTCCCGCTCAGTCTGCAGCCCCAGCCTGCCCCAGAGATGACAAATGTGGTTAGTGCAAAAAACGAACCAGACGAAGCTGCCGAATCTTGGGTCGGGAGAGGGGGTTTGGCACCAAGAAAGTGGCCAGCACTGGGCCCCGAGGCGCCTGCTATCCACGGAGGGCTGAGCAGGTGCTGCAG
>NW_006205068.1:841731-846242 GCF_000334495.1 Tupaia belangeri chinensis | reverse complement strand
GATGAGCACGAGGCTGAGGAAGGGGCCCTTCCCAGAGGAGTCTTCTGGCGGCCAGGGGAGGGGCAGGCCATGGTCAGGTGGGCCCTGTGGGCAGAAGGCTCATGCTGTGGACACTACAGAGAGATGGGAGTGTGGAAGGGCCATGGGAGGATCTGTGGGATGAGCAGATGGATGCAGATCCCTGACCCTCACTGGCCAGTGGGTTCTGGCACAGAGGACTTCTGACGTGCCTGCAAACCAAGAAGTATCCACAGAAGCATCGAGGGTGGGTGTCAGAACTGTGGAGGGAAGGAGAGGACTGGGGGACAGCACAGGTCAGGAGAGAGCCAGGGTGCAGCAGCCAGTCCGGAGGGTCAGCGTGCGGCCAAGGCCATCTGCAGAGGGAGCACGAGGGGACAGAAGCTCCTGGTCCAAAGCAGGACTCAGCAAATCCAGGTGACTGGTGGCAGCATTCCCATGTGTCTGTCCAGATGTGTGACCCGAGTTGGGGATGCAGCCAGAGCAGAGCCCCTGCTTCTCAGCCAGGCCTGGGCCTTGTGCAGGGCATCTCGGTGTCCCCTGCTAGGAGGGGACGGGAAGGAGCAGGTGGCCTGCAGAAGTGCCCAAATGGGGCCTGGCTTGATGTGCAGAGGGTCCGGTGGGCGACCTCGGGGTTTAAGCGGCAGTGCTGGCACGGGGAGGGGTGGGGCGGTTGGCACGTGGGCAGGTGCTGGCCGGAGCGTGTCTAGTGCCCGCTGCCGCTGGAGGCGGGGCGGGGCGTGCCGCTGGAGTCGGGGCGAGGCTGGCTCGTGGCGAGGTATTTGGCTCTCATGCTGGAGGTGTACTGGAGGAAGACAGGGGAGGGAGGGCCGTTAGCAGGGCCCTGGGCACGGCCGGTACAGCCAACAGTGCGGTCTTGGTGTGGTCCTTGACCACGCAGACAGAGGCCAACCCTTGGGGGGGGGCAGAACATGACAGCCAGGTGGCGCAGCTGACAGGGCCCTGTGGGAAAGGGGCTGCGGGAGGTGGTGGCTCCCAGGGAACAGAAGTCTGCCCAACTCCCACTCGGGACCTCTCCCCATCAGACGAGTGCATTTGGTCCCCACGCCCACATCACCGGCAGCTGGGCATCACGCAAGCCACTCCCAAGAGCCAGCGCTTGAAGGCCCTGACTGTACCCCCACACACCCCAACCCGAAAGCCACATACATACTGCCCCCAGGCCTCTGCCTCAGAGCGCTGGCCAGGCCCTCAGGCCAGGAAGAGGCTCCTGAGGACAAGGTTCTGAGGCCAGGCCACAGCCCACAGGGGAGGAGGCCCAGCCTCCTCTGGCCATTCTGCCCCTCAGTTACCCTGCTCTATCACCTCCAGGGAAGGAGGGCCCCCAAAGCCACACAACCCCTTCCCCCTGGAGTGAGTCCCAAACTGTGGGCTCCTCCTGGGCCCCGGACTCAGGGACAGAGGCAGCCGGCAGGAGGCTCTGCAGATAGCTTGCATATCTGACCACCTCATGGAACGGAATGTCTTGCATAGTGCACATGCGAGTGCAGGTTGGTGCTGTGTTGCGTGTGTGCTCACAGAGGAACACACACAGACAGGGTGTGTGCTAAGGTCAGGCAGTGTGCAAAGGACTCACATGCCCAGGTGGGGGCAGAGGCCAAGGCAGGTGCCAAGGGTCACCAGAGGTAAGGGGTTTGGCAGGCTGATCCCCCAACTCCAGGTGGCTCCAGCAATCTCAGGGACCACAGTCCCCAGGTGCAGAGAGGCAATGGCCTTGGGTCCCTGAGAGCCCTCCTCGAAGGTTGCGAGCAGCCTGTTGGGAGGCCATGGAGGGGCAGGAAGGAGGAGCAGTGGCACTGGGAGCTGTGTCATTCCATGGACATGCAGCAGGGGTAGGAGATGGGTGGTACGCCGTTGTGTGGGGATGGTGGGAGAAGCGTGCACGCATGTCTGCATATACCTGCATGTCCTTGCCGACATGCAGGGATGCGCCTGCTGGCCACTCACTGGGGCCTGGCACCGCCCTCTGCCCTCAAGCCCAGGCACACACAAGGGTTTGGGTACAAGGTAATAATAGGATCTGGAGCCACTTGCAGCTCGTGGCAGAGTCCCCAGAGATGGGGTGACTGGGCTAGGGGAGCAGGAGGAGCTTGGGAGGAGACTTGCTACCCCTGCTACAAGGCCTTAGGGGTCTCTGTGGCTGCGCCGTGTCACCCAGAGCTGGCCCAGTGGCTACTGAGCTGAGCTGTTCCTGGAGCAGGATGGACAGGCCGAGGCCAGCACTGGGGAGGGCAGCGGTGATCAGAGGGTGCGAGGCACGGAGCACAGGCGGGCGGCCGTGCGGGGCGGGGCCCGGGTGGGTCAGTACCTGTCGCTCTGAGGGCACGGCTACCACAGCGTTCGGGCACTGTCCAGGGGCTTAAACTGCCAGCCCGCGTGGCTGCCAGAGTCCAGGGCAGCCAGATAGCGCTAGGAGGGCCCGGGGTAGGGGGGCAGGAGAGAGAGAGAAAGAGGGCACCCTCAACACCAGGGCGCGGGAGCGGCCAGAGCAGGCCATGGGCTGAGTGAGGCTGAAGGTGGGAGCAGTTGAGCGTGACGGTGGCCACAGCCCAGGGTAGCCACCACACCTCACAGCCGTGGTCCTGGTCCAGGGCCCAGGCACCCAAGCTCAGCTCTGTGCCATAGAGGACAAGGGTGCTGCCATGCGGGTGGGTATTTTTGAAGCAAGGCAGCCTTTGGCCTCTCTGGCCCTGTATTTCTGGCCTAGTCCCCTCCAGGAAGTCCGCCAGGCCCCCTGGCCTCTCCACAAGCTCGTCCTCTTTGGCACCAAAATAACCTTGTCCCTTCTTGTCTGTATCTCACTCCCAAGGTCAACAGGGACACCAAGCCCAGGCTGGATTAGCCACAGGCCAAGACCTGGGTAGACACTCAGGGAAAGAAAGAAAAGAAAAGGAAGTGAGGCAGGGCAGCCCCACCATGGGTCTGTGAGGCTCAAGGGGCAGGTGGGACAGCACACATCAGGCCCTGTACAGTGGTGCTAGAAGAGTTGTCAGTTCGGGAGTTGCACTTCACGTGCCTGCATGCCTTCCCTAAGAAAGAGCCCAAGAGCTGGCCCACTGGGCAGCTGACCGTGAGGTGGCCCACCCTGGCCCCAGGGTGCCTTGAGGCCAGCAGAGAGAGCTAGTGAGCTCACAGCCTCTTCTTGGGCCAGCTGCCCAGAAGAGGTTCTGGCTGGAGTGCCCCCTGACCCTGGTGCCAGAGGCTCACAGCTGCCCTCACAGCCCACGCTGCCCTATAGAGCCCGACCAGATCAAGGCAGCAGAGCAGCGGGCCCCCTCTGATGCCCAGGGTCCCCCCCAGCCACCCTCCTGCCCTGAGACTTACTGAGGGTGGCGGGGACTCGCGCCCAATGAGGGGTGTGTTCTCACAGCGGGGATTCTGGAAATTGGCATTCTGGCTCCTGAGGCATGAGGGGAGAAAGGCTGTGAGCAACCACTGGCCACAGCGGTCCCAGCTGTGGTTCATGTAGGCCCCGTCTTAGAGCTGGGCAGACTCCTCCCCACCTGGCTCTGCCAGGTACCCTGTCTCTGACCATGATTTCCAGAGCCCAGCACAGTAACAGGGATCAGGGTGGGCCTGCAGGGTGCTGCCTCAGCTACCCAGAGCCCACTTCCTGCCCGGCTGCCTGCCCACCATATAGTCAGGCCCCGGAGCCCTGGCCAGTTTCTTTTACCTTGGACATGGAGCCTGTACCTGACCACACGGCTTCCTAGATGCCCCTCGCCCTGGCTCAAGGGGAGCAGCAGGCCCCTTGATGGCAGGCTGAGCCCGCCTGAGGCAGGGCTGCCTCTGCTCGCTGCCTGGCCTTGCCATGGCAGCCCAAGGCCTTGCTGTCTTCCCGCCCCACCTGCTCACTGGGCTCCTCAGACAAGCGGACACCTGCCCCAGGGCTTTTCCTCTGCCTGTCCCTGCCTATGCTGGCCCCGCCCCGTCCCCACGACTCACATGTACTCAGTGACCGGGGCGTTGCTGACGGTGTGGGCCGCGGCCGGGATGCTGGTCTCACTGCCGTAGCTGCTACCGCAGCTGTATAGGCTGGGCATGTGGACACGGTAGAGGCTGTCGTGTGCCTGCCGTGGCCCCGGGGCAGTTTCCTCCTCCCCATCCTCGTCAGGACCTCTGCAGGAAGGGACACCCAGCACAGGGTCAGGCCCCAGCAGGAGGTGGCTGGCTCCAAGACCTAAGGGGGGTCAGCTCTGGTGCAGATAAACGTGGTTCCATTCCAGCTTGGCCATGTGCACGCTGTGGGACTGTGGGCAGGTGACACTGGCCCTGTGTCTCAGTTCTGTCATATGTGAGGTGGGGTGCTAACAGACCTAGGGGGTCACCTGAGGGCTAGGCCCTGTGCCGCAGCCCGCACACAGCAACACAGCGGCTTATTTTTATTTATTTATTTATTTTTTGGAGAGGTTTTTGCTACAGGGCCTGTGCGCTCGCCAGAAAGACAGAGAGAGACAGAGAAGCAGAACGGG